>NW_008335439.1:202936-212907 GCF_000622305.1 Nannospalax galili
TCCTGCCTGTATGTTAATTCATCCATGTGTACAATGCCCAAGGAGACCAGAAAAAGGTGTCAGATTCCCCTGGAACCAGAGTTAGAGATGGTTGTTAACTACCACGTGGATGCTGAGAAGTGAGCCTGGGTCTTCTGCAAGAGCTCCAGGGTGCTTAGACATCTCTCAAGCCCCCAAGACTAGATTATTAACATATTCTGAAAACATTCAGTAAGAGCACATGAAAACTGTAATAATGGGAATTCTGGAGAAATAATTTTAAGGTATAGAAGTAGAAACTTCTCTGGTATTAAAGCTGAGGTGTGTGTTCCTGAAGCCATATTCAAATTACTAATACATTACAAAACCCATATATTGGTAAGTCATAGTAATATGATAATATAAAGATTTAAAATTAGCATGTACTTTAAAATAATTTTATTATTTTTATGTGCATGTGTATATTGCCTGCATGTAGGTAAATGTACCCGTGTCATGCAATGCACACAGAGGACAGAAGAGGGTGTCAGATCCCCTGGAACTGGAGTTACGGACAGTTGTTAGCTGCCATGTGGGTGCTGGGATTTGAACTCGGGTCTTCTGCAAGAACAGCCAGTGTCCTTACCCTCTGAGCCATCTCTCCAGCCCCAGTATGTAGTTTTAAAAATACATATTACCTGAAAAGAGATAACAACAGAGTTTTCATTGTCTTCACATAGATGGCTAAAGTCCACAAGTGACATCAGCAGGGGAGTCACATGAAAGAGCTACCAATTCAAAATTTACCCAACTAAGCCAAGTGTGGGGGCACACGCCTTTAATCCCAGCACTCAGGAGGCAGAGGCAGTCAGATCTCTGTGAGTTCAAGGCCAGCCTGGTCTACAATAGTGAGTTCAGGCCAGCTGGGGCTACAGGGAGACCCTGTTTCAAAAAGATCAAAAAAAAAATTTATCCAAGTAAATTGAAGGAGGAAAAAATTTTTGTATTTATTTTTTATTGAATTTTTTGCCTTTCATATAATAGGTCTTAATCAAATTTAGACCCCTCCATCCTCTCTACCCTGATACCCCCCACCAACCAAATTTCAGGTGTTCTGTCATATATGTTAAGTCCTATTCAGTCAAGCATTTTTATTCAGATATCCCTTGGTACAGTTCATCCACTAGAGTCTAGTCAACATATCTAGAGTCACTCCCTTAAAGAAGATTTACTCTCACTCACTCCACAGTAATCATTTGCTGATAGTTTCTTGGCTAGTGTTTGGGCCTGCTGTCATTTCCTCCGTACTATGCTGGGTTTTTGTCTGATTGAGTAGGCCTGGGTCTTGTGCATGCTATCAAGATTGCTGCAAGTTCACAAGCAAGTTCCCCAACACCTGAAATCTTCAGTTTCCTTATGTTCATGCACCAACCCTGGCTCTTACCATCTTTTACAATGGGTGGGTGAGGTTTAGTATAGGAGTTCTATAGAGGGACACATACTGTATAGTCTCTTATTCTCTATACCTTGGCTGGCTGTGACCTTCTGTGTGCATCACACTCTGCTCTATGAGGAAGCTTTGCTGGTGATAGTTGAGGGACATATTAGTATTTTCTCTACCCTCTGTTCTGCTATGTTCCATGAGCCTTAAGTGTTGAGGTTCCACTGTACATGTGTCACTTAGGCTTGGGCATCTCTCAGACATATATTCTCTGTGTGTGACCAGTTGTAGAAATCTGTAATAGTCTATCTATTGCAAAAAGAAGCTTCTTTGATGAGTGGTGTATGGTATACTTGTCTGTAAAGATGAGAATCCATTATTAGCATACAGTAATATATTTGTCTAGAGATTTGAGAGAGATAGGGTTTTCTCTGGAATTTATGACCTCTTCAGCCATGTGTGTGTGTGGCTATATTTACAGTGCCACCCATGAGTTCCCTCCCATTGACAGGGCTTTAAGACCAATTAGTTTAGTTGTTGATTACCCCCAGGTAAAAGTGCCACTACTGTACCAGTAGAGATAGTAAGGAAGAAAGTTTTTAAAAATTTCTTAACCATAAAAGATTACCATGCTTTATCAAATATAAATGAATCTATCCTTAACATCAATAATATTTTATTGACTTATGTGAATCTATGGAAAGTTTCAGAAGTGGCATAGAAAAATCAAAACTGTCATAGATCTTGATTAAAGGTTTAAAGATATAATAGTTAATTTAAGAATTGATTGGTTGGGCTTGGTATGATGAAACATGTCTTTAATTCCAGCACTGGGGCAGTCAACACAGATCAGTCTTTCTGAACTCAAGACCAGCCTGGTCTACATAGTGAGTTCCAGGCCATCTAGAGTTACATAGTGAGACCCTGTCTCAAAATAAAATTTAAAATGTGTTGGCTAATATGGTATAGATAAGTGATGTGAATGATAAATCCAAAGAAACTTGCAGAATGAAGACCTGGGAGACAAACAAAGGAAAACAAACAGAGCAAACTGCACAGGCGGTGGATCACTTTGATTGGTATGAATTTGAAATTTTAATATAAGAGAAAATTAGAGGTTAAGTGGAAGTGTCATAGTTGAAGAAAGGATGTGTGAAACTTTTCTAAAGTGAGTGGAACTCATCAAGACAAATATTCAAAAGCTGCTATAAACATGGTGCAGGATAGAAAAGGAAAACACATCTAATGGTTCCCCATAAAGGTGTTGAGTTAAGAAAAAAAACAAAAACGAATAAAAGAGATTTTTAGGGAAGCAGTAAAAGCAAAGGACTGGGAAAAATAGACAGTAACACGGCTGACATGTCAGCAGAATGATGAGAGACATTAAACAATGGAAAAGCCTGATCCACCTTCGAAAGCAACGCCACATGAAATGCCAAGTGAAAAGCCCTCAGTATAAGGCACTTAGCGAGTTCTGCACAAACAAAAGAAAAGTCATCAAAAATCCAAACTCATGAAGCACTGAAGGGAGTTCTAAAGTCAGATGAGTGGCACCATGTGAAAGAAGAAATATAAAAGGGAGCAGGGAAGCAAGGCGCAGGAGAGACACCGAGTTTTCAGTACCATGGTCGGTCATAAACCAGCAAAGGCGTGTGTTCAGCACACAGATGCATACACAACTTTAAAAAGCAGCTGATGAAACTCGGTGCAAATCAAGCTTACCCATGATTGTGGATAAAGGCTCAGTGAATAAACGTAGGTGGTATGAAAGCTGAGTTTTCATGGCTTCACGTTTATACTCAAATTGTGACAAATCACTCTGATATACAATGGCGGACTGTTTACTTCTCGATATGTAAATTATACCCCAATACTATGACTTTTTTAGAAGTTACATCAAAATATCACAATATCAAATAATGTTCGGGTAGGGGTCTGGTGGCAGTTTAGATGATTGAAACACGGTTGCTGTTTTGAATAATGATGTGTTAATATTTATTTTAAAAGTAAAATAATTTTGCAAAATTATATTAAAAAGCAATTATTGAAACACCAAAGTAAATAAAACCCATGCAAAACTGATCAATTTTATTTCTTTAAATATTTTATGTATTATTTTTATTTTATGTGTATGAGTGCATTGCCTGCATGTATGTAGGTGCACCTATATCTTGCAAAGTCCACAGAGGGCAGAAGGGTGCATTAGATTCCCTAGAACTGGACTTACAGATGGTTTTTAGCTGCCATGTGATGCTGGGAACTGAATCCAGGTCCTCTGCAAGAGCAGCCAGTGCTCTTAATCCCTGAGCCATCTCTCCAGGCCCCAATTTCATTAGTTAAATGATATTCTGTAATTACAACTGGGAAATAGCAATTGCATTTAAAATGTCACACTGTCTTTTACTGGCAGTATAACACAATTCAGAAATAATGAAGAAATCACAGCCCTATACTTTCCTGAGGTTAGTATGTTACTACAAACTACACAAATCAACAAATTAAATAGATGAATTATATTTGAGGAGGAAGCATAAAAATTTACATCATGTTAATTAGTAGAGGTGATAAACATTACCATTGAAATCTACCTGATGACTTTATAGACATACACAGGTGCCAAGGATCTGAGTGCAACTGACTATGACTAGTAATAATCAGATACATACAGATTAGAGATGCATGTGCCAACATCTCAGTGATATTAGCAAAATACATGTCTTTCTATAAGAAACAGTGTATTTTAAAATGAAATGGAAATCTTTTATAAAGGTTAAAAACTCATTCAATTGTCTTACAGTGAAAGAGATGTATCTTTGCTCTGGAAACTGTTATTGAGTATGTTAAAGCTGTAATGAAATGCTCCTTCTAAAAAATTTAAAAAAATTAAAAAAAAAGTTTTGGTCATATGTATTGTGCTGTATTTCTACTTTGACAAATTTATCTTATAAACCTAAAATTAATACATATACACATATGAATTATATATGTATATATATAATTTATGAAATGTAGTCACTGTTTTTAAGGGTAAATGAAAAGATCACAAAAAGTCTTTTGATATATTATGTGAGTACTATTGATAAAATTTGGTAAGTTGTACTTCATCCGTACTATGAACTATTATGTAATTTGAAAAGTGTGTGATAAATCTCTAGCAGTATGGAGTGGTCCCATTTTAACAAAATCAATAAAACACACAAGAAGTTATATTAAATCTTTGTATATTTCCAAAATGCAGAAAAATCAAAAATTCAGTGGGCAACATATGAATGGGATGAGATGAAAAACTATGTTTTTTTACATCATTTTTCAAGAGAAAATGAGCTTGTGTTTGTTTTAAATTCATAGTTCCAAAAAGTACAAGAAAAAAATTCTGATTTTTAAAACAGCATAATTCAGATACTTAGATGTATAATATACAAAGTGCCACAGGAAAATAGAAATAAAATGAACTTTCTGTGTTTTCCCATGTGGAAAGGAAAGCAATGTCTCAAGGACTCTTAGTGCAGCCAAGACCCTATCCATAGAGAGTACCTTCAGGATATCACTCAATGCCAGTTGTCTCCCTAAGACTCTGTCTCATCATTCTGTCACATTTGGGTGATGGATTGCATCATATGAATTTGATGGGGAGAAGCATAAGCATTTATTCTCCAAAAACATCTCCTCGATTTTCAGAAATGCAAAGTGGTTCAATACTAAAAACCTCTGAGAAAAGGAATTTTGTGTGTAGCAACTTTTAAGTCTTGTGCAGCCACAGGAGTGTATGCTCAGCCCCAAGACATTTCCTTACAGGGAGAAAAGGAGCTCTTAGAACCCGTGTGGGCCATGTTGCCTTGTCCTTATCATAGGCTTCATCTGTCCTTTGATTTTATTTGCACTGAAACTAATTTATCATGTGGTCCTCAGGCAAAATCTCAGCTTTTGATGTTTAATGTCCCAGTGTACTAGGTTTACAACAAGAGTGAAATGCAGGCATGTCATCATCCTGCATCAATCAGAGGACAAGGCCTAGTAGACCTTGAGTGTTGAAACCCACCACTTAGCCTAATCTTGCTTGCTTTCTTATGTCTTAAAAAAAGAAGAAAACTTGCTATCTGCAACATCCATGAATGTTATATCTCATAACCATAAACTGTGGTATGTCAGGATCACTGCTTCTGGTACAGGGTGACCCTAACCCTTAAGGCAGTAACAGGTGACAGACAAAAACGTAAGCACTGAGGATTTAGTATCTGAATCCTTGCAGTCATCTCAAGGGTGACACAATGTATTTGCTATATTTTGCATTTACTTATGATTAAAAATTATTCAACCATAAAAAGTATGACATTCTTATGATTGACAACTATTCCGAACACAGAGTCAAAGCCATATAAAGAAATATACATCATTCTCATTAAAACTGCGAATGGCCTATAATGCAATCACTCTAATTACTTAACAAGATTCTTGATGACTCAGCCAGTAGAATACATTGTTTAAGAAATTCTGCTTATCAGAAATGAGCAAGGCGAACAAATGTAAGTTATGCATGTGTGATTTCCTACACAGAGGAGCTGCAGGAATCTCCAGCATGTCTCACGCCTGTACTTCCCGCACTTGGGAGACTTCAGCAGGAAATCAGTCACAAGTTTGAAGTCAGCCTGGATGCATAGTAAGTTCCACATTAGGCTTTGGATCCACACAGAGTGAGACCCTGTCTCAAGAAAACTGGAAAGGTGGGGGTGGGGACAGGAAGAGGAAGGAAGGAAAAAAGAAAGAAAATTCCAGAACTGAACTGAACTGAACTCTAAAGAAGCTTACATATAATAGGAAGACTTTTTGTGTAGCTGCTGAAGAAAAAACTTAGAAATGTTAAATAAAAAGCTACAAAAGGTTTTTAGTGACTGTCAAAGTTCTTTAACTTTAGGGGAGAATGTAGAGGCTACATAAAAGCAAAAAGATGAGCTTATTATAAAGCTGTGCTTGTCCCAGAGAATTTAATAACGTCTATAACCTACAGACCTGTGCTTTAATGCTAACTCAGGATACCCAGGCAAATTTTGGGGTCTTCTGTAAAAAAAAGAATTTGACTTTAGATGGACATACTAACCTAAGATGTAAAAGCAGAACACAGGGGTCAGAAAGATGTCTCAGTGTATAAAGGTGCCTTCTGCCAAGGCTCACCACCTGAGTTTGATCTCCTGGACCCACATGGTTGAAGGAGAAGACTGACTCCTGCAAGTTGTCCTCTGAACTCCACAGGTGTACCCCCCAACACACACAGATTGTGACAGAGACACAGAGAGAGGTATAATAAAAGAAGTAAGACAAGAATGAAAATGTAGGGGCTGGAGAGATGACTCAGCTGTTAAGAGCACTGGCTGCTCTTGCACAAGACCTGGGTTCAAATCCCAGCTGCCACATGGCAGCTAACAACTGTCTGTAGCTCCAGTTCCAGAGGACCTGATGCCCTCTTCTGACTTTCACAGGCATTGTATGATGGGTACACTTACATACATGCAACACTCTACTCAAACACAAAATAAAAATAAATTTAAAAAGAATGAAATGTAGACTAAGATTTTCTACTCATCAGCAGAGTCACCACAAGAAGATCATTTTTTCTTGATAATGAATTTAGGCTTTAAAAGAGTTTCTAAAGGAACCAGCAAGAAAACACACGAGTAAAGTGCTTACTACTAAGCCTGACAATCTGAATACATCCCTGGGACCCACAGGGTGGAAGAGAACTGACTCGTGCAAGTTGTTCTCTGACTTTCACACACTCAGTGTGGCACTTGTGTACCCACAAACATACACACAAAACAAATAAAGTAATAATTTTTAATTTCTAAGAGTTTAAAAATAAGCCCATTCTAATACAAATTTTGAGGTCAAAATTATATGACCTACATGTTTACAGAAAAACCAAACCATGAAATTACCTTATACAAGATGCCCAGTGTGCAGGATACACGGCAGAAGAAATGTGCCTTCTTTGGAGAGCTGATGCTTGTACTCAGGGATTTTTCAAGTAAAATAAGACACAAACATACAAACTAAGACAGCAAATGCCAGGAAATAAGTTTTAATTAGCAATCATAACGGATCAATAAGATAAAGAAGGACACCAGTAAGGACCTGAGCTAGCCAGTTTCTGATTATAACATTTAAATTATTCAAATATATTTAAATAAATAAAAATAATTGAAGGGGCTGGAGAGATGGCTCAGTAATTAAGAGCACTGGCTGTTCTTGCAGAAGACCCAGGTTCAAATCCCAGCAACCACGTGGCAGCTAGCAACCATCCATAACTGTAGTTCCAGGGGATCCGACAGCCTCTCCTGTCCTTCAGGGGACCTGCACCACACATGGGTGCTCTTATACAATTGCAAGCATAACACTCATATGAGTTATGATTGAAATACGCCCCCCCCCCAAAAGGCGGCAGTACACATGTAAATACACACACAGCCGGGCATGGTGCAGCACACTTTTAACCCCGGCACTCGGATACAGAGGCTGGTGGATCTCAGTGAGTTCGTGCCTAGCCTTGTCTACATAGTGAATTCCAGCAAGACAGCTGGGGCTAGAGAGAGACCCTGTCTCAAAAAAGAAAAAATACATATAAGTAAATAAATGGATAAACAAATACATACATAAACAAAAGGACTAGGTAGACAATTCCATTCCCTCAGGAAGGTTGCACAGCTTTTTTCCTCTTTTTTAAAAAAATAACTTATTGAGAATTTCATACGTGCATATAAGGTGTTTTGATCAAATCCATACCCACTCCCTCCCCTCCAACTCCTCCCATATCTCCCCATCACTTTTTTCCGATAACTTCCTGTACTCTTTTTTCTTCTTCGATTTATTTTTTTAAGGGGCTTTTGGCTATTTTAACATTCTCCCCTCTGAAGGGGTAACCCTAAAATCTTTTAAAGGTTAGATAAAAACTCCCAAGTATTTTTGACATTTTTGGCTTTTGTAACAGGGTATGTTGCTAAGACGCCCAAGAACATTGTGAGTTTTGGCCAAGAAACTGGCTACTTTTCTTTGGGGTCTTTTTACCCTAACTTCCTAGCCAATTCCTATCTCCTATTCTTATCACACCATCCTTTGTAGAGTTTACCCAAATTGCCAATACGGGATCAGGACTCAGACTGCTCTGGCTTCTTCTATGCTGAACAGAGACGCAGGGTGAGGCAATTGGAGTACCCCTTCAGTGGGTCTATATAAAACACTCCCAAATTGCATAACTCTTATCTCGAGAAGGAAAAGAAAGTCTTTGAATCATGAATAGGAGATGTGAAGGAGAAGTAAAAGCAAGAGTAATTGGCATTACAAGTTCTAGACAGGGAACTAGAAGAAAGTCAGAACAGGGCAATTGTCAAATGTTCATATGAAAGTCCATTGGAGTTTCTTGACAAGGGCTTCCAAAAGCATTTGAGAGTCCATTGGACTTTGTAGACAAGGGCTTCCAAAAGCATCCCTCTATTAGGTTCCTCCTCATTTTTATTTTGTTTTCCAAGGCTGGACTCTAGAGTGATGGATTAAGAATTTGCTTTCAGGTATTTTGATAGCTGTTGGAGTGGTTAGAATCAGTGTCAGTTCCCTCTCAAAGGCTTCTAAATAGGGGGAGAAAACAAATTTATCCATCATTTTACAACAAGAGCTGGTTGTCTCCCTTCGCTACAGGTGGGCACTACAGTATTGGAGACCAAGATTTGAGGTTTTACATCTGAGCAGCACTTTCTGGTTAGGAAGAAAGTCATCAATGAGAAATAATTGTCTAAATAACTTTTTATATGGACTTAAGCTGAATGTCTAGGAAGTATAATCCCTTGAACTCTTAAAGAAATATACTGATGGCTTTACTCTTTTATACTTTCCTTTTGGGTGTTTAAGACCATACAATTGGCCCAAATAAATCTATTTACCTTTACACTTAAGGTTATTTAAGGATCTGTTCCTCAGGGGTCACCTGGGTTTGGGAGGACCTCCTGGCTCCTTTTTTTTTACCAGTTCCATCTATGTGAAGATAAGTCAAAGGTCCTGATTGACCGCGTCTGGCTTCAATTGGAAGCATGAATGAAATGTTTCCTCTGAGCTGACCCTCCTCTATGTAGACTGGACACTGGTTCAAGTCCATCTCGTGGGGTCTCCATGGCCTCCCTGAACAAGAGGACAGGTGACTCACCACAGTTACAGGACATTTTGAGAGATGTTCCATAGTCTTCTGGAACTTAGTCGATCTTGGGGGGCAAGGGGCAAAAACTGTCCTTTAAGTCCCTCTGACCACATTCGTATAGGCCTCAAACTATGGCTGTTAAACATCCAAGAAGGTTAGTTCTACCAGTCTGGTACTTTTAATTATCATGTGCTATGTAGATAAGGCTTGTGTAAAAACCAAATATTCTCAGAAAAACCTTGACCAGATATATATTTTGTTCCTTAAACTAGTTGATAAAACTATGACCATAGACATTTTAAGATTATGTGTATATTATTTTTGTCTTATCATTTTTATATACCAAACCTAAACAGACCTTTATCACTTGCTTAGGCTTTCTCATTTTTTCTATCT
>NW_008335439.1:213049-213644 GCF_000622305.1 Nannospalax galili
TAATGCTTATTCCCTTCCAAGGCTCTAGTGTCAAGCCAATCTTTGATTAAAGTTTTACTGGGGAACCAATGAATTTACTGAGCTTACTTACTGAGATAACTGAGGGCTTGCTGAGGTGTATGTATGACCTGAGGGTATGTACACTGGAAAGACTTTACCCAGCATGGGTCATGCCTTTTCTTCCTAGCCTTCCCCATATTGTATACTTTAGCCCTCCCCAAATCCACAAGGCCAAGTGTAATTAGGGTCAAATTGCATACAGTTGGCTGGGAAGAGTGGCTGGATAATGCAGTGAGGTTCCAATGACCCTGCTTGGCCCTCCTTTAATGAATGAGCACAACCGTCAACAAGTCCAATTGTGATTATGTTTAGTGATCAGGCTCAGCTAAAGTCTTGATGATGGTAGTTATTTCATGCAGAAAGGACTGTTGTATACCATCACCTTTCAAAAGGACCTGGAATTTAAAAGGATTTGATGCTAGGAGCCACATATGAGGGAGAACATATGTCGTTTGTTTTTTCTGAATCTGTGTTACTTCACTTAGTATAACAGTTTCTAGATCCATCCATTTACCTGCAAATTTCATTATTTCAT
>NW_008335439.1:214280-239434 GCF_000622305.1 Nannospalax galili
CTACTTCCAACATTTTCTTCTAATAGTTTCAGGGTTTCCAGTTTCACATTGAGGTCTTTGACTTTTTGCACAGCTTTCTTTCAGAAGGAGCAAGCCACATTCTCAATGTACTCATAATCTAGGACAAGATAAGTCAGAAAATATTTGTAGTTAACACAGGTGCCCAAGCCAATGGAAACAGAAATCACTTGTCATAATTTCTGAAAGTGGAATTAAGAATTAAAGCAATAGGCCGGCACGCCTTTAATCTCAGCACTCTGGAGGCAGAGGCAGGTGGATCTCTGTGAGCTCAAGGCCAGCCTGGTCTACATAGTGAATTCCAGGACAGCTGGGGCTACAGGGAGACCCTGTCTCAAAAAGACCAAAAAAAAAAAAAAATTAAAACAATAAAATCCATAAAAGTAACACCTTTTTAACTTACTTTGGCAGGCTATAAAATGCAGAAAGTATTTTAGAGAATTCAGCATTTCCTGTCTGTTCAGTCACTAAGTGTCTGTGGGTCCTGTCTTTAAAAACAAAGTTTAAAATTATATAAAACCAATCGTGTTTAGGGTCTGAAACGGGGTCAGTGAGATAGCACAAGAAGGCGACTAGAGTGCTTAGAGGGAAAAGCTGGGAGTCTGTTTTTGCCTGGTGACATGTCCGTATCTTTACCCACTTAATTGGTGAGGATCGCCATTTTATATGCTCAGTACTGATTAAAAATCTTGGAATCTTTGTGACCAGATTGTCAATATATTTTTAGAGCCAGGTGAAATCCTGGAGCCTCCTTAGCTTTAAGTGGCTGACTTGGTAGGAAATGAGTGGAAATATAGAACAAAGGCAAACCAGAGAGAACCAGATTGAAGAACAACAGAAGTACAAACCTCATCTGCACTGAGCAGAGGACAGATTCCACATTTTAGGACAAGATATTAGAAATTAACTAAATGTGGGAAATCACCGGAACCTAGATGAAAGATTACTCTGTTGTATAAATGCCCAAATGAACAGAAATTCAAGGAGCATGCAAAGAAAGAAAGTGTGACGTATCATAGTAAGTTAACAGAGATGAACTCTGGTGCCCAGAGGTTTATTTGGTAAAGTAGGCTATCAATAAAATTTGTGATTTATTCAAAGGACTGAAGACCACTGTTTTATAAAGTAAAGAATGTGTGATAAATTGGCTCTGTAAAGGAGGAACTGAATGTCAAAGAAATAAAACAATAAATTCCACTGAAAAGGAACTATTAGAAATACACTGAAGAAAATAAAACTGCAGGCTACTTAAATAACAAATGATACAGTCTACAAGCAAGTGCTTTCCATGTAAATGAATTAAACTCTCCAATCCAGAAACAGAGATTGTTAAAACAAATAGAAAGCGAGACACTCCCTCTAGAACTAAATACGCTGGTACGCTGAAAGTTCAGAACAAGATTTTCATACAAACTGATCCAAAGACATTAGGGATGACTCTACTTAGAATAAACAAAATCGAGTTCAAGTGAAACCCTCAGGTTAAAAAAAAAAAAAATAGATATTACTAAAAGACTCAATTTGTCAAAAATATTTAATAGTTGTAATCATGCATGTAGGAAACATCATTGTTCCAGAACATAGAAGGCTTCATTTTGCTACCTGAAATATTGGGTGTCACAATCAATACAAGATCAATAAAGAAACAAAGAATTTGGGCAAAACTCTAGACCAACTGAATCTAGCAGACATGTAGAGAGCAGTCCACTTAACAGGGATGCAATATGTACCTTCCTCAAGCACATGGTTAATATTCTCCAGAATAGATAGTGCTCAGTGATAAAACAAGATTAGTAAATGTCAAAATATTGAATTTATACAGGATATCATTTTCAATTTTACTCAATTTAAGGTAGAAATCAATAGCAGAAGGAAAACTGGAAAAATGTAAGTATGCAGAAATTGAAATTTTCCAAGTAGATAAAAATTTCAAAGAAGCAATCTTAAACAAATTGGTAAAATATCTTTAGACTAAGTAAATGAAAGCATAAGATACCAAAATTTATAGGACATGCCAAAAACAACACTGAGAGGGAAAACTACAGTTTTAGCATTAATACAGGTCAAAGCACAGGCAAACAGAGTATAAGCAACAGAGGAAAACACTAAAAATAAGAGTTGGCTCTTTGAAAAGTTAAAAAAGATAAAGCTTTTGATGTATTGAATAGAGAAATAAAATAACTAAAATCAGAAATAAATGTAAGAGCAAATTTATCAAATTTAGTAAAATAAGAGAAATATATGAAAGTATGAACAAATGTACAAAACAAATTGAATAACCTAGATGAAATGGAAAAACACAACCTATTATGACTGAATCATGACTCTGAGATATACCTATTATTGTTAAGGAGATCAAGCCTGTAATCCAAAACTTTTCTGCAATTAGAAAGCCACAGATCACAGGTAAATGATTAAATATTTATAAAGAACCAGTAAGAATTCTTTTTTGACATGTCTACAAATCTGTAGTCGGGAGAATACTACTAACTTAGTCTATGAGTCTGGCATTAAACCGACAGCAAAACCAGATAACACTCTACAAAATCTACAGACCAATTTCACTTAATAATATTGATGCAAGAATTCCCAACAAAATCTAGCATCCTGAATTCAATGGAATACTAAAAGGATTATAGAACTTGACCAAGTAGGATGTATTCCTGTCATGCAAGGATAGTTCAAGATATAGAAATCAGTATTAAATGCCACATTAGCAAAACTAAGGCAGAATGAAGGCACATAATCGTTTTGATTTATGTAAGAAAGGCATTTGACAAAAAGTCAACATGCTTTTGTGATAAAAACACTCATCACATTGGGAGCAAGAATAAATCATTCTACTACAAGAGAGGCTCTATTTCAGAAACCACAACTCACAGCTACAATACAATTCTGAAATAATTCTTTTATTGGAATTTCTGTCTAGACCAATCGTGTAAGAAAAAGAGAAAAATGCATCCATACAAGAAAGAAAGAAATAAAAAATCACTCCACAAATACTAAAATCTCACATGGAAAACTCTAAATAATTCACACACACACACACACACACACACAAAATCCAAGGGAACTAATTTACTTCAGAAAGTTTGCTAGATAAAATTCCAATACACAGAAAGAGCTTTTATTTATAACAGTAAAAATGAAAAATCATCTAAGGAAAATTCCGGTAGAAGAGAAGACGACCACACCCATGCGCAGGCTGTTAGAATCTCTGAGGAATCAAGCAGTGATATTTGTAGAGCAGCCATTCCAAAGGGGGATGATGCCAGAAAAACAGTAGTTTCAATAGCAAAGATAGAAAGGAAGCTGGAACACGGAGGAGTTTCCAAAGTGCTGAGCACTCACACTGGAGTTCAACTGCAGACCTTGGAACAACGGCTTAAGACAAAGAGAATGCTTGGAAAGTACTCACTATGCTTTCAGAAACAGGGAGAGAGGGAGAGATGGAGAGAGGGAGAGGGAGACAGAGGAAGGGAGAGGGAGGAGGGGGTGGTCTAGTGTGTCAACTGCACTGGCGAAGGTGGATGTTCTGGGAAAATCCTTTCTTTTTGGTACTGGACCGCGAGAAGTGGCAAGAAGCCGATATTTAAAGACTGTTGCTGAATCAGTGGCCAGGCAGCTCTAGAGGCAAAATTTCTCTCTGCGTGGCTCATGCTGGGAACTCGGAGCAAGTGTTAAAGAATTTTACTCGGAGACCTGGTGTAGTGTACACTGTATCGGGCTCACCGAGAAGCTGGCTCCGGAAGGAGGATTGCATCCCCTCCCCCATTTCAGATAAGTGGGTCTGTCTCAAAGTGTCCTTCAAAGTCTCTTGTCTGGGGATGGGCTCGCCCCCCTGCCCCAACACCTATGTGACAGAGACGAAGAAAACAGGAAAACAGCCCGAGTAAAAACAGCGTCCTTGAAAACAGCTAAGGGGTAAGCTGTTTCCAGCAGCTCTTCTTGTTTATCCCATTATGGAAAAAAGGGGCGGGGGAGAAAAGCAGTAAGTTCAGCCCTGGGAAGCTTATCCATGGAGAAAAAGCTTAATGGGGAGCCCCAGCTGACTGCCTAATTCCTCCGTTTGGGTTCTGCTGGATGTTTTGGGGGCTCAGTTTGATGACTCTAACTTTACTCTCCATCCCTGGGACTCCTTGATTGGGAACTGCAGCTGACCGCCTTAATAGAGCTTCCGCCCTTATTTCTGCTGGATGTTTGTAAGCCCCCAATTTGGTGTTATCGTTCTGCTGTTATTTGTTTTATTTTTATTTTTATTTTTGGAGGTCTCACCCATAGGGACAATCTGCTCTGTTTGAGACTCTCCCTGTCAGGAACTCCAGCCCCTGGCTTTAGTGGGGCTTACCAGTCAATTATGATATTTTTCTGTCAATTTATTATCTGTCTGTCTATCAGCTGTCTATCTCTTGTTATTTATTTTTTTCTTTTACTTTGGCTTTCTATATACTCAATAGACTCACTCATTCAAAAACCAAAAATGCAGATGTTGAAGATCATTCTCTGGACCACACAGGAATACCCAGCCTACAGAATACCTCTAGATAGACATGGAAAAATTTTATTAGAATCATGTAGAATCCTTCAGAAATCTGGTCTCAGTCATTGACCAGAGTAGACTAGATAGAAACAGATTCTGTACTCAAAAATTTGCTCAAAATTTTGCATGGAGACAGTTTGGGACATGAATTCTACACATGTGGAAAAACAGCACCTGTGCCGTACTCTAATGAAGAACTGCACAGAAAGAGGCTTAGTGCCCATACCTTGGGCTCATAAGACACCACAGGGAGGCAGGACAGGCAACTACACTCCAACCCAGTGTCATACTGCACAGAGGCAGGCCTGACTGCCAGGCCTAGACAAAGAACCACATACAGATTGTGTACCCATCACCCACTTCTTTTCCTTTACTTTTATACTTACATTATTTAATATCTTATTTCAATTGAGTGGATTAACTTTGTTCCTTTATCCTGAAACATTCTTTTCCCTTTTTTGGGGGGGGGGGGGGCTAGACTTTTCAACAAAACCTAGATTGACCTGGAGTTGGAGGTCTTGGTCTTTCTGCCTCATCTTGTCAACTGCTTGAATTGTTTCAGGGATTGTGTGTTTTAAATTTGTTTCAGTTTTTATTTGTCTTTAGCAGGACCTATCCTGTCTCCTTTCAGCCTTTATCATTCTCCTTTCTATTTATTTTGCCTGCTCCCATTTTTATCTGCTGCTTCAATGCTAATTATTAATTGTAACCTGCTTATTCCCTTTCAGTTCCTACAGTTAACAACTAGCATCTTAATACACATGACACTATGCTTATTCTTTTACACCCTCTCCCGAATTGTGGAGTTGAAGAGGGGATTGCTTTCATTGACTATTACTGCATTTTTATAGTGGGCCTACACATTGCTTGTGGCTGCTACTACAGAAGGTTTTCTATTCTCAGAGCAGTGCTGGGACTGACCCAAGTGCACTGAGTATGTGGACAGAGGATTTAGCTGCTGAGCATCAGCCCTCTTACCTATCCAGTGAGGAAAAATGACACTGTAACCTTATCGTAAAGCTAGTCCCACTTAAACATCTCAAATTTACTGAAAGAATACAGATGTTACAAAAAAAAAACAAAGGCAACAAATGACCTAATCCCAGATGTACAAGTCCAAACACAAAATCACAAGAAACTTGAAAAATCAAGGGACCATGATTCCTCTGATAATTACTAATTCCACAGTAATGAGCTCTAAGGAGAGTGAATTACATGAAATCCTACCAAAAGAATGGTTCTAAGAAGTTACAACCAAACCAAAGAGGATCTGAATAAAATGAGTTAAT
The DNA here is from genome assembly GCF_000622305.1 of Nannospalax galili. Taxonomy (NCBI): domain Eukaryota; kingdom Metazoa; phylum Chordata; class Mammalia; order Rodentia; family Spalacidae; genus Nannospalax; species Nannospalax galili. Next base: position 220,128 of record NW_008335439.1, read on the forward strand.
TCAAAGAGAACACAAACAGAAGAATGAAATAAAGAAGTCAATGCCAGGATGTGAAGGAAGAATTCGGTAAAGAGATACAAATACTGGGAAAAAGCAATTAAAAATTTGTGATTATCTTAGTCAAAATGCCAAGAAGCTCTAAGCTGATATTTTAGAAAAGAAAATCTCAGTGCTGGGGTCTAAGGAGATGTCTCAGTCAGTAAGCCACCAGCTGCATCAGCATGAAGATTGTGTTCCAAAGAATTAATTTTAAAAGCCATGCATGGCCACAAGCATCTGTAACCCCAGCTCTCAGTTCAGAGATACAGATCCTGGACATTCATGCAGCTGGTCATCCTAGCTGAATTAATGAGCTCTTTGTCCGTCCAGTGAGAGATCCTATCTCAAAAATATAAGTTGGAGAGCAATTAAGGAAGATGTTCAGAGTCAATCTTGGGTGTCTGCATGCACAGGCACTCAAACATGCATACTCATCTGCAGGCACATGTGCCTATGTACAAACAAGTGTATATACTACGACCATCATCACAATGACCAAAGACCTCAGTGAAACACCTCACCAATAGAACAAACGGAAGACAGAGTGTCAGGCAGATGACAAAGGGGGTAAGTCAGAGCACTCACACAATGACCAAGATAAAATAATGGAAAGGTGCAAACAGAGTTCTGTAGGACCAAATGTACAAATCATGGGTATAGAAGAAGGAGAACTTCAAGCTAAAGGCATAGAAAACATATTTAACAAATTACATGAGAAATTGTCACAAATCTATGAAAAGAAGTGCTCATCCATACATAGGAGATAGTTAGAATGCCAAACAGGCAGGGTCAGAAAAGAATCTCTTCACGTTATATTAGAGTCAAAATATTGAGTATAGTGAACAAAGGTATAATATTGACAACTACAAAAAAGGAAGCATGAAGTCTCAAGGCAAACCCATCAGAATAATAGCAGGTTTCTCAGTAGAAACTCTAAAGCCAGGAAGGCATGGAAAAGATGTCCTTTAAATTATGAAAAAATAACTGCTGATAAATGTACTATATGCAGTCAAGATAGCCTTCATTACTGACAGATAAAACTTTCCATGAGGAACATACACTAGAGGAACTGTTGGTTAATAAGTCTTCACTAAAGATGATGTGGTAGTTTGAATGAGAAATGTCCCTCGTAGGGTCACAGACTTGAACACTTGGGTATACCAGTTAGTGATGCTATCTGGGGAGGTCATGGAATCTTTAGGAGTGTAGCGTTGATGGAGGAACTACATCACTGTGGACAGGCTTTGAGAGTTCGTAGCCTTGCCCAACTTCCAGTTTCCTATTTCTGCTTCATGTTTTCAATGGAAGATGTGAGCTCTGAGCTTCCTGTTCCTGCTTCCATGACCACTGCTTGCTGTCATGCCTCCCGACCATGATAGGTTCTTGTCCTATTGGAACCTTAAGTCCAAATAAACTCTTCCTGTTATACGTTACCTTGATCATGGTGTGTTATCTCAGCAACAGAAAACCAATTCAGAAGTTGGTACCAGAGAGTAGGTTGCTGAAAAACTTGACCATGTTTGTTGTTGTTGTTTATTTTTTTGTTGTTGTTTTGTGGAAGACTTTGGACTAGAAAACTAGTTGAATGCTGTAAGCAGAGGTTAACTGGCCATTCTAGTTGGAGCCTGGGAGATGAAAGTGCTGAGAGTAATGAAGAAGGTGAAGGTTTGTGGTATAAAGTTTCAGAATGAAACAAAGTGTCTAACAGCAGCTGGGTGAGAGTACTTCTGTCATAGCTTGGCAAAGAATCTAGCTGCCTTCTACCTTTGTCCTAAGAACTTTGATGAGGCAAATTTAAAAGTAAAGGACTAATTTCTTTGATAGAGGAAACTTTAAGATAGCATAATATTGAATCTGTGGTATGGTTATTAATGATAATTCTTATGCAGGTCTACAATGTAAAAGACCAAGTAGAGCAGAAAGAAACAAAAAATATATACTTTGGAGAGAGAGAAAGAAACGCCAGGAAGCTTAATGTTGCAGCCAAGGCATATGCTAAAAGAGAGGCTTTATTTGTTAAGGAGATTAGGGCCATTAAGGAGACACCTCCTGCTCTGCACTGGAAGAGTGGAAAGGTATCTTCAGCATAAGTCCTCATCCAGATAAGCTTCCAGTTTTGAAAGAGAGTCTAAGGGTTTTTGCTCCTAAGAAGTAATTATTTCAATATACGAACACTGCTGCTAATGTGGTCAAAGGGAACCAGGGTTCATCCCACAATGGCAGCCCAACTTGGCAGCATCTACTTGACTACTTGCTTTAGGGGTATGAAAAATGCAAGAGTGTGAGAGCTGCAGATTCTCCTTCCATCATTTCAGGGAGAGACTGAAGCCAGGAAAAGTATGGTAATACTGAACTCTCTCCAAAAAGAGGGCCTTAAGAGGCCATTGCATGAAGCTTTGGAAGTGAAGCCTGGTTTGTAACGGTGATTCCAAGCCACTGGAGAGTCTAGAAGCTTGGGATGAACCCTGGCTCCCTTTGACCACTTTAGCAGCAGTGTTCGTATATTGAAATATTTACTTCTTAGGAGCAAAAACCCTTAGACTCTCTTTCACAACTGGACTCTGCCAAGGAAGCTGCACACAAGAAGCAAAATCAGCCTAAGAGAAAGATATATTTTGTAGACGGCAAAGCTGTAGGGGCCCTTTAGAACTTTAGAGCTAAATTTCCAGATATTAGGACATGGATTTGTAGGATTTAATGTTTGTCCTGCTGGGTATTAGTTTTCTTTTGGTCTGATAATTGCTATTTCCTCATGATGCCTCCATTTTTTTCCTTTTAGAATAGATATGTGTGTTTTGTGGCATTGTATATTAGAAGCATGTAATTATTTGTTTTTATTTTGTGTATTTGAGTGTTTTGGCTGCATGTATATAAGTGGACCTATATCATGAAAAGCCTGTGGAGATCAGAAGATAGCATTAGATCCCCTGGAACTGAAGTTAGGGAAATTTGTTAGCCATTCTGTGGGTTCTGGGAACCAAACCCAGGTTCTCTGAAAGGGCAAGCCAGAGCTCTTAATCACTGAGAAATCTCTCCTTCCCTGTAATTTGTTTTGATTTGACAGGGTATCATAGTTTGTCATAAGTCTCAGAAAAAGATTGGACTTTTGAACAGTGTTGATACTGTGAAAGACCATGGGAACTTTTAAAGTAGAACTAAATGCATTTTACATTATGATGTGGCCGTAAACCTATGGGAGCCAAGGAATGGAATGTTGTAGTTTGAACGAGAAATGCCACCCCCCATAGGCTCACAGATTTGAACACTTGGTCCCAGTTGATGGCATTGTGTGAGAGGTCATGGAATCGCTATGAAGTGTAGCCTAGCCAGAAATGTGTCGCTAGGGACAGGCTTTGAGAGTTTATAGCCTTGCCCCCCTTCCAGTTTGCTTCCTCTGCTTCATGTTTCCAACTGAAGATGTGAGCTTTGAGCTTCCTTCTGCCTCCGTGCATGTTGCTTGATGCCGTGTCTCCTCACCATGATGGACTCATCCCTCTGGAACCTTAAGTCCAAATAAACTCTTCCTTCTATAAGCTGCTTTAGTCATGGTGTTTTATCACTGTAGCAGAAAAATACAGATGTTATTTGAAGGAATGCTAAATACTGAGGAGAAATGAGAACACATCGTGAGGCCACAGGAAAAAATACACTGTACTAGGACAGTAATAAACAGATGAGGATCAGGAAAGCACTGAATGTTACCGTAGCGATAAGATGACATGAAATAATCCAATCCATCCCTTTTGGAAATACTGGGTGTGACTGGTCTCAACTCTCCAATCAAAAGACCAGAGACCCTCACCTGCCCACACCTTCCTTGGGTGCTGCAGCTCACACATTGATCCAGCCTGATGAGTTCCTCAGAACTTCACCTACTTGCACAGTCCCCTATTCCCAGGCATAGGTGGAGTTACTCATGAATGGATGATGAAAATGTGGTACATATACACAGTGGACTCCTATTACTCTACACAGAAAAATTAAATCATGAAATTTGCAGGTAAATGGATGGATTTGGAGAACATAATTAGGTAACCCAACCTAAAAGACAATGCATGTTCTCTCTTATTTATGGATCCTAGCTCTGAATCTTTATATGCGAGTATATAACCTGCAGTAACCATAGAAACCAGGAGAGAGGGGCATAAAGAAGCTCTAGAAAGAGGGATAATAAGACACAGATGTTATCAAGGGAAAATGGAGAAAATGGAGGAGGGCTTTAACTGAGGAGGGAGATGGGAGGGTATTATAGAGGGAGAAGTAGAAAGGAGAGAAAAATAATAATGATATGCTTTAAAAGGTCACAAGGAAACACTATATATGTATATGTATTCACACAACACACACACATACACACACACACACACACATACACATACACACACAAGGGAGTTACACCACACAGGGTGATACTGCTCCACCCAAGAAACATCCCTTTGAATTGTTGGTCAGGTAGTCAAAGAGACTCACAAAATAGTATAGCTCATTGCCATTGCCCTTGCTTACCTCCTAGACCTGAAGGTAAGACCATATTAATCAAGACACACACTTTTGACATAGGACTTGAAGGAATGGAGGTAAAACTGACCTGGCTGCCAAGGGAGAGAAGCAGTCAATAGTCCTATCCGAATGTAAGACTCACAAGCCCCAACAATGACCAGTCCAGCAAGATATCCCCAATAGTGCAACAGAGGAACTTTTATTTGGGGGGTAACCAACAGCTGTCTAATTGTACTTAATGCCCATCCAATAGGAGATAATTCACACCTGGTAATGTAAACCTAGTCAAATACGTATGACTGGAAGAGGTCATAAACCCTAGAGGATAACTTACTGCCATTTTCCTAAACCAATATCATTTCTGACTATATTGTAAATACTTATCCTTATTTCCACAGATGACTATAGCTTTCACACATTATGAGAGAAGCTTTTTCTTCCACAACAGATGGAGACTCGTACAGAGTTCCATAACTGGTCAAAATGCAGAGAATAAGTGACCACATGGTACGCAAGCCCAACTGATACAGCCACAATGTAACACCTAAATCTCAGACTGTGAAAGAGGGGCAGAAAGATTGCAAGAGATAGAGGACCAGGACATTAACTTCTAGACAGTGTCTTCTTGTCATGACAGGAAAGCTGTACTCATGAAATCTCAGCAGTATGGTTGCCTGAACAAGACCTGCATAATGAAAACCCTAGATGACATGCCAACATGGATGGGGAAAATTTCACAAGATCTCTCTCCTAGATGAAGAGCTACAGGCAATCAATAGATGCTGAGAGAGGGAGAATCAGTTTCTCAAGGGTCGAGCTCCCTGATATGTTATCCAATTCCAAGTGGTCAACCCTAGAACACATGAACACATGAATTCAATGGATTCCAGTAGGCTTTGTTTATATATAGACATTACATTATATATATGTAACAAAATTGAAAAGGAAGAGGTCATCAATTTGAAAGAAGATATTAGAAGATGGGGGTATATAAGTGATGTAAATACACTACCTATGTATGAAATTCTCAAAAGATAAAATATTTAAATTATGCAAAAGAAAAAAGACACAAAGCAGCCAAGTGGATAAAATAGGATCGACTTGTTTGGTGCTTACAAAAAAGTCACCCAACTGGCGAAAAGCAATGCAGTCTTAGTGTGAAAGGGTGGGGCGAGACCTCTTGGGCAAATGGAACTTAGACAGGAAGCAGATGTCACAATACTGGTATCTGATAAAATGGACTTGAATCCAAATTAGAAGGGCTGGAGCAGGTCACTTTACACTGATTACAGAAACAACCTGTCAAGAGGATATGCCAATTTGAAACATATATGCATAGAACATCAATATATTCAATTTCATAAAACAAACACCACTACACGTGACAGTACATATTTGCCTTAACTCAATAATATTAACGAGTTCAATACCCTGCTCCACATACAGACACGTCTTCCAGGTACCTAAAAAATATGAATGTTTACAAGACACACCATATGACAAAAGTTTGGCAGATTCCATACCACAAGAACCTGAGAATGTGAGATACTTACTTCCCTGATGCAAAATGGTAACAAGTATGGCAGGTACATATTTATGTTTGAATTAAAATTCACTTGCAAACATTTTATTTCTTATTATATAAATAATATTATTCTGTTTCTTGCCCCTTCCTCAGAAAAGATCATAAAGGTTTGAGCCTATATCATTGGAAATTATCCTGCCATTGATCTTATGGTCATTTTATTATATATAAAAGCAGTGACAGGATTCTCTTTTTATCAAAAGATTATTCTTTACAGATGTGTCTCCTTTTCGCCCATGGAATCATGAGATGTTCATGTATTCTATATCAACATGATGCTAATGATTTTTGTCATGAAATATTAAATAAATTTCCAAATATTGGGGCTGGAGACATGGCTCAGTGGTTAAGAGCATTGGCTACTCTTACAGAAGAGCTGGGTTTGATTCTAAGCACCCACATGGTAGCTAACAACCATGTAACAACTGGTAGCTAACAACTCTAGGGGATCTGACACCCTCTTCTGACCTCCATGGGCATTGCACAACATAGGTGCACTTACATACATGCAGGCAATACACTCATACACATAAAATAAAATTAATAAATAAAATTTTTAAAAGGAGAAATTTCTAAATATTGACTCAAGGTTAAAACCAATGAATTGAAAATACAGAAACTAAAATCTACCTTAATTTCATTAAAAAAACATGTTATTAATAACCTTTTTGATTTGATTCTTACTAACAGTTATTAATAACCTTTTTGATTTGATTCTTACTAACAGGAGTGTTCTAGTTAGTTTTCTGTTGCTTTGATAAAACAATGACTGAAACCAACTTGAAGGAGAAAAGGGTTTATTTCATCCATCACATGCATGGAACAGTCAATCATCAAGGACAGCCAAGACAGAGGCCTGGAGGCAGGAACTGAGGCAGAGACCCGGCCTGGAACATTGCTTACTTGCTTGCTCCTGATGGCTTGCTCAGTTTCTTTTCTCCTACAGCTCACGCCCACCTGTCTAGGGATGGAACACTCACAGTGGGCTGGGCCTTCCCACAGTGGCTAGCATAGGAAAATGCCTCACAGAAACACCCACAGGTCAGTCACATGGAGGAAATTCCTCAGTTGAGGTTACCTCTTCCAGGCATGTCAGGTTGACAACTGAAGCCAGGCAGCACTACAGACATAATAATTCTGCTAAGTTTTACTGAAAGAAGATGCCATCAGTTATGGTATGGCTAAAGAATTAACCTGTGCTCTATTATTGTCAGAGTTAAGCAAAGCTGTGTCTTACCTAGATCAAAGAGTTTATTCCTAGTGGCTTGACTGAATGGAATCTGCTTCCCTGTAAATCAAACCTTCATGAAACAGACAAGGAGCCTCAATCATTGCAATGAAATAGTAAGAGTAACTAAGTAAATGATATGACCTGTTCCTGTGAGCCTGGTGCACTCTGGATGTGAGAGTGCAGACTGGTAGACCCCGCTCTGCAGGCAGGAGTTGGTGTGCAGGTCTGGGCTCCAGGAGCAGGATACAGTGAGGCCTTCAGGCAATACATTATGAACACACAGCAATGACATTCCTCGCTCTACAGTGTTTCCTCTGTGTAGTCAGTGCTGGTTGATAGAATCTTCTACCCTGGTTATTTCTGAACAGGAAAATATACTGGCAAGTTCCTTAATCCACAGGCTCCCCACCTTTGTTGTCAGTGGCTGGAGATTTGTCTCAAAGGTCATGAACACTTTCTGCACTGCTGCCCCTATAGAGGACCTGGGTTCAATTCCCTTTCTTTGTTGTTGAGTCATCAAAAATTCTGCAATCACGAGATTCCCAATAAATGTATGTATAAAATGATTTTAAAGTTCAAAGTAGTTCAACTATTTTCTTTTAAAATATTTCTTACAATGGTACATCAAAAATATGTTACTCTTCTGAGCTAAAATCCTAGGCTTGAGTGCTTTTCAATTTGTTACTAAATTCCTGAAGGGGACATGGGGGTTCCTTTTATGTGATCTCAAAGGCACTCATCATTTTATGCAAAATTACACTTACTTCAATTATATCCATTAACACAAAATACAAGCATATTTCCATCAAAGCCTTATATACTACAATGGCATTATGCTTAAATTTTATTGCAACCTGAGCTACTTATGTGTTCTTATTTTAAATGTTTAGTCAATGTGGTTTTCACCTCACAGCTTTAATGGATTGGGTTTTTAATTGTTGGAACAGTCTGTCAAAAAATGAGCACAATTGTGCATTACAGCATTTGACTTGGCTACAGTCTTTCCCGCATTCTAACGCTGCTGCTGCTACAGTAGAGAAAAACAATTTTGAAAATTTAGCCAGGTTTTCTTTCAGCACAATGCCCCTCTCATCTAGGTGTCTCACAATAACTATGACAAAAAAACACATGATCCCAAAAATAAACACAAGGACAGAATTTCAAATGCACAGAAACAAGTCAGAGCAAAGCCAACTGGTAAAAATAATTTAAATATGTTGTATTATGTGTGAGTCTTTGTATAAGAAGATTCTGTTTCTGAGAAGTGTGAACTGCAAGTCACCAAATGAGAGAAGAAGAGAGGGAGGCATGGAGACCGTGAAAGGGGCCTGCTCATTTCAGGGATTCAACTAGTGAGACAAAGGTGGTTATCCACTGTCAACTTGGAGCTGGAGCCAAACGGAACACCTTGAGGCATAGAGAATGCTACGCGTAGTTTGTGGAAAAACAAATGCAGCAGTGGGATGATCCTGATAAACATACATCGTCTACTTAAACTAATGCAGTTGTTTCTAAACTGTAGAACAAATAGGACATTCCTTGCATATATGGCATCTGCTTGGTGATATTTTTTTCTTCCTGAATATAGTTTCTTAATTACCAGCATATAATCAAATGATGCAGCGTATTCCAAGGTACTCAGAAACAAGAATGAATAACCGAATAAAAAATGTAGAACTACAGACTGGCTATCAGAAATTCAATCTATATCTATATCTGTATCTATCCATACCATTTATATATTATCTATATCTATATATCTATATCGAAACCTATATATCTATATCTATACCTATATATCTATATCTAAACCTATAGCTATCTATATCTATATAATTATATGTGTGTATACATGCATTGATTTTTGTATATATGTATTATAATGTTATTTTCATGCATAACAGGGAAAACTGTACCTGAAGTCTTTTCCCTTCTATTTTAAGACAGAGAGGGAAAGCCAAGCTTTGCCTTAGTAGAGTGAAACCTTGAGTTAGGACCCCAGTGTAACAAGGGGCATAAAAATGCCTACTTTGAGTCAAACCATCACTTAGTACTGTCTTTCTGTATTGGTCCCAACTGATATGTTTTGTATATTTCCCTTCATGATCTCATTATTGTGATCCAAACAAGACATGAGGGCAAAGTTCTGACAAAATAATTCATGAGTGTGCATGTGTCTCTGGTGAACAGACACAAATGCTGGTGTGAAGCTTGTCAAAATGATAAACGAGCCACACAAGGAAGAGAGTGGAAACAAATTGAATGGTAGCATTGCTGAGAAGACCTGCCAAGGGGCTTGGGCCTTGTTTGAATTCAGGTAGCAGCCCCTGCTCACACTCTGGTTACGTTCCCCATAGGGTAATGTCTAGACACATAGGAACAGCCTTGTGAGGACTGCAAATGCTCTGAAAGCTCTGCTAATTCCATTGCATCATGGAGGACAGAAGTCAACAATGACAAACACGGTGCAACTATTCTCAAACACCAATCTCATATCACTTTTCAAGGTTCCTGAGCACTTGATGAAAAGGCACAAACCAGACAGACTGCGACGAGCACCACTCACAAAGGCAGGGTCTCAGCTTAGCAGAAACCTGAATAAACAAACACTTGGTAACTTGAAATTTGTATAGTTTATTAATATTTTTCTTACTGAGAAATACTTATTAAATATGCATTTTTACATCAAACACTACGCCATGTGTTATGTAAGTAACTGTTCAATATATTAGTTTACATTCTCATTAGGGTGGGGAAGACATTTCAATAAAAAATTGCACAAATGATTTAATAATGGTTCTCAGTGTCCAATAGAAGCATTGTTTTCTGTGAGAACATGTTCTTGAAGAATCCAAACTAGCTAGGGGTTCAGATATAGCTCAGTGGCAGACAATTTGCCTGCCATGTATGGGGCTCTGGGTTCAAAACTAGTTATTTTGGTGAGGAAATGGAATCCATAGATTTAGCTTTGGAAATAACATTTCAAGGTTTAGAAGTCTTCATTTTGGGGTGGGAGAGATGGTTTAACAGGTAAAGGATGGCTCACATGGTAGAAGGAGATATTTCACTCTGACCTCCACAAGTATACACACATACACATACACACATGCACATACACACACATACACATACACACATACACACACGCATACACACATACACACACATACACACACATAAAGAAAATACTTGTAATAAATGTAATAAAAATTTTAAAAGCCTCCCTTTTAAGCATAAGATAAAGATTCTCATTTAGACAAATAAGTAAATGAAATGACTTTAAAGATCAAGGCATTCATCAAACTATAGCTTTGAATCTGGGCTCCAGCACACCAAAGAAAAACTAGAACATATAGAATTTCCTGTAGCATTTATGGATCATGTCTGAAAGTGCAATTCAGCTTGGCAAGTCAACTGATTTGGGGTATCTGTGAGTACCTGTGGTAGCTGTGGATGGCTGTGAGTGGTTGTGGGTACCTATGGGTAGCTGTGGGTAGCTGTGAGTAGGTGTGGGTTGCTGTGGGTGGCTGTGGGTGGCTGTGGATGGCTATGCATGGCTGTGGGTAGCTGTGGGTAGCTGTGAGTAGGTGTGGGCAGCTGTGGATGGCTGTGGGTGGCTGTGGATGGCTGTGCTTGGCTGTGGGTAGCTGTGAGTAGGTGTGGGCAGCTGTGGGTAGTTGTGAGTAGTTGTGGGTAGCTGTGGATGGCTGTGGGTGGCTGTGGATGGATTTGCATGGCTGTGGGTGGCTATGGGTAGCTGTGGGTAGATGTGAGTAGATGTGGGCAGCTGTGGATGGCTATGGGTGGCTGTGGATGGCTGCGCATGGCTTTGGGTGGCTGTGGGTAGCTGTGAGTAGGTGTGGGCAGCTGTGGATGGCTGTGGGTGGCTGTGGGTGGCTGTGGGTAGCTGTGGGTGGCTGTGGGTAGCTGTGGGTGGCTGTGGGTGGCTGTGGGTAGCTGTGAATAGCTGTGCAGTTCAGTATTAAGAAAGAATGAAGAATGATCCTGAATAGTTGCAATTAGCTAGGAGGGGAATCGACAGATTTCATCTAATTAGAAAAACATTTTCTTTGGTTTTTTAATAAACTCAGAATACAGTGTTCCATATGAGGATCAGTTTTTACGATGTAGATTAAGTGACTATTAAAAGGAAATAGCTTTCATAAGCACATACTATATTTTGTTGCCTCAGGAACGTTCCACAAAAACTTACTTAGAGGTTAGAAGACCCCCTACCTCCACCTCCATCCCCACCTTCAGAAGCGAAGTTTAAACTTTTTGCTCCTTTTGTCATTTCTGTGATGGTTTTGCTTCTGGAAAGGTCTAAGGAATGAGAGCAGTATCAACTGCAGCAGGAGCGAGCCTGGGTGAGAATCGCTGGTTCCCTCACCAACTCTGGACTACAGTCCCTCAGGCTCAATACTTTTCTTCTCAATAATGAAACATTTACTTTGCCTTACACATTGAACATTAATTTACACATTGCGCCTCTTAATTGACCAGTCTGCATCAAATACAACTTCCACTAAGCATTAGAAAGCAGGAAAGTAGTGTGACGCCCAGCCCTAAGTGACACATCTACAATGGAACCTCTAACCTAGGCTTGTGGGCCACAGCAGAGCAGGGGTAGAGAGAACACTAATGCATCTCTCAACTCTCACCAGCAAAGGTTCTTCATGCAACACAGTGAGATGAACACAGAAGGCCACAACTGGCCAAAGTATAGAGAACCAGAGACTGCAGTGTGCATGTCCTGGATAAGGCTCCTATATTAAACCTCTGCCATGCAGGGCTCAGGGAAGACCCAGCCTTAGCTGAAGAACTATTGGTAGCTGATTTCTACCTAGGGAGAGTTGATCTTTTTTAAGGGATTGATGCTAGATAGGCTCACCAGGTTCCAGTAGATGAACTTACACAGAGGGACCTCTGGGGACACAAACTTTAACATATGTGACATAATGCATGAAATTCAGTTGGGGGACAATGGGAGGTTGCAGATTTGGGAGGTCTAAATATGAGTAAGATGTAGTGTATGAAACACACAAAACTCCAATAAAGCTATATATTGAAAATAAAGAAACAATAAGGTGACACTTTCAGACTGATCCTTCTGCTAGTGTTTTGGTTGATTTGGTTCCTTTTATTACAAAATGTGGACTCATTTCTAAACATCCAGCTCATCCTTTCCATATAGAAATGACAGAATATTTCATGGACAGACGACTAAATATATTTTCTACTGGGTTATGTAAGTATGATAAAAACCAGTGTTATAGGTCTGTGATGGAACAAAGTCACCAACACCACTTTGGTAGAAAGCAACAAGGTGAGTCTTTATTATGACTAGCTGGGCTGTCTATTGCGGGAATAGAAGCAGCCCCAAACAATGCTGGCCAGGGTTTTATAGGATTACAGAAAGCATTGTTCAGTGCCAATCCGGTTTGTACAACACAGCAGAATTTGAATTCACCAACCAGCAGCCTGTAACTGTGTGGGTAATCAAATTCACCAATCAACAGCTTGTAACTGCCATGGGCAATGGAAGCAAGTGTACAGAAGCAAGATTAGCAATTAGCCCTAGATTAGAACATTCCAGGGTTTGGCGTTTAGGCCATTTCTTGGAACTTACAGGTACACTCCTTTCTGGGGAACTTACAGGAATCAGGCAGAGGTGAGGCCCTCCTAATTGTCCTAAAGGAAAATGGGGGGTTCCTTCATATGGTTTAGAGAAAGGACCAGTGGGGACAGGCTGGAATGGTAGTGTTTCTGCAAGTTAAAGGAGCTGAATTCAAGGTCAGCTTCCTGTGGTATTCCTGGAATCCCTTCAGGTGAAACACAACTTCCCAAGAGATCTGGGTCTGGACAGCAAGCATTTCCAGGCAATACTTACAAAGTGCTGGCACCCACATCTGTCCTCTGGAAGTCCAAGATGTCTGGGTGTCCCATGACTGGTAGGATTCTTGGGAAGGTCAGCCCATGTACAGTGACTGTGCCTAGAGGTTTGAGTGTAGAAGGATGTAAGTTGAGAGCTCATCTTTATTTTTCTCTTAATTACCCCTTTCTGGTGAAATGAGCCAAGTCTTGCATATATGATCACACAAAAAATGTAAGGCTAAAACCTATAGGCAACTATTTCTACTTGTTCTGTAATTGCTTCCTGATTTCACATTGGGACCCACTTGTAATCCCACACAGGAGGTTAAGACAGGAGGATCCTAAATTCAAGGTCAGCCTCAAGAACAAAGGGTACAAACAGAGTGACTCTTTGGGCACACAGATTTCCTAAGCTGGAGTGGTGCAGTCAGCTATAAGAATGGCTCAGACTCCTGAAAGCCGTTCTGATACTGAATGTGTAAAGAATAAAGGAACTGCAAACACCAGACAGGAGGGTGTTCTAACAAGCATTTCATTTTTAACCCAGACAGACTGCATTTCAAATGGACAGTGATGGAGATGATAAGAGGTAGCAGGCAGACTTGCTGAAAGAGCTGCCCCAGACCTCCAAAGTCTACATGGTGCCCCATACCCAATGTCCACTCCATACTCTGAATTTTACCTCTTATGAAAAATTTCCTGACCAAGAATGAAATCAGTGTTTATTTTGACTGCAACCTGACTTAAAATGTAGACTATCTTAGATTTCAGATACCCTTGATATTTATAAAACAAATACAGGTTATCACTTAAAGTGTCCATAGCAATACTGTTCATTCAAATCCTCATCTGAGCAAAACAACTGATGGCTGGAACTATATACACTTTGCTCATGATTGCAACCATTTGTTTACCTATTTGCCCATCTATTCATCCATTCATCCACTCACTGTTGAAGTCACAAAAAGTCCCATAAGAATCAAGACTATAAAATCTGTGGTCTGGATGAAGATCCACGTTTCCAGTTTCACTGCTAAATCATCTGGTCATAGAACCTCTCCCAGGAAGGCTAAATAGATGGATGGAATACCTAATGCGTTAATGAAGCCCTGAACTTTTCCTGCCTGGAACCCTGCCTCTAGCACAGAGCTTCTGGAGTCCCGCCCCCTGACTCTGTATGTCTGCCTGCCTTTCTGAATTCCTTATAAAAGTGTAATCTCTCTCTCCTTTTCTTTTTCATGTCCCTTTTCTAAGCATGATTTCCCTAACACTTTGGGCTACCCTAGCATCTTGTATTTGTTTACTTTTTCTTTAAAGCTTTCATCTCCCTGCCACGTGGCTGCAAGTTCACCACGTGTCTGATCTCCATGCAGGCTCTAGACCTGCCTGGCTTCCTGGGTTTCTTCCTTCTCCCCTCCACTTTCCTCCTCAAGGCAGTTGTTGAGATTTCCAGCTTGCCTGCCCTGAGAAAGTTTTTTAAAAATTTTAATATAATTGTCCTACATGAATAATGAATAATAAAATTGTCCTGGATGAGACTAAGCACCCTGTAGGGGGCGCTGTTTCTCCCTTGCATCACCATCTACCTGTCCAGTAGTCTCTGCATCCATCCACTGTGTTCCATCAAATAAATTTATCTTGAGGACCAAATAGATGCTGGGTGTGGTAGATGGAATAAGAATCATCCATAGACTCCAGTATTTGGACATTTTGTCCCCAGTTCGTGTGGCCATGCTGTAGGACTGCACCTCACTGGGGCAGGCTGTGAGTTCTTTAGCCTTGCCAGATTTCCAGTTGCTCTGTTTCCTGTGCCTGCTAGAAGATGTGAGCATGCTGTTTTCTGCTCCAGCCACCTCCTGCCACCATGCTTCCCTACTACGAAGGCCTCTAATCCTTCTGGAACCATAAACTCAAACACTTTTGTCTCTAAATTCCCTTGGTCATGGTGTTTTATCACAGCAATAGAAAAGTAACTAATAGTCTGGGATTTTCAAAATAAACAGGATGACTGGGCTAGAAAGATTGCTCAACCGTTAAGAGCACTGGCTGTTCTTGCAGAAGACCTGGGTTCAAATTCCAACACCCACATGGCAGCTAACAACCTTCTGTAACTCCAGTTCCAGGGAATTGATGCCCTTTTCTGTCCTCCGTAGGCACTGCAGGACATGAGTGCAATTACATACATACAGACATAATACTCATAACACATAAAATAAAAATAAATTTAAAAATTAAAACCAAACAAACCAGGAGGATTAGATCAGATGATCTTATTAGAACGAAGTTCTAATAAAAAAGACAATCATTATAGAAAGATATGTTTTTCTAATCTGTATCTGTTCTAGTAGACTGAAATTATATCTGCTGCTCATCTCTTTAACAGTAATGAGATCACAGTTGTGATCATCAGTGACACCGGGTACCATTAGTGTATATGAAATGAGAATTTAGTTTGAGATTTGAGAATGCTTTCAGAAGGAAGAGGGAATTATTTGTGTAAATGCTCTAAGCAGGGAAAGAGATGGACAAGATTGAAACCAAAACCTGAACCACAAAGATCCTGAGATTGTTCCACGCTAATCCACACAACAAAGGGTTAAGACTTGAGAGGTAAGTACGGAGCCTGTAGGGAGCTTTAGATGTGTTCGACTTTTCTGTTTATTCTCCAACCAATAGGCTTTATTTAAAGATCTTTAAGCAAAACTTAGACATGATGGCTCACCCTACTGTTCACTTTCTTTTTTTTAAACACTAGTTTTGTTATAGTCTTTTCCTGCTTTTTAAAAAAATATAACAGTTTCAAGTCAAATTTCAAAATTCAAAAAATATTCTCCAGCCAAGACTTCCTTTCCACCATGATGTTCTCCCACACCCAGTGCTTCTTCCTGGGGGAACACACCTTACACTCCTGTGTGCTGTCCAGACACATTTTAGGACACTTTGTATTACAATAATAAGCACTCCTAAAAGCAGCAGTAATAGCACAATGAACTGTTGCTCATGAAGCATCTGTGAGGTAACTCCGATATGCGCACATATGCAGTTGAAGATAAGATATGAGTTTATTCTGGTACATTCAATCAGAAAGGAGGGCTGCAGAGCCTTTCCTCAGCTTTGGTGGGCTCACATGGTGCTTCTTCCATCCCGTGCCCAAATCTTATATTTGGTACCAGTGATATAATTTTTAGTTTGATTTGTTTCTCAGCACACATGATGGCCTCATAGTGATAACAGAGCATCATCATCAATGATATGATTACTGAAAATGGCTAATTTTTACTGTACAGTCTGCTTCCCTCAGGGCCTATACCACTATGGATATGGATATGCAGCAAATTACTAGGTTTTAAAGTCATTTGAAGCATGAGCTGGCTTGCCATCTATAAGGCCCTTGGTTTGATTCCCAGTGCCCCAAACTCTAATTACCTCATTATAGTTATTCATTTCACTGAATTTTATTGCTGGACCATTTTGTAAAATTCAATTTTGTTTTATAATTATATATGATATGTATGTGACTTCAAAATCTGATTTATAAAACCAAGTATATTCAAAGAAATTTGGCTTGATCATTTCCCCTTATCCTTATGTTACAGAGGAGTTTCTCCTAGCCAGTTCATGAAAGAATTTAAGAATAGACTCAAATGGAAGTTTGGGGATAATTTTATTAGAATTTAAAGTAAAAATAATCAGGGCAGGCACCCTGTGACTATCCGCAGCTGCTTGAGGAGAGGAACGGAGAGGAGAAAGGAAAAACCATGAAGTCCTGCTGGCTTGGAGCCTGCATGGAGGTCAGACAGGTGGTGGACCGGCAGTCATGTGGCGGGGACGATCAGGCAGCTGTAAAGAAAAGGGTAAAGGAACCCAGTACTTCGGGGCAGTTCAAAGTGTTAGTTTAGGGAAATTATGGTTAGAAAAGAGGAACAAAGAAGAAAAGGAGAGATTATGCTTTTCTGAAGAATTCAGAAAAGCAGGTAAGATTCACAGAGAGCCACATGTCTGTGACTCACTTCACAAGAACCGCCTCCAGAGGCGGGGATTCTGGGCAGAAAAATTGCATCATCTCATTAGCGCACTAGGTATTGGCCCGTCTCTTTACATGGCCTAAGGTGAACCCACTCTCTTAAGGCTGATTGTATGACCAAGTGATTGACCTGGAAAAACTGCACAGTTATGCTTCCAACCAGGCCAAATTATTAGTTTTTTGACCAGTTAGTCCTGGGAGGCTTTTGCTACTGTAACATTCACTCTCACTTAGGCTGCCTTAATGATCTAAGTGGATGCACACCAATGTGTACCTATATACATACACATTCACATACACCACGCATGTATGTTTTTCTTCTTAGAGAATTGCTAGCCCTCTTGAGAATACTTCTTGTCATTCCCATTCAGGTAACATCAAAGAAGACAACTGACCACAGCGAAGCTGCCGAGGGACGCATCTTAGCACTGTATTGATGAGGCATACCTGGCAAGTTCAAAGCTGGAGTTCATTACACAGTGCAGTGAATGTTTGTGCTTTTTATGGCTTTTCCTAATGAAATTCTTAATTGCTATTTTCTTACTCTTTTTTTCTTCGTGGCTGGTTTTGCCAGATACAAATAGTTCTTTGATTTACCCGAGTTAAATGGTTGAATGAACAGGTTTGTAGGATTTCCACTTACACCCCAACCCTAATGCTGCACACACACCTTGTGAGGAAGACTGGTTTGTAATGGGTTGCAATTTAGAAACAGTTTTCTCTTTTGTTATTTTCAATGTAATGTACAACTTTTTGCATTTAACAGTGTCAGTAATAGTGAAACTGGAGTAGTCAATTCCACCTGGATTGCTGCTCAGTGTAAGCTGTTTTTAAGTTGCCTGTGTTCTGGAATTAACATAATGAAGTAAAATCTGTCCCTTAAGGGAAAACAAAGGCCATTTCCAGGCTACATGCTCCTTTTTATTTTTAAGATATATTATGATTCAATTCCATCATGAAAATCAGTGCTTCCCTATCACTTCAGAAAATACAATTTCAGGCTCTTTTTGATCATACTACATATAAGGAATGATTAGGCTCTAGCTAAAGGAAGCTAATATATGCTAATGAAGTCTCTTGCTTATTCAGTAAAGAACATTGCCAAAGTTGGTGAGCCTTTTGGGTACGGAGGATGTAGGAGAAAAGACCTGGGAGAAAGGACTAAGGAGCCCCTATGAGCGGATACTATGCTGTACCAGGTTGGCTGAATCACAGGGTGTGGATCACCACCCCTAAAATGGAGTAGAGCACATAGAAGTAGTCCTGTGAAAGCATGCACCACATTTATGCAGGTATGTCTTGAAAAATAATAAAATCAAACAGCAATTGCTTACTAAGTCTCTTCAAAAGTCAGAATTTTTCAACTTAACATCATTTTACATCATTCAAATTCCAAAATAACAAGCAAACCAGAACATAAATATCACTTACTAAAAATTATTTGCTTTTTACTTTTTCTAAATATCAAGGAAGTCCATTAGAGTCAAGTGTGGTAACCCATGACTATCATCCTAGCGCTTGAGAGCCAGGCCCAAGGATTGCAAGTTCAAGGCAGGCAAGGGCTATATAACAAGATTCTTTAAAAAAAAAAAAAAAACTGAAGTGCATTCACCAACATTTGATTTAGCACTGTACATGGCTATTAAGCAAAAGTAGGTATATTAGTAATGCTAGTCTTCTTAGCTTTCTTCAGCCTGAGGTCATTGATGACCCTGGGATCAATTGCAAATATTATGTGGTAAGTAGAAGATGGTGAGGAGGTGGAAAAGACTGATGGAATTTATTACTGATCTTATTTATTGCTCTTTTAAGAGGTTTAAGAGAATGTGGAAAAGAAACAGAACAGCACTGTGAACAGCAAGATAAAGAGTGCTGGGGAAAGTTCTGGGGCTGGAAAGTTATTTCTTTTAAAGTATTTGAATTTTTTACTTTGAACATACAAATAAATTATTACAGATAATGTAGTTAGTTGAAGGAAAAACATGGTAAAAGCGAATTATTTTCCCTTAAGCAAGCTCATACACACTGTTGCCAAAGGTGTGGGGGTTGGGGGT
>NW_008335439.1:239771-247578 GCF_000622305.1 Nannospalax galili
TATTAGCAAATATGTATATATGCTGTGTACCATATCTATTGTTAAATTAAAAAAATAGATATGCTCAATATTTAAAAAGTTCATATTATCAGGCAGCCACTGCCATAACCATACCTAGTCGCTCCTCATAAGAATTTAAAAATCAACTAATTTATTCATATCTTCTAATCCATCTTCCTTTCTGTCATTTGTTCTCCTAACAGCTCAAGTCTCTCGTTGATATTTTTCCTCAATTTTTACTGTTAAAGTCTTTTAAAAATAAAAACATTTATTTTTATTTGTAATTATGCATGTCTCTGTGTGGGTGAATGCATGTAGGTGCAGAGCCCACAGAGGCCAGAGCACAGTGGATCTCCTGAAAGTGGAATTAAAGGCAATTGTTAGCAGCCTGACATGGGTACTGGGAACTGTACTCAGGTCCTCCAGAAGAGGGACCAGTTGTTCTCATCGCTGAGCCATCTCTCCAGCCCCTAGTGTTACAGTCTTCCCTGTGTGCTCTGCTTGATTAGCTGGCATCAATGGCTCAGTTTCTAGCAATTCACATGACAGGATATCAACCTACTTTGTATTTCCTCACTGTTGTAGTATTTACCCCCATGTTGTTTTAACTTTAGTTGTAGTAAAATATATTAATTACTCATTAGCATTATTTTGTCTAGCCTTCCCAAATTATTTCGAATCTCAGTAAAATTCTTGTAAACATGTTTTTCAAATAGAATTAATGGAAAAAGTATTCTTTGAAATTTTTCTCTTTAAACGATTTGCCTGTAGTTTTGATAGATGACCGTACTGTGTGCTCGGCTCGATATGCAATCATTGACTTATACTCTTTTCACTCTTACTGTTCTTAACGCTGTGGCTCTGTCTTCAGACATTCTGTACTGGAGTAGGAAGAGAAATGTGTTGTGAGCTTTATCTTCCGGGATGGCGCTGCTATGATAAAATAGCATGATCTAAAGCAAATTAAGGAAGAAAAGGTGTATTTCAGCTTATGGCTCCGGGGGATAGAGTCCATCTTAGTGGGGAAGGCATGGTGGGATGGTAGGAACAGAAAGCAGACAGATCACGTTTCACCTGGACACAGGACACGAGAGAGAGAGAGAGAGAGAGAGAGAGAGAGAGAGAGAGAGAGTGTGAGAGAGTGGAGTGAGGCTACAAGTCCTCAAATGCCACCCCAGTGACTTCTCTAGCAAGGCTGTACCTCCTGTTTCATAAAGGTATCATGGTCCCCAAACAGCACCACAAACGGGACAAAGTTTTCAAATACATGAGCCTATGGGGGACATTTCTCATTCAAACCATCACAGGAATGCTCTTAGCTCTTCCACAGAAGTGGTTTAATTTCTTTGAATGAATCATTAGTTTTAAAAACCAGTAATTTTAATAATAGATACCAAGTGTTAATGGACTGGTTAATTTTCTCTGGGATAAAAGTGTAGATTGAAAAGAAAAAAACAAACCTTAAATTGTGTTTTACAACAGGGCTTTGTTTCATTTCCTTTGTTTTCTTTTAATGAACCCGTCCATACCAGTACACAGGCCTCATGAAAACGGTTGCCATTGGGGCCAGAGAGTGACCACCTTTCCCGTGTCCCGAGCAGCTTTCTAAATTGGCTTTGCATTCTGTTTTCCCCGCGTCTGTCTTCCTTGTCCCTCGGTGTAGCTGCTGCCTAGCAGTGCGCTCTGTCTCTCCAGTGGTCTCCATTTCTCTAATTCAGTCCCTTCCTTCTTTTCTCTCAGTTCTGTCAGCTCATGGCTCACTCTTCTCTATAGAATGGCCATTTTCCTGTAGTGATTGCTTCCTAACTCATTTTAATGGTGAGACATGGGGCAAAGTCTTCAGCTACAAGTTGACAATATTTTCCCAGGACTTCTCTCCTGTTCGAAAGTCTTACTGCTGTTTCACACATTTTTAATACTACTTTTGTGTGATTCTGTGCCACTGCTCTTTTAAGACTCCAGGTTTTCAAGAGCAATTATTATCAGTTTTCCAAGGTGGGTGGAGCAGGGATGTACGAGGCAAGCGAAAGTATTTACCACTTACTGCTCTGTCTTCTGCTGCCTGAGAAGTGGTCCTTGGGCCTTATTCCAAGGATGCCTCCTCAGATGAGCATCACTCTCTGCCTCTCTTTCCCCTTTCCTGGACTCCATCTACCTATCCGTCTAGATTGGTCCAGCTCTCAGCGAGCATCTCCCATCTCAGTTTTCATACGTAGGTGCATCCTTTATCATCAAAAGTTCATTTTTCCTTTATCATCGGAAATGCCACTGCTCTATGTGGTCTCCTCTGAGAGCCCTGTACCACTTTGCTTGCTGCCCCTGCCATACTTGATGTCGGTGACTGGCCAAGTGCCTTGCAGCGGTGCCCAGTCCTGCAGCTTGTGTCTTGTTTCACTTTACATGGTGTGTTTGTATTTTTTCCAGGTACTGCCTTCCTTTCCCCTTAATGTTTCCTAGCGATAATAGAGAGATTTTGATTTATATTCTTGTGGGTCTATACTGCGAAGTTGTTTATTTGGTAGTGATTTGCTGCTGTTTTTAAAATTTCCAGTGTCTATTCCTATTGTGTTTTATGTTTTTTAAACTTTAAATTAAATCATTTTTACTGATATATATAACATTCAAATTATAAAAATTAATTTGATACCATGTGCTATTTCAATACATGTTTCATGTTTTATTGTGCACTCCTTAGAAGCTTATCTGTCTGTTCGAATATGTGTAGTTTCTCTATGGTGAAACATTTAGTCTTTTCTTTGAGCTCTGCAGAATGCCCAGTATACCAGTGTCCTTTACTGTCACTCTACTGTGTGACAGCACACCAGACCTTTCTACTCTTGTCTAACTGTAACTTTTTTTTTGCATTAAAAAATGTTATTTAAACATAGCAAAAAAGAAAAAGAAAAGAGGAATGTAAAGCCAGAAATCAAAATCAGAAAAAGAAATAGGTGAAAATAAGTTCCTTATTATATGCCAGGAAAATCAATAAGCCAAAAGAATGGATGAACTCCTCGAAACATTCAACCTATTATTGTGTTAGAGTTATGAAGAAAGACAAATTCTGAACACACCAATAATGAGTCAGGAGACTAACTCTCTATCGAAAATCTTCACCTAAGAAAAGCCTCAGGCACAGCTGTGGAGCCTACGGAACTCTGAAGAGTAGGCACCCTCAACTTCTCAACCACTCTCCAAATGGAAGAGGAGGGAACCCCTCCAGAGTCAAGCATGAGCCCAGACTCACCCAGATAAGAAAAGGATACTAGAGGAAAGGCTGTAGCCCACAATCTCAGTTTATGTAGATGAAAATGCCACAGAAACATGCAGTGAAGAGAACTGGATGGAGCATTAAGAACAGTGAAAATAGGGTTCTTCTGTGAGCTGCGTGGAGAGTACCTACATGCATCAACAAACGTCATGCACCAGAAAGAAACGATTTTATGTGTAGCTCAAAAGATCCAGCACTTGACAAAATTCAACATCTTTTCATGATTAACGACAACAGCAATAGCAAAACGACTCAACAAACGAGGTGTAGAAAGAATGAGCTTCAGCACAATAAAGTCAGATGTGACACATCTACAGTCAGTGTCACACTCCATAGCTTTTCTTCTAAGATCATTAGTAAGACAAGGATACCTCCCTTGCTGCTTCTAGTCAATATAGTTTTAGAAGTCCTAGGTAGAACAATTAATCAAGGGAAGGAAATGAAAGGGATGTCAGAAAGGAGAAAGTGGAATAGTTTGTTTGCAGATGACATGATCTTATATATAACATTAAAGACTCCATTGAAAATCCATTAAAGCTAATGAAAAATTCAGGAGAGATTGAGGATACACAAATCATCACATTTCTTTATAAAATAAACTGTTCCCCAAATGAAAGAAATTTATTTGCAATAGCAAGCATATTTAATAAAAGCGTGAGGGGACCATATTCTGAAACCTATACATCACTGATGAAATAAATTAAAAATTACATGAATAACCAGAAAGATATTCTGTTCTTACATCTTGAAAGAATATTGTTAAAATGCCATAATATCTCAAATGATCTATAAATTCAATATTAACCTATTAAAATGCCAATATCTGTTTGTACAGAAATAGAAATTCCCATAGAACTAAGACCCCAATTAAACAAAGAAATAATAAGAAAAAATAAAAATATGATTAATCACACTACCTTATTTTAAAATATGCTACACATCTATTTGTAGTAGTTAAAATAATGTTGTACTAGCAGAAAGACAGACATGCAGGCCTGTGAAATAATATGGATTACAGAAAGAGATCCACACATTTCCAGTCAATTGATTTTTCCACAAAAGTGCAAGAATGCACAATGGAGAAAAATAGTCTCTTCAGTAAATGTATTAGGAAAACCGGATAGTCACATTCAGAAAGAGTTAGGCCTTTACTATATATCAGTTACCAAAGTCATCTTAAAAGGGGTCTTAAAAAATTTTAAATGTTAAAATTGAAACTGTAAATCACTAAACGACAACAGGAACAATCATCTCAATATTGTTCTGGACAATGGTTTTATTCTTTTTAATTAAAAAGATTGTCTATGACCCTAAACCCAGAATCAACAGAGGCAAACCTGAGTGAATAAGACAGTGCTGAGGAAATGGTTCTGCATAGCAAAGGAACCAGAGGGGCGAGACAGCCTTGGGTCGGGAGGATGGATTTGCTGAGTATAATCTTATGAGACCTTTCTACCCAGAATACCTAGAACTGAAACAAGTCAACAGTAGGAGAGCAACCCAATTTAAAGTGGGCCAAATATTGGAAAGGATATTCCTGAATGAAATTTTACGAATTTCAATGCAGATGAGGGTCACCAGCATTACTAGTCATTAAGGAAGTGCGAGTAGAAAGCCAGACTGAGACAGTACCTTATTCCTGTTTCAGTGGCCTTATCAAAAAGGCTGAACTGAACAGGCATTGAAAAGGATGTAGATGAAAGGGGAACCCTGTTTCCTGTTGGTGGGAATTAGTACAGTCATTATGAAAAGCAGTAATGAGGTCTCTGCTGTGTAATCTCACATGTGTGTAAAACCATAAAATGTGGAACTCAGAGGAGCAGAGGGGAGAACGGTCACTGCTGGGGTTGTAGGTGAGGGTGATGGGGAGTTGCTCACTCAGGTAGGATCATAAGCTCTGGAGCTGCTGTGGGTAGCATTGAGCAGAGGCAGAAATGTATGCTGCATATGTGAATCTATGAGGGGTGATAGGTACACTAATTAGGTTGAGTGTAGTAATCATTACACAGTCTAAAACTTCATACCACACATCATAAGTATATGCAACTTTTATTGTCATACATACTGCAAGAAACCTGGTAAAACATAGATTCTTGAGAGACTCAGAAGACTATTGATGGGCTAGATACATGACTCAGTGGTTAAGAGCATACTGCTCTTGCAGAGGATCCAGGCTCAATTCCCAGCACCCACATGACAGCTAACCGTTCATAACTCCAGTTCCAGGGGACCTGACACCCTCTGCAGACCTCCTCGCACATTGCACAACATGGGTGCACTTACATACATTGGAGACAATACACTCATACACAAAACATTATCAAAATATTTTAGAAAGACTATTGTGTCAATAGTACTCATCCTGCAAGACCGGAGGGGCGAGGGATTAGGTAGCATGGAGCTGTGCTGGGAAGGTAGGAAGCATGTGTTTTTAGCAGAAAAGCAAACACGTTTAAGAATTAATGCTGAATAAGCTAGAATTTCTCTGCGAGGTATAGATAATTCACTCCGTCTAAGTTAAAGATACAGAGGTGATACTGGGCGTTACAAAGGAAATTTGGAATCCTCTGATATTAAAGAAGTCAACTAATTTCAAGTCAGACTTTTCTAGGTAATCGGATTGATAGATAGTTTAGGAGACACCAAGAAAACTTTTCCTGATTTTTCTCAGCAGCTGAGAGGTTACAAAACTTAAGGAGAAAAAGGTCACGTGAAAGGGTGAGAGTTAGGAGCAACTGTAACAGAAAAGGCAGTGTTCATGGGGAGAGGACAGAGGGAACAGTGTCCCTGCAGGGCATCCAGAAAGGGCACTGGGAGGCTTGAAGTCCTACGACTTCAGCTTTTAGCCATGGGCCTTGCCACGAACCGCAGGTCATTCCCATCCTGTTCAACCAACTGATACAGCAACACAGAAGGCCTCCCCAAAGTAGGGACAAATCACCTTCTTTGTAGTTGTTCATAGTTAAACACCTCCATATAAGCATTATCGAAATCCCCCAAATTCTCCATGAAATACCATGGCCCACGACATTGAATTCATCACTTAGCTGAATGATCTGATTTTCTCAACCTGAAAATAACGTGAGGTTAGTAAACATTTTGAATTAAAGGGAACACTTCATGCGAAAGCTTTAATTGTGTCCTTCTTAGTTTAAGAATCTTTGACTCACTTAAGCCGAAGTGCCCTGTGTAGGTGAGTTCTGTTTCTATTCATTTGGGCTGTGGTGCGAGACTGTGTGTTTTCTGGAATGTGTTTGTGTGCATTTACATCACATATTTCTAAGTAGCCTTTGATTTTTCATTCTGGGAACTGTGAAAGCTTTCATTCAATAATATATATTTCATGTAAACTGTGATGATATCATTAGTTTTGCATTCCTAAAATAGCCCAAATCAGAGGGTACAAAGTGGAGCTGTGCCAGCACCTCTACACCACAGACCAACTCCAGGACAACAAGCACAGAGTCTTCAAAACCAAAAGCAAAGAAAAAGAAAGAAACTAAACTAAACATTGGGCTGGTGCGAGAGTTCAGCCAATAAGGGCGCTGGCAGCCAAGTCAGACAACCTGAGCTCAATCCCTGGAACCCACATGCAAGAAGGAGGAAAACTGACACTGGCACAAGTTGTCTGTCCTCCACACATGCACTCTGGCACACTCATATCCACACTCAAACACATACACAGAATAAATAAATAACTGTAAAAAAAAAAAATCAAACAGACACTCAAAGGCTGAGCAAACCTCACAGACGAAGTCTGGGCCAGAGCAGAAGCCAGCAGAAACACTTCGTCTTCACAAGTGCAAAGCTAGGCTTCTGGTCCTAAGAACCAGGGCAAGCTCAAGCTCTTGAATTGCTTAAGGAAGATCTCTTAGAGTACCGTACTTGTTCTGTAACATGGGCATAATATGCAAGCTTGGTAGTCAACCGTGTCACAGTCCAGGTTCAAGGGAAGAGAGTCTCACTATTGATTTCGAATAACTCTGATGTATGTAATAAAGATACAAAAGTTCAGATCTGTCTTCTCCCAAACTGTTCACTTCTATACAAACTTTTATAACACAAAGGCCTACCTTTTCTCATATTGTATTAATCAGATATATATTGAAATTATTTATTTAATAACCACATACTTAGAAGAAGCATTTCATTACAACAGCATTGACATATTCAATAACAATTTCCAGAGCTAAGATATATCTCTTTCAAAATTGACTGTAAATTTTTAGGTTCACAGTTGAATTAATACAGTTATACAATATTGAACTCTGTATAAAGCCCATAAGACATAAAATTGAATGAGGTTTTAACCTTTAAGAAACATCTGCATTTCATTTTAAAATATTTTAAAAATATTTTATTATTTTTTTATTTTATGTGTATGTGTGTTGCCTGCATGTATGTGAGTGCACCCATGTTGTGCAATGCCACGGAGGTCAGAAGAGGGCTTCGGATTCCCCTGGAACTGGGGTTAAGGACGGTGTGTAACCACCATGTGGGTGCTGGGAATCGAACCTGGATCCTCTGCAAGAACAGTCA
>NW_008335439.1:247878-261452 GCF_000622305.1 Nannospalax galili
TATTCAATAACAATTTCCTGAGCTAAGATGCATCTCTTTCAAAATTGGCTGTAAATTTTTAGGTTTACAGTTGAATTATTACAGTTATACAATATTGTACTCAGTATAAACCATATAAGACATAAAATTAAATGAAGTTTTGACCTTTAAAAAAGATCTCCATTTCATTTTGGAATATATTGTTCCTTGCAGAGAGACTCATTGTTTTTGATAGTAACACTGAGATATTGGTGCATGCATTTCTAATCTGTGTGCATCTGATTATTACTAGTCATAATCGGTTGCATTCTATCAGACCACAAAGCAATAAAGCTTACAATTAACACCAGAAGAAGCCCCAATCACCACATGAACACATGGTGATCAAACAAGGAATATATTGTTCCTTGCAGAGAGACTCATTGTTTTTGATAGTAACACTGAGATATTGGTGCATGCATTTCTAATCTGTGTGCATCTGATTATTACTAGTCATAATCGGTTGCATTCTATCAGACCACAAAGCAATAAAGCTTACAATTAACACCAGAAGAAGCCCCAATCACCACATGAACACATGGTGATCAAACAACACACTCCTGAATGATGAATGGGTCAAAAGAGAAATTAAGAAAGAAAGAAAAGTATTCCTGGAACTAAATGAAAAGGACAATACAACACAACAAAACCTCTGGGACACTCTGAAAGCAGTCCTTAGAGAGAAGTTTATAGCTTTAAGTGCCTACGTTAAAAAATCAGAAAGAACACAAATGAATTACTTAACATTGCAACTCAAGACACTTGAAAAGCAACAACAAATGAAACCCAAACCCACCATACAATGAGAAATGACAAAAATCAGAGCAGAAATTAGTGAAATTGAAACAAAGAAAACAATACAAAGAATCAATGAATCCAAGAGCCAGTTCTTTGAAAGGATAAACATGATTGACAGACTACTAGCTCAGTTAAACAAAAGAAAGAGCACCTCCAAATCAACAAAATCAGAGATGAAAGGGGAAACATCACAACAGACACCAGAAAGATATAGAACTTTATAAGGGAATATTTTAAAAACCTATATGCTACTAAATATGAAAACCTAAAACAAATGGATGGATATCTAAAGGCATGGGAACCACCAAAACTAATCCAAGAAGAGATTAACAGCTTAAACAGACCCATAACATTAACAGTTTAAACAGAACCATAACACAAAAAGAAATTGAAACAGTAATACAAAACCTCCCAACTAAAAAAAAGCCCGGGACCAGATGGATTTAGAGCAGAATTCTATCAGACATTTAAAGAAGATCTACATCCAATACTACTTAATTTATTCAAAAAGATAGAAATGGTGGGAGAGCTTCGAAATTCCTTCTGTGAAGCCAGCATCACTCTAATTCCAAAGCCAGGTAAAGATACCATCAAAAAAGAAAACTATAGACCCATATCCTTAATGAACATAGATGCAAAAATAATCAGATATATTTTAAAAATTGGCATCTGGATCGCATTATTTAAGGCAATGTTATAGTGCTGCTTTGTGGACAATAAATATACAAGCACAAAAGGCAAAACCTGGGCATGGCTCATGCTTTTAACAGCAATGCCAGGTAGACAGGAACAGGTGGATATCTGTGGCTCATTGGCCACATAGCGTAGTATACATGATGAGCTCCAGGTCCCATTGAGAGAACCCGTATCAAAAGAAGAAGATGGGCAGCTCTGAAGGAGTGACACCTGAAGTTGAGGTTGTCCTCTGACCTCCATGTGCATGTAAAACACACACACACACACAAACACACACACACGTGCTCATGTACTTGTGTGTGTATGTGTACAAAGACATGTTGGCTCTTGGCTCTTGCGAGTGCTTTTTTGTTGCTATTGTTTTGTTACATACTTGGCTAGAAAACTCAGGAAAGTTCTTAGACTTGCTGATGCACATATTTGACCACATACTGTTGTTTGAGGGTACATTGAAGGTTAATATTTCTACAAATACCTAGCATTGTAATCTGTCTGGAGTTTTAAAAGTGAGGAGGGACGATGTGACAATACTAGTAGAATTTTAAGGAATCAGTAATATTTTATACTTGCTTAAGAAAACAAAAGAAATCAAATCAACAGTTATTTCTGCCTCTCAGAGAGGCAATTTAACAGCTTGACTATATGGAAAATTGTGGGTTTATGGGGAAATATTTCAGATTCATACATTACAAGAAAGTTACCCAAGATAGTCTTTAAAACATCTTATACGCTGTTTTGCACAGCACTTGTGTTGTTAAAAACAGGTTGATTAAAAAAAAATGGAAAGATAATCTACAGGGCCTCCACAGACAAAGGCAGTGTAGAAAGATTCCATTTAACCTCAAAATGTGGAAAAAGACATAGTTTGAAAGATTTTAGAAAATTGTTATTCATGTACCCACTTTTTTTTCTCTGCCAGTTGAAATTGCTTTTATGCAATCATGAGTCATTTCAAATATTTGTTCAATAAGTAAGTTCTTTAGTGTTGAGAAGCCTCACCCACCCACAGCATGGAAATATAAAAAAGAAAAGAGAATGAAGTGGATGAAAGAAGAAACGTGAAGAGGAAGATCATTTATCCCCAAGCCCAGTGCTTACCAGTGACGACTCTGGTACTGGCCCCATCTGTTCAAATCCTGATCTTTCCACCTCTTGCTGGCTATCTCAGGCAAGGCACTGCCACACTTTAGCCTGTTTTCTTCACCCATGCAAAGGGATTTGCAATAGCATCTACTTTATTCAGCTGTTATAAGGGTTAAATGGATAAACCATGTTAAGTACATAAGTATAATATGTTCAGACTAAGGACAAAGGGAAAAAAACAGCTGTCACCATTCCTGTGCTATTAATAAATGTTATGGTAATAAGCGCTCATACACAGGTGTATCAGCTCAGTGATTCAAAATCACATAAATATGGAAGTTTCTAGCAATCTGTATCTCTGCCAGGGAATAAATAATAACAATGTAAGATAGCAAAATAACTATTAGATACTTGAACAATGGGGAGAATGCCTCTGGGGCAAGACCACACTCCGATAAGCCTTCAACTTGTAAAAGGAAAATGCTACAGGGGATTTATACTAAAAAAAAAAAAAAACCAACTCTGAAGGAGCTTTTAAAATGAAGCTTTAAAAATGGATAAAGCAGACTGGGGTCCATCAAAAAATTGTAGCCAAACTTGGCAATGTTGTTTACCTGGTGCTGGATTTAGAACACAAAAGATGTAAAGAGCAAAGGGATCATTGGGTCTTCCTCCAAGGTTTCAGAGACGTGCTGAAGCCTGGCAGCATGCAGCAGGGATTCCCCTGCCTAGAGAAGGCCCTGATCAGCCATTGCATGAAGCTGTGAAGGTGAAGCCTGGTCGGCAATGGAGACCCCAAGAAGACGTTCGTGATGCCAGAGCTGTGAGGCATCTGCCAAGAAGAGCTGCGTACAGGGAGTGGTACCAGCCCATGAGAGAAATGTGTGTTTCATACAGCAAAGCTGGAGAGGCTGAGCCATCTAAGACTTTTGGAAGTAAAGTCTCAGAAGTCAGACATAGAGCTACTGGATTTGGTGTTTTCCCTGCTGGTTTTTGGTCTTGTTTTGGTCCAGTATTTCCTCACTATGCCTCTGTTCCTCCCTTTTGGAGTGGGAACGTGTGTTGGGTTCCACTATGTGTTGGGAGTATGAAATTTGTCTTTTGACAGTTAAGATATTGCCCTGAGTCTTAGAAGAGACTTTGGACTGTGGACTTTTAAATAGTATTGAGAATGGTAAAGACTATGGGGACTTTTAAGATTGGACTAAATGCATTTTGAATTTTATATGGTCATGAGCCTATGAGGGTGAGGGGGTGGATATGGTAGTTTGAATGAGAATGTTCCCCATAGGCTCAAGTATTTGGACATTTTGTTCCCAGTTGGTGGTGCTGTTTTGGGAGGTCTTAGAAGATGTGGCTATGTTGGAGGAAGCAGGTCACTGGGGACAGGCTTAGACAGTCCTTAAGCCTTGCTGGATCTCCATTCTTTCCCTGCTTCCTGTACCTGCTTAAAGATGTGTCCACTCCTGCTCCAGTAACCTCCTGTCACCATGTCTTCCTGCCACGACAGACTGTAATTCCCCTGGAACTATTAGTTCAAATAAAATCTTATAACTTAAAAAAGAAAAGAAAAGAAAAGAAAGCACAGTGTGATCACACTGTTACAAGGAAAGTAAATGATACGCAGGTCTTCCATCTTCCTCATAAGTCTGTGTGAGGTGTATTGAACATTGTTGCCACTCTTAAGACATCCCAGCACCCACATGGCAGCTAACAACTATTCATAACTCCAGTCCCAGGGGATCTGACAGCCTCTTCTAACCTCCACAGGCATTGCACGACACTGGTGCACTTACTTACATGCAGGCAAAACACACATAAAATAAATCTAAAAGAATATAAACAAACGAATAACACAAAACACTCTAGGGGGATCGGGGCACTCCTTCAGGAACAAATTTTCATGCTGAGTATCAGAGACAAACCATGTATATATTGAGGAGAGTCACAACCCAGGGCCACAGGCTCACCAAAAGATGGAGACCGTATCATAGGATTGTAGATTGCTTTTCTATCTGCACAACACACTGCTGTATTAAATGCAGACAATACAAGCATACACATAAAATAAAAATAATAAATTATAAAAAGACATCTAAATATATTTTTGTTTTAAAAACAGTATGCACCATAATTTGTGATAGATGTTTGCCTCTCTATGGTAAAAATTGTAACCAGAAAATGACAGATGGTTCGCAGATAACCTTTAAGAAATACATGTATTCCATGAAATTCAGGAAACAGGCAGGAAGAGAAATGTTCTAGGTAAGTGTCCCCCAATTTTTTAAAAATCATACTATTTAAGAAACCTATAATTGATGGAACATTTTTCATAGATGTTAACCAGTACTAATTATTAAAGTTAATAAACAGCATTGATAACCACATTTAGATTTTATATGAGTAGTTCATTATTTTTTCTAAAGTCAGTGTTTAAATAATTTTAAAAGCTGTGTCTCGATTAGATTAAAATATCTAGTGAAAATTTTCTAAGAGTTTTTCAGAAAGGAAATTCATGGTGTGTTAAATATTAATACAGTTTTCAGAATGAAATAGATGTAAATACCAATCATTTCTTTCTTCAAATGTGAGATAGCAGGAACCTAGGCACATTCTACTTGTAAAGCTCTCAGTAGTTTCTTTTGAACAGGAGAGCACCCATGGGTATGAAATCCTCTTTCTGAATCCTGCTCCTCCCTCACAAGCTATGGGGAAGCCATCTTGCAAACAAGATAGACACGCACATCGCTCTGGTTCTTGGCTGTTTTCATGGAATACAGCATCTTGGGGTCGTGGTCATTGATGCTGAGGGTCCCGATCATCTTGCCTTTGCTCTTCTCGTGGTCCTTCTTGCCCACCACCCGCAGGGTCAGCAGGTGTGCTGACCCACTGGTCAGGAGCACCCAGGCCGCCTGCCTGATCAGGCCATACTCACACGGCTGGCTTTCTGCTCCTGGCTTTGGTGGCCAGCAAGGGGGTGGTGACCACCCTGATGTCAAACTTTTCAGGCTTGCCTCACCCCAGTCTTGCTCGTAGGCATTCTGGGAAGTTTCAGAAGAGGAATTATGAAGATGATATTGAACATAGGTCAGTCTAGAGAATATTTTTAAAGCTTAAAATTTGCATGTGTAAACTTATTTCAGGCACAAATAAATTAACCAGATAGGAGTAAAAAGAAAAAAACACAAAACACGTTAATTGGTAGTTAAAAACCAGAATATATTAATATAATATATTTTTATATTTAACTTACATATTAGTCCCTTATTTTTCATAGTTATTAATATTTCACTCATTTAAATTTTTACCATTTACTGAATTTACATCTTATATTTTAAAGCAAGGATGGCAGAGCAGAAGTAATCTGGGGACCTCATGTCTACTTAAAGTCAAACAGCCCTTGGAGGGGAGCCTTGTTGTTCATCTCAGAATCCACAGGAGGCAGCGTGGGTCTTGTGGAAGTGGTTTCTACTGGAAACCACCGGTCACGTTTCTGTCAGTGCAGACAGAAAGACGAATAAAAAAAGAAGCATCCTATGACTATGGAGATGTGTTCCCTACTCTGTGGAGAAATGCTAATTCCTCACATTTTTCCTAAATGAATTTTATGAATAGATCTTATGTGATTATTAGACATCATATATGGCATTTTATATGCCTAGATCCTCCCTGGGGGAAGTGACTGAAGGGTTCATTATAGTCTCAGTAATGAATGTGACTCCCCAAAAGGGTACAACTAACTGCTCCCTTACGTACTGAAAGTGGAGAATAACTCTAGCTTACTCAGAGGATTATAGTGATGATCAGCTGAGATACTTTATGCAGTCATGGGTCCTTCCAACTTGAAAAGCATTGCCTTGTTCCATTACTCAAAGTGCAGAAAATAAGAGACTGCAGATTGCTTACCCCTGAATAGGACACCCGTATCAAATTCTGTCACCCCAGGCTTGGGAATCAATGCACAAGAGGAGGCAGGAAGTTTTAAGATCCAGATGTTGTGGATGACCACAAGGAAACAAGAGTTTTCCAGAGAGCTAGGAAGTTACTCATATGCACTTATAACAACAGTAACAGCAAGCACAAGTCACACACAAATTCAAGCCAGATAAAATCTCAGCACAGAACTGGGAAAATAGGTAAGAAAAACCAGGTTTAGCTGAGGAGCTATTGGCAAAAGATAACTACTGGGAGAGGGAGAGAATTGCTTTTCTGTAATGTTAATTTTAAGTGACAAATGGAAGGTCTAATTTGAAACATTTGTGTCTATTTTATGATTAAAAACATTTCACCACATTCCCTACAGCAATATTCATAACAGACACCTCATGAAATCAGCTTAGGTGCCCCTCAGTGGATGAACGGACAAAGAAAATGTGGCCTGGGTACCCAACAGAGTATCATTCGGTATAAAAATGAACTCTCGTTCTTTATAGGAAAAATGGATGGAACTGGGGATCATTGCATTAAGAAATCTAAGTTGGGCATGGTGGTACACTTCCTTAGAGGCAGGCTGAGCTCTGTGAGATGGAGGCTCACAGGAGATCTGGATATTTAATACTGGACCAGGAGACCCTATTACAAAGAAAGAAAGAAAAGAAAGAAGGACGGAAGGGAGGGAGAGAGGAAGGAAGGAAGGAAGGAAATCTAAACCAGACTCAGAAACTCAGAAAGACAAATATTGTTTTCTCTCATTTATGAAATAGTTTTAAAAAGATATGAAAGTAGAATTGGGTAAGTACATCTTACTTACATATGAAAAAGTGGTAATGAAAGCCATTATTTTGTACAATTTCTATACATGAATAAAAATTGAAAAAGTGAAACGCAAATACACAAAATGCCCCCAGACATTTTTACCTTTACCTGGCATGTCTCTGTAGAATGAGGAGGATGTGAGAGAACGTATTCAAGCATAAGGCCAGTGATAGGACCCAAGCACTGTACTTGCCATGAGCCCCAAAAGCCAGGAGAGGCAGAGTGGGACTCCTAGGGCTTACACTGGGAGCAGTGACTGCTTTGGCTGGAGATGTACCTTGGACTTACTCATTGTTTACTATTCGAAGCAATATTCATAATAGCTATGCCATAAAATTAGCCTCAATGCGCATGTGAGCGAATGGATAGATGTGGCTTGTGTACCCAACAGACTATCATTCAGTCTTAAGAATAATGAAGCAGGGGCTTCATTCTAGTTCCTGGGCTTAGCTACTTCATTTCAACCACTAACCAAAATGCTGAGATCTGAGGAAGAGGAGAAAGAAAAGATTCCATGTGCTTGACCTTTGCAAACTCCAATGTGTTTGGAAATGCTTTTCGTTCTACCATTAACCTGCTTTTTTTTCTGGTGTAAAAATGTCCTACAGTACAACAGGACTTTACATCTAGAGAAAACTTAATGAAAACTTCGTTTTTTTTTTTTCTTTTTTTTTTTTTTTATTACAAGTTCTAGATAGTAAACTAGAAAAAAGTCAGAACAGGGCAATTTTCAAATGTTCATATGAGAGTCCACTGGAATTTCTTGACAAGGGCTTCCAAAAGCATCCCTCTATTGGGTTCCTCCTTGTTTTTCTTTTGTCTTCGAAGGCTGGACTCTAGCGTGATGGATCCAGAATTTGCTTTCAGGTTTTTTGGTAGCTGTTGGAGTAGTTAGAACTAGTGGAAGTTCCCTCTCAAAAGCTTCTAGATAGGGAGAGAAAATAAATTTATCCATCATTTTAGAACAATAGCTGGTTGTCTCCCTTAGCTATGGGTGGGCACTACAGTATTGGGGACCAAGGTTTGAAGTCTTATATCTGGGCAGCACTTTCTGGTTAGGAACAAATTCATCAATGAGAAATAATTGTCTAAATAACTTTTTACATAAACTTAAGCCTAATGTCTGGGAAGTGTAATCCAGACATTGGATTGAACTCTTAAAGACGTATACTGGTGACTTTACTCTTTGGTTATACTTTCCTTTTGGGTGTTTAACACCATACAGTTAGCCCAAGTAAATCAATTTATTTTTTACACTTAAGGACATTTGAGGATCTGTTCCTCAGGGGTCACATGGGCTTGGGAGGAGCTCCTGGCTCCTTTCTTTTACCAGTTCCATCTATGTGAAGATAAGTCAAAGGTCCTGTTCGACCACATCTGGCTTCAATTGGAAGCATGAATGAGATGTTTTCTTTAAGTTGACCCTCTTTTTTGTAGACTGGACACTGGTTCAAGTCCATCTTGTGAGGTCTCCATGTCCTCCCTGAAAGAGAGGACAGGTGACTCACCACAGTACAGGACATTTTGAAAGATGTTCCATAGTCCCCTGCACTTGGTTGACCTTGGAGGGTGAGGGGCAAAAAACTGTCCTTTGATTCCCTCTGACCAGATTAGTATAGACCTTAATGTATGGCTGTTAAACACCCAATAAGGTTAGTTCCACCAGTCTGGTACTTTTAATTATCATGTGCTATGAAGATAAGACTTGGGTAAAAACCCAAATATTCTGATAAACATTGACTACATATATGTTTTGTTCCTTAAACTAGTTGACTAAACTATGACCATAGACATTTTAAGAGTATGTGTATATTATTTTTGCCTATCTTTATATGTAACAAACCTACACAGACCTTCATCACTTGCTTAAGCTTTCTCATTTTTTCTATTTTGGAAAATATCTCCATTCCCATATCCTTTTAACATCTTTTGCATTCTCATTTTCTTTTTTTTTAAAATAATTATGAGACATAATAGCATTAACAAATAAATTTTCCATCGATTGTGAAACTTCTTTCCTGGGGATGCTAAGCAGTACTTACTCCCTTTTAAGGTTCTAGTGTCAAGCC
This sequence comes from Nannospalax galili, assembly GCF_000622305.1. Classification (NCBI taxonomy): domain Eukaryota; kingdom Metazoa; phylum Chordata; class Mammalia; order Rodentia; family Spalacidae; genus Nannospalax; species Nannospalax galili. The sequence goes on from NW_008335439.1 coordinate 257,298, forward strand.
AATGTTTGATTAAGGTTTTACTGGGGAACCAATGAATTTATTGAGCTTACTTACCGAGATAACTGAGGGGTTGCTGAGGTGGATGTATGAACTGATGGTTTGCATACTGGAGAGTCTTTACCCAATATGGACCATGCCTTCTCTTCCTAGCCTTCCGCAGATTGTGTACTTTAGCCCTCCCCAATCCAGGAGGCTATGTGTGATTAGGGTCAAATTATATACAATTGGCTGGGAAGAGTGGCTGGATACCTGGAGAAGGTTCTTAATCCTATCAATGGGAAAGCATTCTGAATACTTTCCCGTGTAACAAAACAAACAAACAAAAACAACAACAGCTAATTAACTGGAGTTCAGTTTGTTAGAACCTAACCTATAGTTAGTAAGTTCCTCTTCCACCAGATGCCCCTTCAGATTACAAAAAGTAAAGAAACAAATGGCTGAGAATTTAAAGTAAAATTTTAGAACATAACCAAGGGGTACTAGAACTATAAGTACTACAGCAAAATCTGGGAGTTCTGCAGAGTTCTGCACAGCTGGAGATGGATGGTTCTTCATCTATGTTCTCTGGAGCTTGATGTAGTGCAGCATGCCAGTGTGAGCTATCTGACCCAAAGGTAGCAAGTTCTCAGCACTAGGTGGCTAATCGACAAAGCAGAACCTTGAGAAACTGAAAACCCACATTCCAAAGGCCAAGCCTCAGATCTGACTTTCTTGTGTGGCCTGGGAAAATTTCTTCTCTTAAAAAAAAAAAAGCCTCTACTTCAGATACAGTCTCTGATTATTTACAATCTTTTTTTTTTTGCATTGAAGAATTTTTTTTAATTAAAAAAAATTTAATAGCCACGTGATTAGAAGAAGCATTTCATTACAGGTTTAATATATTCAGTAACACACTCCAGAGCAAGGATACATCTCTTTCAAATGTGGCTGTAAATTTTGAGGCTCACAGTTGAATTAATACAGTTATACAATATTGAACTCAGTATAAACCCTGTAAGATATAAAATTGAATGAGTTTTTACCCTTTAAAGAAGATCTCCATTTCAAGATATGCTGTTTCCTACATTTTTTAATATTATTTTTTATTTTTTTAGAAGAAGCATATCATTACAGCTTTAACATGTCCAATAACAGTTTCCAGAGAAAAGACACATCTTCAAAAGTGGCTATAAAATTTCTAGGTTTGCTGTGGAATCAATACAGTTATACAATATTGAACTCAGTATAAGCCCTGTAAGACATAAAATTGAATGAGTTTTTAACCTTTAAAAAAGATCTCCATTTCACTTTAAAATATATTGTTCCTTGCAGAAAGACACACTGTTTTTCCTAACACTGAGATATTGGTACATGCATCTCTAATCTGTATGCACCTGATTATTACTAGTCATAATCGGTTGCACTTGGACCCTTGGCGCCTGTGTATGTCTATGCAGTCATCGGGTAGATTTCCATGGTAATATTTATCACCTCTATTAATTAGCATCCATGATGTAAACTTTCATGCTTCCTCCTCAAATATACATTTTTAAAAATTTGTTGATTTTTTTCTGTGTGTGTATATCACACAGCATCCCCCACACCATGTTATTCAACTATAGACCCACTTCCCAGATGGCACCCTCCCATAGCCTCCCTTCCCCCACTAGAGCCCTTATACTCTGATATTCCTGCTACTGCCTGCTGTGTTGTTGGCACCCCCAGCCATTCCCCACTACTTGTCTATCTGGTGAATCTAGTCAGCCTATCTAGAGGTCTTTGTTTTAGAAAGATCAGCTGTTCCCCATCTAGCAGCAATCAGTTGTCAATATTCCTTTAGATAAGTTTGGGGTCAGCTGTTCATTTTCTCAGTTCTCTGCTGGGTTACTATCTGGGAGTCCCTTGGGCCACCCTGGCCAACAACTCAAAAGAAGGTATCTCCTATCTGGTGTTGTTGCTTGTTATGTAGCCTTTAGCTATGCATATGGACTCTTAAAAATTATATTGGCTCCTTTAATCTTTGGTTATACTTTCATTTTGGGTTTTTAAGGCCATATAGTTGGCCCAGATAAACCAATTTATTTTTATGCATCATAAGGTCGTTTGAGAATCTGTTACTAAGGGGTCACATGGGCTTGGGAGGAGCCCCTGGCTCCTTTCTTTTACCAGTTCTGCCTATGTGAAGATAAGTCAAAGGTCCTACTCAACCATGGCTAGCTTTGCTCAGAAGCATGGAGGAAAAGTTTCTTCTGTATTGACTCTTCTCTTTGTAGAATGTACACTGGTTCATGTCCACCTTGTGGGGTCTCCTCGGCCTCCTTGATCAAGAGGACAGGTGACCCATCACAATTACAAGACATTTTGGCAGATGCTTATAGTCCCCTGGAACTAGTCGACCTAGGAGGGCAAGGAGCAAAAGCTGTCCTCTATGTCCCCCTAACCAAATTAATATAGGCCTCAAAGTATGTCTGTTAAACATCCAAGAAGGTTGGTACTTTTAATTACTGTGTGCCATGTAGATAAATATTGGGCAAAGACCAATTTTACTCAGATAAACCTTACCTAGACATGTATTTCTTTATCTGGTATGTATAATTTGTCAGTAGGTTGTAGGAGTAATATGGTTCCCTCTGATTTTTAAAACTAGCTAGGCATTTTTTATCCCTCGTATTGTCTAACTCCTTCATCACGGTTTCCCCAATTAAGGTGCTCTCATTTCCCCCCTTTCTCCCTTGATAATACCTTTCTCCCATGGTCCTACCTCTCTTGAGCTCCTTCTTTCCCTTTATCCCCTAGGTTCCTTGTATACCCTTCTCTTCCCCTCCTTTAAACTAACCCAATTTTTATCCATATCTCCCTTATTAATGCCTGTTTCCTACTGTTCTTCTCTTTCAGGTTCTTTCTTTTCCTTTATCTCCTGGTTCCTTTCCATTATCCTGGTTCTTGTAGTTATGTCTGGATACATACTCACTTATCAGGATTTGGTTCTAGGATCCACTTAAGAGGGAGAACATATGACGATTTTTTTTCCCTGACTCTGTGTTACTTCACCTTTCTTTACTGCTCAGTAAAACTCTATCGTATAAATGAACCACATTTTCATTATCCACTCATCAATTAAGGGACACTTTGGTTGCTTCCATCTCTTAGGTATTGTGAAAAGAGCAGAAACATGAATGTACAAGTGTCTCTACAATGGGATGAGTTCTTTGGGTATATGCCAAGGAGTGGTTTAACTGGATCAAATGCTTGATAGCCATCTTTATTTCTTCTTTTGAGAACTCTCTTTTCAGCTCCTTAGCCCATCTTTTAATTGGGTTACTTCATGTCTTGATTCTCTGTTTTTAAATTTGTTATATATTCTAGATATTAAACCTCTGTTGTATGTGACGCTTGTGAAGGTTTTCTCCCATTTGGTGTGCTTTCTGTTCACTTCCCTGTTTGCCTCCTTTGATGTAAAGAAGATTTTTACTTTAATGAGGTCCCATTTGTTAATTCTTGCCCTTGTTTCCTAAGCAATTGATGTCCGCTTTAGAAAATCCTTTCCTACACCTATATCTTTTAGGTTTTTGTCAATGTATTCTTCTGACAGTTTCAGAGTTTCAGGCTTTCCATTGAGGTCTTTGATCCATTTGGAATTGACTTTTGTGCAAGGTGAAAGATAGGGGTTATTTTCATTCTTCTACAGGTGGTGATCCAATTTTGCCAGCACTATTTGCTGAAAATGCCATCTTTCCTCCAGTGAATATTCTTGGTCTCTTTGTCAAATATCAGGTGGCTGAAATTGCATGTATTCATATTTGGGTCTTCAATTTTGTTCCATGGATCTATGGGTCTTTTTTGTGCCACTACTATGTAGTTTTTACACTATAGCTCTATAATACAGCTTAAAGTCTGGTATAGTAATCCCTCCGGCATTGCTCTTTGTGCTCAGGGTTGTTTTGGTTATCCAAGGTCTTTTGCGCTTCCATATGAATCTTAGGATGATTTTTTTCCAATTCTGTGAAAAATGTCATGGGGATTTTGATTGGCATTCCATTGAATCTATAAATGACTTTTGGTAGAATGGTCATTTTCTAATTCTTCCAATCCATGAGCATGGGAGATCCTTCCATCCTGTGTCTTCCTCAATCTCTTTCTTTAATGATTTAAAATTTTCATTGTATAGCTCTTTGG
>NW_008335439.1:261515-261688 GCF_000622305.1 Nannospalax galili
GGGAGGGTTTCCCTGTGCTCTTTCTCTGACTGCTTGTCATTGGTATATAGAAAGGCTATAGACTTTTGTAGGTTAATTTTCTAACCTGCCAGTTTACTGAATGTGTTAATAATTTCTAGGAGTTTTCTGGTGGAATTTTTGGCATCTCTTAGATATATATCGTGTCATCTGAA
>NW_008335439.1:261885-274919 GCF_000622305.1 Nannospalax galili
CCCTCTAGGACTTTGAACATAAATGCATGTTGAATTTTGTCAAAGGCCTTCTCTGCATCTATTGAGATGACCAGGTGGTTTTTGTCTTTGAGCCCATTTATATGATTTATGCCGTTTATTGACTTAACGTATATTGAACTATCCTTGCATCTCTGGAATAAAGATCATGGTGGATGATCTTTTTGATGTGTGTCTGTATGCGGTTTGCAAGTATTTTGTTGAGAATTTTTGCATCTATGTTCATTAAGGATATGGGTCTATAGTTTTCTTTTTTGGTTGTTTCTTTACCTGGCTTTGGTATTAGAGTGATGCTGGCATCATAGAAGGAATTTGGAAGTTCTCCCTCCATTTCTATCTTTTTGACTAAATTAAGTAGTATTGGATGTAGATCCTCTTTAAATATCTGGTAGAATTCTGCTGTGAATATATCTGGTCCTGGACGTTTTTTAGTTGGGAGGTTTTGTATTACTGTTTCAATTTCCTTATATGTTATGGATGTGTTTAAGCTGTTAATCTTTTCTTGGTTTAGTTTTTGTGGTTCCCATGCCTTTAGATATCCATCCATTTCTTTTAGGTTTTCAAATTTAGTAGCATATAGGTTTATAAAGTATTTCCTTATAATGTTCTGTATCTTTCTGGTGTCTGTTGTGATGATTCCCCTTTCATCTCTGATTTTGTTGATTTGGAGGTGCTCTTTCTTTTGCTTAACTGGTCTAGCGGCCTGTCCATCTTGTTTATCTTTTCAAGGAACCAGCTCTTGTATTCGTTCTTTGTTTTGTTTTCTTTGTTCGAGTTCATTAATTTCTGCCCTGCTTTTTGTTATTTCTTCTTGTCTGCTGGGTTTAGGTCTCATTTGTTGTTGCTTTTCAAGTGTCTTGAGTTTGCAATGTTAAATCATTTTTTTTGTGTTCTTTCCAATTTTTTGATGTAGGCACTCAGAGCTATAAACTTCCCTCTAAAGACAGCTTTCAGCATGTTGTGTTGTATTGTCCTTTTCATTTAGTTCCAGGAATACTTTTATTTCTTTCTTAATTTCTCTTTTGACCCATTCATCATTCAGGAGTTTGTTGTTTAATCTCCATGTATTCATGTGGTGCCTAGAGCTTCTTCCAGTGTTGACTGTAAGCTGTATTGCATTGTGGTCTGATAGAATGCATGGAATTATTTCAATCTTTTTGTTTTTGTTGAGGTTTGTTTTGTGTCCCAGTATATGGTTGATTTTGGACAAGGTTCCTTGGGATGCTGAGTAGAAAATATTCCCTTTGGTGCTTGGGTGGAATACTTGGTAGATGTCTGTTAGGTTCATTTGATATATAGTATTTTTTTTTAAAGTCAGATTTCTCTCTGTTAACACTCTGCCTTGTTGACTTACCTAACGGAGATGAGGGGTATTAAAGTTCTGTACTATTAATGAGTTGGGATTAATCTGGGTCTTGAAGTACTGTAGTATTGTTTTTATGAAGTTGGGTGCACCAGAGTTTGGTGAATATTTGTTCATGATTGTAATATTTTCTTGGTTTATTGTTCCTTTGATCAGAATGAAGTGGCCCTTTTTATCTCTTCTGATTAGTTTTAAAGTCTATTTTGACCGATATTAGAATTGCAATGCCTGCTTTTTCTTTATACCATTCACTTGGTATTTTTTTTCCACCCTTTCACCTTAAGATAGTGCCTGTCCTGAAAGTGAGATGAGTTTCTTGTAGAGAACAAAAAAATGGGTACTGTTTCTTAATTCATTCACCTAGTCTGTGTGTTTTGACTGGGGAGTTCAGTCTGTGAATATTTAAAGTTATTAATGAAAGATGAGCATTGAATCCTGTCATTTTTATTTGTTTACATTTGTGATATAGATGTACTTTTCCACAGTTATACCTTCATTGAATTTTTTTCTACAACCCCTTGGGTATAGTCATTCCTTTCTTCAGCTCTTTGTATTGCTTCCAGAACTCTCTGAAGGGCTTGTTTTGTGGACATGAATTCCTTCAGCCTATTTATGTCATGGAAGATTTTTCTTTCCCCTTCAACTATAATAGACATTTTGGCTGGATATAGTAATCTGGGTTGGCATCTGTGGTCATTTAACATTGGGAATACTTTGGTCCAGGCTCTTCTGGCTTTCATAGTTTGCATTGAAAAGTCAGCTGTGATCCTAATGGGTTTTCCTTTATATGTGACTTGTTGTTTCTCTTTTGTAGCTTTTACTATTGTCTCTTTGTTCTGTACATTTAGTGTTTTTACTATGATGTGCTGTGGAGAGTTTCTTTTCTGGTCCTGTCTGTTTGGTGTTCTGTATGCTTCTTGTATTTGTATGGGCATATCTTTCTTTAATTTTGGGAAATTTTCTTCTACAATTCTGTTTAAGATCTGGCCCATGCCATTATCCTGGGATTCTTCCCCTTCCTATATGCCTATGATGCATGAGTTTGGTCTTTTTTATGGTTTCACACTTCCTGCATATTCAATTCTTGTATTTTCTTAAATTTTGATAATCTTTGCTTAAGTGGTCTAGTTCCTCCACTTTATCTTCCAGTTTTGATATTCTGTTTTCTATTTCATTCGTCCTATTGGTGAGGCTTTCTCCTATCATTTCTAATTGGCATCCTGAGTGTTTTACTTCCTTCTTCATTTCAGCCTGAGTATTCTTCAATATTTCTAGCTCTTTTCTGGTTTCTTTCAGAAGTTTATCTCTATCTTCCTTCATTTCTTTAATTTCTTTGTGTGTTCTTTAAATTCACTGAATTCTTTTATCATGTTTATAATTGTTCTTTTGAGTTCCATGTCCTCCATTATCTCTAGGGGGTTCTCGTTGTTCTTCTCTAGAGGACTATTGGTATTTGGTTCTGATAAGTGATTTTGATTTTTCATGTTATTATTTTTTCTCTGTGATTTTGATGTGAATTTCTTTTGTAGTTTCTGATTCTTGTGTGATACTCAAAGTCTTCAAGTTTAGGTCTGCTTCTTTTTGTAAACTTTATGTGCCTTTGTGGTTTACTTTTTAGTTGTGAAAAGCTGGTTTGTCTAAGCTTCCAGTTCTGTCTTTTGATTTTATATTGGAGTGGCCAGATTGCTTTTGTCTTCAGGAGTTCCCACAGAGGCCCAAGTCAGATGAGGATCAGATGCTCTCAGGCTTTCTTCCAAGGTCTGGATCCCTCCAGGAAATATTTTGGCCTCAGGAATTTGGGGGTTGGACTGGCCTTAGAGCAAGGTCCCGGGAAGATGCTGGTCTCAGGCTGCTGGTGGCTGAGGCACTCAGAGATGCAAAGGATGATGGGGCCCCAAGGGCTCCTGGGGACTGCACTGAGGAACTGGGTTGGTCTGGATGCAAAGGATCAGGAAGCCAAAAGATCAGCCCCAGCTTCCAGGAAAGAGGCTGCTTGGTTGTGCAGCCCAGGGAAGCAGAGGGAGGTGAAGGTGGGACCAGGCCCAGAGGGCTCCGGGGAACCTTGAAAGGGAACTGGGTCCTTCTGGATGTAAGGGATCAGGAAGCAGTGATAGCCCTGTCCCGGAGCTCAGTCCTAGCATCCAGGAAACAGGTTGGCTGGCCTTGGAACCCAGGGAAGCAGAAGGAGTTGAGGGCGGGACCAGGCTCAGAGGGCTCCTGGGGACCAAGAGAAAGAACTGGGTTGGTCTGGATGCAAAGGATCAGGAGCAGTGGTGGTTTCCCAGTGTCTGGGGTGCCAAAGCAAGGTATGGGATGGGACCCAGGCTTGAGAGTGGCCAGTGGCTGGTGGATTGTGCAGGCCCAGGGAAGTAGAGGGAAGTGAATATATATTTTTAGGATACCAAAAACAGTACTTTGGCCCTCTATTAGTGACATTTCTTGTTGCTATGACAAGATTCTTTTTTAAAATAAGTTTTTATTGAGCTTTTGTACATTTCACACAACAGTTCTTCATCAAATTTAGAGCCCCTTCCCCATTCATGTCCCAACAGATCCCCCCTCCACCACCCAGGCTTCATGCATTCTGACATACTTGTTAAATCTTAACCTGTCCATCTTTTGTATTCAGACATCCTTTGGTGTTCATCCATCCACTGGAGTCTAGTCAGTGTAGCTAGAGATGGCATGTAAGGTCTGCTCTTCCTCCCCCATTAGTAATCTCTCTCCAACAGTTCCAAGGCTAGGGGCAGCCTGCTGCCCATTTCTCTCCCTTCACCCTGGTCACTTACCTGATTGAGCTGGCATGGGTCTTGTGCTGGACCCCACCATTACTGCAAGTTCACATGTACAAGCTTTCAGTGGCCTGAAAGCCTCTGTTTCCCTACGTGTATGGGCATACAGAGGCTCTTACAATCTTTCCACCCCTCTTTCACTCTGCAGTCTCTTATTCTCTAAAACTTAAGACAGCTGTGGCCTTTTTTGTGCATCACATTTTGTTGTAGAAGGAAGCTTCGCTGATGAGAGTTGAGGGATGCATTAGCATGCTCTCTACCCTCTGCTCCATTATTTTCTGTGAGCCTTAGGTGTAGAGGATCCACTGTAGATGTGTCACCTAGGACTGGGCATCTCTCAGACATATAATCTCTGTGTCTAACTAGTTGTGATACTTTGCAGTAGCCTCCATTTGTTGCAAAAAGAGAGGTTTCTTTGATGAATGATGTACTGTATACTTGTCTGTAAATATAAGGATACATATTTAGCCTATGATAAGAAAATTCATTTGTCTAGAGATATGACACAGATAGGGTTTTTTTTCTAAGATCTATGATCTCTACAGTCATGTGTATTTGACTATAATTACAGTGCCACCCATGAGTTCATTCCCACTGAGATGTCTGTAAGTCCTATTAGATGGCTGTTGATTACCGCCCCCCCCCAGATAAATGTGCCACTACTGCACCAATAGAGATAGTTTGCTGTGCCAGTCATTATGGTTATTAGACTTTAGAGCTGGGTTGGACATTAATTGATTTTCTATGAGAGCTAAACTTCAGGTAGAAGGATTCCAGTTCCTGATCCATTGCTCCAAGTCCTGTGTCTGAAGTATGTCCTGTCTTCAGCAGTAGTGTCCTATCTTTGAGTTCTGGGAGATAATCAAGGGCTCTGGTAATAGACTCTGTAATTTGGGGAGTCTCTTAGACTGCTCTGACCGACCACTTGAAGGGAGGCCTCTCCTGTCTGGCACTGTGCGCCTCACGATACAAACCACAGGTACACACATACAGTAGCATTCAGACATCATATGTGCGTTTCTCAAGGGGTTCCTAAGCCAGCACATTTCCTTCTGGAGGTTCATCTCTCCTCTCTCTCCCACTGTCCAACCTTCCTCCTCCCTCTCCTGTCCCCTACTGGCCCCCTTTCAGGCTTTTTCTTTCCTTTTATCTCTGTGTTTCCTTTCCATTTTCCTGGCTTCTGCTCTTACATCAGGATATATACTCATGTAGAAGAGATTGGTGCTATGATCTGCAAATGAGGGAGAACACATGTTACTTGCTTTTCTGAGTTCATGTTACTTCACTTAGTACTACAGCCTCTAGTTCCATCCATTTACCTGAAAATTTCTTCTTTTCTAATTGCTGAATAGAGCTCCATTGTCTTACTATACCACATTTTCATTATCCACTCATCAATTGAGGGACACTTAGGTTGCTTCCATCTCTTAGCTATTGTGAAAAGAACAGCACAAACATGGGTGTACATGTATCTCTACAGTATGATGAGTCCTTTGGGTATATGCCAAGGAGTGCTATCGAATCATATGGTAGGTTCATTTTTAGTTTTTTAAGAGTTCTCTACACTGCTTTCCATAGTGGTTGCACGAGTTTGCAGTCCCACAGCAGTGAATGAGCGTTCCCCTTTCTCCACATCCTCACCAGCATTTTGTGTCTTCTGTTGTCTTGATCATGGCTAATCTGACTGGGGTAAGATGGAATCTTAAAGTGATTTTTATCTGCATTTCTCTCATTACTAAGGCTGTTGAGCACTTTTTAAGGTGATTCTTAGCCATTTTTATTTCTTAATTTGAGAACACTCTGTTGAAGTCCATGGCCCATCTTTTTATTGGGTTGTTTACTTTCTTGTTTCTTTTGTTTTTGAGCTCTTTGTACATTCTGGATATTAATCCTCTATTGGATGAGTGGCTGCTGAAGATTTTTTCCCACTCAATGGGCTTCCTCTTCACTTCCTTGGTTGTTTTCTTTTGCTGTACAGAAGCTCTGCAGTTTAATGAGGACCCACTTGTTGATCGTTGACCTTAATGCCTCAGCAACTGATATCTGATTTAGAAAGTCTTTTCCTACACCTCTATGTTTTCTTCCAGTAGTTTCAGAGCTTCAGTTTTATACTGAGGTCATTGATCCATTTAGAGTTGACTTTTGTGCATGGTGAAAGATGAGGGTCCGATTTCATTCTTCTACATTTGGAGATCCAGTTTTGCCAGTGCCGTTTATTGAAGATGCTGTCTGACAAGAGTCTTGACAAAACAAGTTAAGTAATGATTTTGGCTCATTGTTCAAGGGCACAATCCATCGCAGCAGAGAAGTAGTGGTGGCTGGAGCTGGAGACTAGGTCCACCTTGAAACCACAGCGAGGAAGCAGAGATGGATGTGTTGCTCTGTTCCCTTTCTCCTTTACATTCATTCGGGGACACCAGCCTATGTGCCACCCACAGTTAGGGCGGGTCTTCACACCTCAATTAGCTTAAACTAGAAACTTTCTCACCGACAGCCCCCCTCCCAGGTCTGTCTCCTAGGTAACTCTAGGCCCTTCAAGTTGATTATCAGCATAAATTGTCCGACATCCTCACAAACAGCATTCTGTAAAGCTCATGTGATATGAATATTAGGGGCAACCGTGCAGCCAATGAGCTCGGCTCCGACTCCCAAAACTTGCAGGTTCATTGGTGGTAGCAGAAGGCACATTAATCACCCACTCAGGAGGAAAAAATAAAGGTGTCACTGAGTCTCAATTACCCTGAGGTACAAGGGTGAGTCTCACTAATGAAGCAGAGGTGGAGCTCTCATATCTTTCTCTGTGCTTAGCAACACGCCCACAGGACACAGGGGCAGGGTGCTTGCTCATACTGGTGGACTTTTTCTGTGTTCATAGCGAAAGTGAGAGTTTGCTCTTAACAGCAGCTAAAGGGAAGGACAGTGTTGGGTGTGCCACAACACAAAGAAACAGGAAAATTTGCCCCAGTGATGATAATCGTGACACTATCCCTAAGTAAGCACTATTTCTGGGCGAAGAGGGGCTATTACTATCATTGTTTCTTCCTGATCAAAGGCTTATTACAAACTGTGTCATATGGAGTGGTGACTGAGCCCCATCCTGCCAGGGACAAACGTGATTTAGCCCAGACTGAATTGAATGCAGACTCTCCCCAGAGGGGCTCAAGCCAGCAAAGAGTTTTGATGCATTTCAAACTGACAATATGATTTTCAACTGTTCTTCCTGATGCCTCAGAGCCCCTTCAGACTTTTGTCATGTGCCAACCCAGTGGGGACAAGCTGACATTGGTCTCTTTATTTCCTTCTTTGGAAAGCTCAAAATTCAATTCCCCTGGAATATTTTCTGAGAATTCAAATCTGTTTTGGCATGAGGAGAGGGAAAGGGATAAAGAAGAGGCATTCCCATGGGTGATCCAAATTAAACGAAGCATCTGGCCCTACAGTGTTGGCACCTTGAGAGTTTGGGCATAAGATAATATAAACATTTTGACAGTTGTGATACAGGTATTACAGCTAGTCTCATTTAACCGTCTATAAAGTACTATTGTACCCATTGTACACTTGTATGGCTGGGGTTCAGTAAATTGTGCCAGGCATCTGGCTGGTGTATATACATTCTCAGAATGTACTTTCTGTGGACTTCAAATATTTTAAGAACTGGATTTCTGATGCTGAATTGATAGGACCTCAATTTCTTAAGGGGTTTTTAATCAAATCTTGAATTCGTCTCATGCACTTTGCAATATACATCTTCTCACGATGCAGGCATATTCAGGGAACCTTCTGTTGAAATGCTGGGTCCAGCCTTATTATGGAGCGATTGCTCATATTTATAAGGCAGGTCTGTTCCTCCACAGACATCGCTGTCTGTGTTTGAGAGGCTGTCGAAAAAAGCCTTCTTATTGCAGCAGACTGCTGACAAGCAATGCACTATTGCCATCTATTGTAATGCGGAGTAAGTTGATTCACTGCAAAGGATAGCTAGATAATAGGAAACATTCACCATGCTGCTGGGAATTGCAACCCACTGCCCTCTGTTCTTCAGGAGTGTGTCGCAGCTTAGGACGAGCAAGTGACATGCCTTGATCTCTGGAGTAAGGCACGACCTGAAGAAGCCCAAACCTCAGTTAGTCCAATCATGAATTCTCTTGGCTGCTGACGAGGCTGAGAGTGGAGGAGTTCTTTGAATTTCTTTAAACTCACCAGGACATATTAGCGCCCTCTATTGCAGATGCAACAACATTGTGCATGATCTAATGCTGCCCGCACTGCAGCAGCAAGTCTGGGCTGAGCTCCTTCTGCTTCTCAGCTTCACAGTGAAGGAAATGCCTTCTCCTCGTCTCATGCTGGCACCATCTCCTCTTCCCCTTGGAGAAGCAAAGAATGGCTCGCTGGTTTGGGAGGACTCTCTACTGCACCCCATTGCCTTCCTGCCTTATAAATTGATCAGACAACCTTAGGGGGGCTTGGTACTGGCTTCACTTCCTGCAGGCCTTGAGTAAACCTGTGATCTAGTGTTCGGTGTTGAGATCATTCATAGGAGCGGCCAGCCTCCTGGGCTTCCTTGCTTCTGATCTGCCATGGAGCAGGCCTGGGTATACTGCTCATCTCTGGAAACCACAGCAAGGCTCCAGCTGTCTATCCCTTCAGCCTGGGGCTGTTTCAAATCTGGCCCATCCAAGCAAATCTCAGACAGTGTCAATTCTTCTAGGAAATGGACTTGGATGGCTTTCTATTTATACTGAAGCCCTTTAGCTTGCTCCCTCTCATCCTGTGTCAGGACAGAACAGCACTTCCATTTGGTATCAGTGAGTTCTATCTGCTTTCCGAGATTTGATGCTTGCCTGGTGATAAGAAGAAACTCATGCCAGCCCCGAGACCTGCAGAACCTTTTGGTGTATCAGCTTTGACCTCCTTCCTCTTTCCTCTTCCTGTGAGTCTGACTGGAAGTAAGACGGATTCGGTTATTTAACAGAAACCCTCATTGTGTTTTTATAGCCACTTTGAAATTTAGAAAATAAAAACAAATGTAGCTAGATTTTGCAACATGGAGGTGGTTTGAAGAAAAACCCTATTCTTGTGGCCCTTGCTTAGGGATATAGGAGATACTGCTGGCTCTCGGGCTGTCCGCCACTCATATTTTCTTAGGGAGATTTACTCTCTGGTCTCACTTTTTCAGTTACGTTCAACCCACACAGTTGAGTTCAAAGAACATGGAAGTTGTTGAGGTTCAAAGACAAACAATTATCTTCCTTCTCAGTGAGTGTATGGAGCTAGATGTAACATATGGATGGATCCAGCAGATTGCTTCATTGAAATGGTAAAGTTTGCATTGAGCACAAGGGGGCGGGGGGGCGGGGCTCTTCTCAAGGAGAAGATACCATTGCCTGGGGGGAGGAAGGTAAGTGAAGAGTGGCAGAGAAGAAACCCAGGATGTTAGAGCACGAATTGGGTGTGAAACGCTGCTGTGTTAGAAGAGGGTAAAATGTACAAGAAGAGTGTGTGGATAATGAAACATCACATTTCAGTGAGGCATGATGCTGGACATCAAGGAGGGTGCCCTGGCCTTCATTCTTGCCCCCCCCCCCCAGAATCTTAGTGTTGAAGTTTTGGGCAGTACTGCTGAGTTACTCTCTCTGTCAAGCCATGACACTGGTTGATGCCACAGAAATCTTTAGAAAATTGTCTTTTTTTTTTTTTTGTCTTTTTGAGACAGGGTCTCCCTGTAGCTCCAGCTGGCCTGGGACTCACTATGTAGACCAGGCTGACTTTGAACTCACAGAGATTCGCCTGCCTCTGCCTCCCGAGGGCTGGGATTAAAGATGTGTGCCACCATGCCCAGCTTCAGAAAATTGTATTCTTAATAATATAAGGTGTGAATAGAAAGCACACATTTGGTCAACACGTATACGCAGACTTTCCTGGGGAAGGCCTCCAGCTCAGCAAATATCAGTTCTAGCTTTAGCAACAACCGAGAGTTTTGTGAAACTCTGTCCTGTAAACCCATCACAGGGTTCCACTAGTTGTCTTGGGTCCACTTTACTTGATTTGGGCAATGTACATAGTAGTAAGATGAACATACTGTATGTTCCATAGTTAGAAGCTCTCTCTCTCTCTCTCTCTCTCTCTCTGGAATCTGAGCTTACTGGAACAGTGTCTCATGAGGGTATGAGGGTATATCAGGAAACAACAATCATGAAGGCTGAAGCTCTAAACATGGTAGTGGTGATCCAGCAAGGGGGCAGGCAATGACTGACGTGCATTTTAGGGCTGCACAAGACCCATCAGTCTCTCTGCTGCCAGCAGGGGAAACTCAGTACGCTCACCATACGGAAAGCATGCCTGTCTCTTCTAGTGAAATAAAGCTTCCTCCTGCTCTAATCAGCTGATTGGATTCTTCTAGGGATAAATAATAATGGTCATATAATTTAATACAGTGAAAAGGAGACCAGAGAAAGTATTTGGATAGTGAAGACGTTACTCAAATTACTGATGAAATGCCTATCTGCTCTGCCTTACCCAGAGCTCGGATTTTAACATGTCTGCTAAGGTAAACAAGCTGAGCAGAATTTTGAGGTAAGCCAAATAATTTCCGAAAAATAAAGCACATGTCTTTCTCCATTATCTTAGATTCTCATGAAACATCTATAACAACTTTGCACATCTTAGAACACTTTATTCTAGGAAGAATCCTCAGAAATCCCTGTCCTGAGGGATTTTTTTCCCCTCTGTTCCACTCTTGGGGTAAGTGCTTCTATTTTAATTTGGATATTAATCACATGCAGCAATACAAGATTTTTTTTATTTTGTCTTTTTGAAGCAGGGTCTCCCTGTAGCCCCAGCTGTCCTGGAACTCACTATGTAGACCAGGCTGGCCTTGAATTCACAGAGATCTGCCTACCTCTGCCTCCCGAGTGCTGGGACTACAGGTGTGCGCCACCACGCCCGGCTCAATACATAATTTTACTGTTATTGCTTATTGTTGTTTTGTGACTGTCCTGTAACTTTTTTGTGGTTGTGTGAGAACTTGTTCAACATAAGAGGAACATGAAGTTACTGAGAGAAATTGCTGCCTTATAGCTATGGTCACTGCTGTAATCAAGCAACAATTCTGAATGTTGGTTTCCTTATGTGCAAAATAGGAATTGTGCCATGTATTTTTCAGGGTACTATTGTTATCAAGTGAAGGAAATAAAGTCTATTTGTAGTATGTGGTTATGAACAGGCACAGTGCTGTGGTTTGAATGTGAAATGTACTCCACAGGCTCATGTTTTGAGTAGGGGTCCCCAGCTTGTGACACTGTTTGGGAATGCTGTGTAACCACTAGAAGGTGGAGTCTTCCTGGAAGAAGTGTGGTACTGGGGCAGGCCATGAGGGCTCCAGCCCAGCCTCATTCCTGTTCACCTCTGCTAACTCTGGGACCAGGCAGCTTCCTATTCCTGCACCATGGCTTCTCTTCTTTCACATGAGAGACTGTGTTCCTCTGAAACTAAGTCAAAATCAACCCTTCCTATCTTAAGTTACCTTTGTAAGGGTATTTTATCACAGGCAAGCAAAGTAACAGGCAAAATTGCTGCATGAGAAATTCCATGACTCTGAGAAAGCCTTGCTGAGGCACCCCCTCCCTCCTCCCTCCCAGAAAAACAAAGACACAGAGAGACTGAGTGTGAAGGGGAGAGAAAGAGAGGAGGCTCATCCAGCAGCTCCGGCTGTTCCAGCTGTCTCAGCCTTGACATTCCACACAGAGAATCCAAGTCTTGGCGGACTCCAGCATCATTGTACTTATCTAAATCCCATAACAGATCCCCCGCCACACACACCTAGGTAGGGCCAGACAACCACAATCATGAACAAAATAACAAATTATAATGTTACAAATAAGGAAACACTGAAGTTTCCTCCAAACCAGCATCATGTCATTTGTTTCAAGTTATTTATTGTACAATTTAAAATTTCCAAGATCTAGTCCTCTACATCATGCACAATCACAATTTTCAGGTGGGCAGACAGCTTTTTCAGTTCTGTATTTTTATTAAGCCAAATACTAGCATACCATATGTATGAATTTCTGTAACAATACACAGAGCTCAAAGCATTTAGCTTTCTTTCCATATAGTTCACAGACATTTTCTCTTTCTCTGAACATCTATAGCGGCATGATTACATGTATCTACGGTGATGGTTATCAGGCCTGGAGAGAAGGCTCAGTGGTTGTGAACACTGGCTTCTCTCCAGGCCCAAGTTCGTTTCCCAGCATCCATAGCAACAACTCACAATTGCTTCTAACTCCAACTCCATGAGATCTGATGCCCTCTTCTGGCCTTAGAATGCAGTGACATAAACACAGACACACAGACATATTTTTTAAGTGATAATAAAAATCAGTCTTTAAAAATGGTGATTATGGAGCTGGAGCAATGGCTCAGCAGTTAAGAGCACTGACTGCTCCTGCAGAGGACCTGGGTTCGATTCCCAGCACCAACATGGCGGATACGAATCGTCCTTAACTCTAGTTCCAGGGGAATCTGACGCCCTCTTCTGACCTCCACGGCATTGCACAACATGGGTGCACTCACATACATGCAAGCAATACACTCATACACATAAAATAAAAATAATAAATAAAATATTTTTTAAAATGGTGATTATTGAGAGAACATAGTATATGTTCACTACATCCATTTTATCTATAAATTATAAAAGCAAACAAGTCAGAAAACCTTGTGATAAGAAATAGGCAATTTCGAGGTTTTAACAATCTGTGACTTTGTAGAAAATTGGAGAAAAAATTTCTGGTAGCAAAAAAATTTTGGAAAAATTGCACATAAATATTATAACCAGGATTGGGATTCCAGAAATAAAA
>NW_008335439.1:275724-320937 GCF_000622305.1 Nannospalax galili
CACTGTTGGGGCTGGAGAGATGGCTCAATAGTTAAGAGCACTAGCCAGCTGCTCTTGCAGAGGACCTGGGTTCAGTTCCCAACTCCCACATGACAGCTAACAGTCATCTGTAACTCCAGTTCCAGGGTATCTGATACCCTCTTCTGACCTCCATGGGCATTTCAGGACACAGGTGTTTTTCACATACATGCAAGCAATACACTCATACACATAAAATAAAAATAATAAATAAAATATTTTTTAAAATGGTGATTATTGAGAGAACATAGTATATGTTCACTACATCCATTTTATCTATAAATTATAAAAGCAAACAAGTCAGAAAACCTTGTGATAAGAAATAGGCAATTTCGAGGTTTTAACAATCTGTGACTTTGTAGAAAATTGGAGAAAAAATTTCTGGTAGCAAAAAAATTTTGGAAAAATTGCACATAAATATTATAACCAGGATTGGGATTCCAGAAATAAAAGCAAGCTCAAACAAATATGGAAGGTTATAATCACTGCACAGTCTGAAAAAATGCTGTTCAGTTATTTAAAGGAGGCTGTTGCTGGTGTTGATTCCCGAAGAACAACCCAACACAAATCTTGTTAGGATTCCTAAATAATAATGAACAGCTCCTCCCCAAACACTCTTTGAAGTAGATTCAAAAGCCTGTTTCATGAGGACCTTCTTCCAGTGAAATATGGAAGGTTATAATCACTGCACAGTCTGAAAAAATGCTGTTCAGTTATTTAAAGGAGGCTGTTGCTGGTGTTGATTCCCGAAGAACAACCCAACACAAATCTTGTTAGGATTCCTAAATAATAATGAACAGCTCCTCCCCAAACACTCTTTGAAGTAGATTCAAAAGCCTGTTTCATGAGGACCTTCTTCCAGTGACCCTAAGTAAAAATAAGAATACGATGTCAAGTTTTAATTCAGTGAAAGCGTTTTACTGTATCTTTTGCTAACAGCAGCAAAGGGGTGAAGGTTGGCTGGAGCTGGTGGCGAGCTGCTTCTCTACAGAAGTGGTGAAAATTAATCTCATTCGGCCCCTGTGGCGAGATTAAAGCAGACTTGAACGCTGAGGTAATGAAATGCACAGATGACAAAGCTGTATGTGACGCAGCAGAGCTAAAGTCAGGAACCCTGTCAGGGAACAGGGGAACCAAGCACAGCTGATAAGGGAAGCAGCTTAATAAAAAGCAGATGAAATGCCAATGGGTGGGCAAAACCCCTCAGTCCAGAGCAATTTTCCAGAGAGCCGGGTGAGCGTTCTGATGCCCTACAGCTTCTGTGGCACGCAAAACAAACAGTCTAAATTTCCTGTTTTCTCAGGAACTAACATAACAGGTGCCCAATAAACTGGAGAAAGTCTGCAGGAGCATGCCAGGTAGGAGCCTTGAACGGAGGCAAGGCCGAGCTAACCACTCAGCTTTCGCACGCAGCTCTGGGAAGAACACCCAACTTGAGCAGCTGGTGGGTGAGGAAGCATCTTGGGCTTATTTACACTAGCCTGAGGGTAAGCCCGTCGTCTGATGAGAACTTGGGAAGGTCATTGCACCTGCTCTCAGATGGACACAGGGCTGTGCTTACAAAGTTTTATATATAGGTATTGATTCGTTAGCTGTGTCATGCTCAACAGAAATATAGTCAGAGTTTATTCAAGTATCTGAAGGGTGATCAACTGACAGAGTTAACTTCAGAATTTGCTGCTGTAATAAATTTAGGAAAAATCCTTAATAAAACAGTCCTACAAAATTGACAGTTAACATGTCATAGGTAGGTCAGGGTTTAGTAAATGTTTTCTACCAAGGGCGAGAGAGTGGTATTTTAAACTATATAGGCCAGCTGTCTCCCATGGAAATTACTCAACTCTGCCATCAGGTGTACATGAACGCAACCGGAGACAACACTATAAAACAATGATTGTGGCTATAGTCTAATAAAACTTTGTTAGTGAAAAAGGCAGTGGGCTGGATTTGACCCTTAGGGATAGGTAGGCAAGTCCTGAAACAGAAGTAATCTACAAAGACAGACATACGCATTTTACATTAAAACCATTTATGTGCAGTAACTACTTTACTCTTTGTGTACGTGTATTTATGTGAGTATATGATGTGTGTGTTTTGTGTGTGTATGTGTGTTTGTGTGAGTGTATAATATGTGTATGTGATGTGTTTGTGTGTGATGTACATGTGTGCCAGTGGAGGCATGTGTTTGCATAAATGTATGTTTGTGTGTGTGATGTGTTTGTGTCAGTTTGTGATATTGACATGAGTATGTGATGTATATGTTGTTTGTGTGAGTGAATGATGTATGTGAGTGTACATGTGCGGTCCATGAAGTGCAGCCTCTGTTTCTGCTTCACCTTCTGCCTTGCTTGAGGCAGATCTCTCCTTGCTTTGTCACTCTATGTCCTGGCAAGTTGGCCTGTGAGCTTCCGGGGACCCTTCTGTCTTGCCGTAGGAGCACCGTGAAGACACGATGTCTGTCTTCATATAGATTTTGGGGATCCGACTCGGGTCCTCATGCTTGTGCAGCAAACCCTTTACCCACTGAGCCATCACTGTAGCCCCATTTCTGCTCTTTATGTGATTCATTTCTATAGTGGTCTGATATTTTCAGTTGGTATTTGTAGCTGAACTCTAATATTTATCCAGGAAAACAACACATACACATGAAAATTCAGTGACCTGTTTTTGTGTTGATTGCTATACAGAATTTATTTGTGTAGTTTCTAAGGTTCTTCTGCCATACACAGTTTAACTGACACTATGAATCCACTGAGCTGCATGAGTTGGAGTTTGAGAGTAAGGTCCTGAGACGTGCCGGTGTGCAGAGTAGGCACAGATGTGCCCGTGTGCAGAGTAGGCACAGATGTGCCGGTGTGCAGAGTAGGCATACCTTTGTCCATTGATTTATGTGTGTTTGCAGATGGCATACACTGTTGCTACCAATACATGGTGGAATTTCCAACAGCGAATGGAATACTTTTCATCCTTCATGGATGCTTTTATGTTTCCATTCAGACGGGTAATGAAGGGCCAGACTCGCTCATACTTCTTTTAGGCTCTGATGTTCTGCATTCCTAGTTGTTTTTTTTTTAATTTTTTTTATCTTGGCATTTTCATAAAAAGATCCTGATGGTGCTTAAAGGGTGGTAAAATTCATTTTGTTTTTCTTACAATTAAAGAGCGTGTATTTATTAGTGTCTAAAAACTTTTACATTTACTGACCTCCATTATTGCTCATTAAAAAAATCTTTCCATGCTGATATTAAATACTAAAGCTTTAGCTATATAAGCACTGCTTTTAAGGATTTTATATTTCTTTACATTTTTTTTGGTGTATTTATTCTTATTTTATGTGTTTGTGTGTTTTGCCCGAATGCATGTAAGTGCATCCATGACATGCAATGCTTGTGGAGGCTAGGCAGGACGCTGGATCCCCTGGACCTGGAGTTAAAGACGGTTGTTAGCAGCCATGTGGGTGCTGGGTACTGAGCCCAGATCCTCTGTGAGAGCAGCCAGTGCTCTTAACCACTGAGCCATCTCTCCAGGCCTTGTATTTCTTTCAAAAGGGCAACAAAAAAATTCCTGGTGTCAAGCTTCCTAGATCTTTTCAGCCAGTTCTTCCTCAACCGTTTTGTGATATTGCCAGCTAGTGGATACAAGGAAGATGCTTGTTAACAAAAGGGACTTGAGGGGACCAGCCCCTCTGCTCAGCTGTGTATGGGTTCCACCAGGTTCCTCACTGGGGACTGGAGATCAGTGATGCCTGTCACATGCTTATGATACAGAAGAGCACAGGTGTGGCTGACAGAAGTCTGGGGCAGGACCAGCTCCTTTCTTCCTTCCACTAGGTAATGTCTCCCTGATTTTGGAAATCACCTTTTCATTTTAGGACATACACTTCTTTTTTAAAACAGGCAAGTGCCAGGGAAGAGAAAGCCACTCAAATAAGGAAAGGGAAGTGGGAGGGCTGAGCCCACTCACCAATGAAAGAAACCTTCAGGAACACATGGCTTCCTGGACCCTGCGAACACTCATCTGCTGACTTCCCCGAATTTTTACTGAGCTTTTAAAGGGCAAGTGCAGTGCACTGAGATGACAGAACAGTCACGTTCCAAAGCCTGCTATGTGTTTCTTTTTTAAGCAAAGACAATTATTTCAGTATATAATATTCAAAATGGTTCAGTTTAGGATTGGACAGGAAGCCCAGGGGCAGTTGGACGGCAGCAGTCAGCTTGAATAGGGGGTGTTGCTTTTTGTAGAACTATTAAGGATGAAAAAATGGAAAGGCTGTGTGTAAGAGGGAAAAAGTTCATTTTACCCCAGACATTTGGACATCATTGCATCGTCAAGAAGAGCACGAGCTCAGCTGCCTCTCATAGTCTATGCCAAAATTTCAGTTATAGAAGAGCTTTTATGTTTCGGCTGCAGAATTTTCTACTTCACACACACACAAAGCAAGAGTTTCTTTATAAATTGATCTTGGAGTTTCTCATTTGAGGTGTGAAAGAAACCACAGTATAAACCACAGTTTTGTTTTCCTACTAAACATTTTTTGTTTGACTGTTTAGCTTCTTCTTTCCTTCTTCCCCAGATATAATAAAATCCCTTAACCTTATTGGCCCTTTAACTTTGAGACTTTCTCATGGAAAACAGTGATTTCTTAGAAAAGGAGGTTGGGGGAGCCGGAAATGTCACAGCATTCTTTTCTGCCAGCTGCAATTATTTTTCATCTTGGTGATCTATTTATCTAGTGTCAAGCTGTCTTGTCAGGACACCCTGTATTGCATCCAGTGACCATGGGTCCCCCGCACTCTGCACTCCCAGGCTTCCTCTCTTCTGGGTGAGGAAAGCCAAGCCTCCTACTGATCACCCGACTGGATCTTCCAGGAAAAACTGGGCAGATTTCCATGCCTGCTAGTTTCAGGAGGCGCACTGCACTGTGCAGCTTTCTTAAGGAGAGTGCCATCCTATTGATCATGGGCAGAAAGTAAAAGAATGTCTGTGAGTGGATGCTTGAGAGGGGAGAGACAGCGTGTGCTTTCTTGTTGAAATGAAACAGAATTTATGAGGAGCAGGCAGTGTTTGCTCTTGCTTGGCACCATGCATCAGAAAGAGGCCTGTGTCTCAGCACTGGCAGGGATGCGTTCCAATGAGTTTGGGTCTTGCGTGTGTGTGCCAAGGAGAAAGAATCTGGGAACATGGGGACCGCGAAGAGAATCCACATGGGTGAATTAATCAGTACTGAGAGACCAGGGGAAGTCAGCAGCAGGCACAGTTCCTTCAGAATGGGAGGTATACACGGGCTGTAAACTAACTAGCCTTTGACTCTCCCTGGCTCAGCACAGAAAGCAGCCTTCTGCTAGTCCTGGAAGAGGGTGGATCACCTCAAGGACAGCTTCCTGCTGCCCTGCAGGGTTTGGGAGGTTGGATGCAGGACCCTGGGCTTGTCCTTCTTCTGTAACTCAAGCTAGGATCCCACTTTGACACCAAATTGACATTCTTACCTGTCATTTACTGCATGGATTAAAGCATTTGTTCCCCTGGTAGATCAAAGTGCACTGTGATTGGGAAGTTTTAACCTTAACATGCTGTATTCTCAGTTTAATTAAATCTATATTCTAGGGATTTTTTTTCCCCCCCTGCCAACCTGTATTACAAGAGCTAATCTTCAGGGCTCTCTAGACTAGCCCATAATTAATTTCAAGAACAAAACATAAGCATTCAAAGCTATTCACGTTTGGTTACATTGCAATGTGGTGTTAGAAAAATAAATACTTGCTAGGGTTACCTCCTGGACAGATGTTCACAGGGTCTGGGGAAGCCCCTTCTTGGATCTCCCTCTGGGAATGAGTACCTGACTGCACCCCTCCTTCACCTTTCAGCCCAAGACCTGCTGGAATTCAGGCTTAGCTGCAGAGGGTTGCTGGGAGACAGAGGCTATGGGCGCATTTTCACACATTTCATTACCATCAGAAAGAAATGATTTTCCTCTCTAAGAGCAAACAATTATTTGCAGGCTTGGTTCTCAGGCAATGAAGGAGAAGTGTAGCTGTGTGTGCATGCAGAGTATGTGCACCTCAGGATTGACCTGACCAGGAGTGTTGGTGGCTCTGGTTTGGATGGTGGACTGACACTTGGAACACTTTGCCAGAAGCATCTAATCATTGGCAGTGAAATAAAGAGCATGAGGGGAATCAGCCTCCTCTCTTCCTCTGCAGTTCTGGCCACTGGTGAAACTTTAAGGAGCCAGCCGGACTCCCGGATTGCTTTGTGATTCTACCTTAATGTGGGAAGGGAGGCAATGCTTCTCACTAAAGAAAGCCTCAGAGAGCTTTTGAGTGCTGTAGGAAGCTTCTAGATCAGGGTGAAGGGACACAAAAATGGACAATGTCATGGTTGTTCAGGCAGACATCTTATCCAAAATAACAAAATAATAACAGAAACAACTAATCACACATTAAGTAATGGTGGCTCAGATTCCTTACGCACAAGAATGGTAAGAAAAAAGAAAGTCCTTCACAAAGGCTTGGGAGAAGAAACGGCCAATATCTGAGGATGGTGACCCCAGAGCCTTGCATGGGTTGCTCTCAGTAACAATAGCAGCCAAACAAGGAATTTCGGTGTTTTGCCATTAGGACAATTTTAACCAGACTCACTGATCAGATCTCCCTCCAACACTGAGTTACAAAGTGATTTACCTACTAGTACTGGATTCACTAATGGCCTAGGGAGAAAACAAAAACAACTCAAGTCAAATGTAGGCAAATCTTGTCTTTACTAAGTCAACAGTTTGATGACAGCATAACTTGATTATAGCCAGGAACTCACTGTGTTATCAAGGAGTAAGGTTTATATACATGCACACATATATAAATATACACACATATGTATGTATGTATGTATATATGTATGTATGTATGTATAGGCTTAACTGTCTACCTTGCAAGTTAGCTCTGTTTCTTGTTATTGTCTATCTCTAGGCTTAACTGTCAGTCTACTCTGTTTTCTTAACAGTTTGTGAGTTTCTCCTGTTTCTTGGGAGACGTGAAGAAGTATCTACTCACCTCAGCTAGAGAGCCAACAACAGACTAAAGTAAGGACACCACCAATGTCCAACTTGGTGAACGAAGGAGGTTTATTGGGGTTACTTTCAGGAGTCTAGGTGAGGTGTTAAAGGGGCAGAAATGACTCAAAGACAGCTGTGTCACAAGAGCCCATCCTAGCATGGGTGACAGCTCACTAAAGCCTGGAGCTCAGTGCACAGCCTTTAGGCAGGTTGGAGAATGTCCTTTCCAGAGAGCCCAGTTGGTCCAAGCCCCTTCCAGTCAGCTCAGCTGGTCTCTGCCTCTTCCAGGCAGCTTGGCTTGTCTGAGCCCATCTCAGCAGTTTGGTGAGGGAGGGGCCTAGAGAACATGGTCAGCTTTAGGAACTTACTAAAGCTATTGAGTTGTTCACTTCCTGAGCTTAACAAGCTTCCCGGAGGATGGGATATTTCACCACCTCTCAGAACATCATTAATGTTCACCCAAAGATGGAAGGTTTTTATCTCAGAGGAAATTGCTACGCAAGAGCCTGCTCTGCCTCTGTCTGTGAACTTTCTTCCGATTTTCTAGATCACCAGGTTCTGCCCACCACCCAGCACACAGGTTCTAATTCCTCACCTTGTTGATGGAGCTCCTGCTCTGGGACCTGTTCTTTGTCAGTTTGGATCTTTACCACCCAGCTGCCATGGAGTATTAATTGCCTGCACTTTTTTTTTTTTTTTTTCAAAATTTTATTTGGGAATGACCTCACAGTCATAAAAACCCTGGTGGTAAAGATCTCAGAAAGTTCATTTTATGATTGTCTCTGAGATCATATGCGTATAGTCACATTACAGAATTAGATTAGGTATCAGTCAACAAATAGATAAGAAAGTGTATCCACCCTACAGAATTTTACTCAGTCATGAAGAAGAATAGAATTTTGCTGTTTTCAGGAAAGTGGATGGAACAGAAGATCATATTAAACAAAATAAGCTAGATTAAGACAAATGTCACATACTTTCTAATTTTCTCTTATATGTAGATCCTAGATTACATGTACATAAATGTACACACATGTACAAGAACATACACACATATTCACACACATACATTCTAACATTCATGAAGGTAGAGACGGAAGTGCCTTAGCAGGAGGGGGAGGGGGAGATTGTGGGGAGAATTAGGAAGGGAATGTGGTCAAAGTACACTGCTAGAATGGATTCCATCTGCTAGAAAGGAATGTCTTTACTAAAGCCATCACTACGTACAGTGAATACGCACCAATATGAAAGACACACATGCAGCGCTGGGACAGTAGGAGGAACTCAGCTGCAATCTGTTTGGCTTTCTCCAATGTTTTGCATGAGGTTTTTTTCTGCACTGGGGTCCCACCCCTCATCCTGCCTTGTTCTTCACTCATCTGTGATTGCTTCTCAAGCCTCTTTTGCTTGTGGGATTTTGCCCCTTTTGGAGAGTGCTGGACAGATAGTCAGTTTATGGCAGTTTCCTGTGACTGAGTGAAGGATATGCCTGTCATCCCTGACTTCCTAAGGAGACACTAACCTTTAACTCCATCAAGTGAAACCTGGCCAGTTTCTCTGCTGTTACTACTTTTCAAATTCTGTTCATTTGACGTGAACCCCCAAGTCCCGCCTACATTGCAGATGAGGAGAATTAAATCATAGCCCTGTGGAAAGGAAGGAAAAGGAGTTTGTGGGTGTACATTAATGCTCTCAGGGAAAGGGCCTGTGAAGCTAGGCTCCTCAGGCCCGGTCCCAGGCTCTGTTCAGCATCTTGCATCTGTCAGTGGACCACGCAGGAACAGTGCTTGCCATCAGTGCTTCTTACTTTTTTATTTATCATTTAAGAACCTGCTATAAGAAAGGTTAATTTGTTTCTCCAATTTATTTACATAGACCAACATGTTACCGACGTGTCACTTGCACTGTATTTCAATATTCCTTCATTTTGTTTCAGCGTTGGTCATTAGAACTCATACTGTTTTTTTAAATTCTGCTTTCTTCTAGTATTGCTTTAATTTCTGGCATGTCAACATGCTCTGGGCACACTTGTGTTAGGCTGAGCCCTTCCCAGCATGTACAGAGTCTGCATTCCTACTGCTGGGGAATGTCACTGGGCAACCAAGCTTTGGGCACTGTTGTACCTCTTATTACAGCTTGATCCCTGCTTTTGAACATTCTCAGTATAAAGAAGGAACCATGTGTGCATGTGTACTATACCATGAATACACAGATGTGTCATCTATCATCTATTACCTATTTGTTTATCATCTACTATCTAGTTATCAATTATTTGTGTATCTATTTCTGTATTATTTCCATCTTTCAGTCTCTAGTAATATCTATCATCTATCTGTAATTTATCTATGAATCACCTATATCTACCTATCTATCATCTATCTGTATAGATTGCTATAAATCATCTACAATCTATTTTCTTTCTGCTATAATCTATATCTATTGTTTATGAATCTATGTATGCATGTATCTATCTCTGCCATCTCTGTCTATATATTTATTCATCTTTTAGTTATGTATCATCCATCTCTATCATCTATCTATCAACCACCTATCAACCAATCATCAATTAATTATATATCTACTCTTTCTTTTACTTTCATTTACTCATTCTTTTTATCATCTATATCTATCATCTTTCTGTCTATAGCATATATCCATCATCTATCTATCCATCTATATCTGATATCTACCATCTATTTATGTATTATCTATCTATCTATCTATCTATCTATCTTCATCATCTGTGCAATCATTTATTATCCATCTGTCATCATCTATCAATCATTTATCTCCTGTCTATCATCTACCTATCTATCTATCTATCTATCAATCTATCTATCATCTATCTATCAATCATCTAATCTATCTATCTATCTATCTATCTATCTATCATCTATCATCTCTCTATCATCTATCACTGACATCTATCATCTATCCATCTATCTATCTATCATCTATCATCTATCAGCCATCTACCTACCTCATCTGTACATCTATATAGTAAGCATAAGTTCACACATCTGCTTGTATGATCTGACTTTCATTTGATCGTTCGTCCTTCTCTGATGGTGGAAACATCTCTTCATTATTTTCAGCTCATTTATTTGTTTAAGTTCTAATATGCATGTCACATATAGTCACTTACTTCCTGCTAAGATAAATTCTAAGAAGCATTGTTAAGCAATTTCATTATTGTGTAAACAATGTTAACTGCACTTGCATAGACTACAGCAGATGATGCTAAGGGCAATACATCCCGGACCCGCACAGTGTGTGACCCATTCTTCATCAAATGTTGCCAGTAGCACCTGTGTGTATTTTTATCATTGCTAATGTAGACCTTCACAAAACATGCTGGCCACACTACCCTGTTACCTACAGTTCTTCATTTTTGTCTAATCTTTTTTTTCCTACTCAAAATGTTGTTTGCCAAAATGAGTTAGCTCAGCTCGTTTTTACCCCTTCTTTCAGTGGGGTTTTCTTACATGTTTGTAATACAGTTATATTCACTGGTCAGTCAGCATTCCAGGAGGCAGAGCCAATAGTTTTTTGTATGTTCTTCTCATTTTCATGTGGTAAAGTTTGTTGTTTGTAATGTATACTTTCATAGATTTTTAAAATATTTTATTTACTCTATTTTATGTGTATGAGTGTATTGCCTGCATGTATGTAAGTGCATCCATGTTGTGCAATGCCCACAGAGGTCAGAAGAGGGTGTCAGATCCCATGGAACTGGAGTTATAGACAGTTGTTAGCTACCATGTGGGTGCTGGGATTCAAACCCAGGACCTCTGGAAGAACAACCAATGCTCTTAACCACTGAGCCATCTCTGCAGACCCAGTTCCATAGATTTTCAACAAATGAGTAGAATCAGTCCATGGCTTAGTTTTATCACCTAAAACCTCTTTGTGCACATCCTTACAATCAACTCCTTCCCCTCCTTGAATCACTTGAACAGCTGGAGGTATAGTTCAGTGGTACTGTAGCTGACTAGTATACACAAGGCCCTGGGTTCAATTCCCAGCAAAACACACACACACACACACACACACACACACACACAGAGTTTTGTTTCTCATTGCAGTTTTTTGCCTTCTCAAGAATATTACATAAGTGACAGCTACACATATATAGCCTTTTGAGTTTGGTTTCTTGCACTTAGCAATATGAAATGAAATTTTAACAATAGCTCATTCCCTTTTATTGATGAATAATTTTCCATTGTTCACATGTATCACAGTTCTTTTATCCATGTAACTGAAGGACACACACACACACACATTAATTTTGAGATCTTTTATGTAGTCCTGGCTGGCTTGGAATTCAGTATGTAGAACAGTCTAGCCTCGAACCCACAGAGATTTGCCTTCCTCTGCCCCCGAGTGCTGGGATTAAATTTATGTGACCCCATGGATAGCCTGCAGGACATTCTGATTGCTTCCAGTTTTGTGTAATTATGAATAAAGCTGTTACAAAAATCCTACCACCCAAAAAACACTGGGGTAGATAACTAGAAAGACTGATAGGCTTCACATATGGTCTGGATATATTTATACTGGTTTCAAGGGCTGTATTACTTAGCATTCCTACCTATAATAAATGATAGGTGAAACTTTCTATATGATTTCTACTTACAATACCTGAAGGAGTGGGGTGGTATGTCAGCAGCAGCCATGGAGGCACAGCTCCATGCTGCCACCCACAGGGGTCAGAGGAGGTCTCTTCCTCACTAGGGGGGGTCTCTGCCTAGTTAACGACAGTTTGAAGCAGAGTTGGAACCTATTAAAAAGCATTTTAAAAGAGCTGGACATGTGGCTTAGCAGTTAAGAGCGCTTGCTATACAATCATGTGGAGTAGAGTTTAGATCCTAGCACCTGTGTAAAAATTAGGTGGCTGGTACACAACTGTAACCCCAGCTCTGAGGGCGACAGAGACAGGGGAAGCCCTGGGACTTGTTTGGTTCTAGTTTAGCCTAGAAAACATAAGCCCCAGGTCCAGGGGGAGGCCCAGCCTCAAAGAGTAGATAGAAGGAGATAGAGGAGGACCCAATATTCTCTTCTGGTCTCCACACATGCTCACGGTACACAAAGCTGTGCACACATTTGATAATATACATACATGTGGACATATGCATATATGTAAATACATAAGTAAAATCTTAAAAAGCAGTGGCATTTTACACCTCAATTTAAAGCACCAGAATTACTAAGAAGAGAGATTTAGAGAAATGAGGTCTGCTCAGAGCACAGGTGTGGGCTTCTCATGTGGGAGTTTGTTGTCTTCTGAAGTTTTGTCTCCAAAGTGTTACTAAGGAATTTAAATGAGATCATATGACATAGTTCCTGAGGTGAACCTAACAAACAGGATTAGGCTTGATAAGGAAAAACTGTGGGCTACAAGGATGCAGGAAATTAGGATGTTTTCACTGTAAACAAAATTAAAAGTCCTATTTGTGTGATTCCTGAAAGGTACTTGGGAGGGGAGCTGGGCCCTTTTTCTGGGTCATACACCCTCAGGCCTTTATTGCTATTTCAATGTGCTTATTTGAAAATATTTTCCATAGAAGAACTATCGTCTTTGTGTCAGAGACTTTTATAAGAAATGTTGTCATTGTGCTGGGAAATTTGATTTCCAGCTGACGAGAGGTTTTGACCAGACTCTAGCATGAGGGGCTTCCTTTCTCTGTTCATGTCTTCATAATTTTCTTTATCCTGGCTTGGTGTTTGTTCATTTTATTTGTTCATCATTATTACTTTTTAAATACTTACCATGTATCAAGCACTATTTGAATGCTTTTTAAAAAAATACAGATTCAGCTGGGCGTGGTGGTGCATGCCTTTAATTCCAGCACTTGGGAGGCAGAGGCAGGTGGATCTCTCTGAGTTCGAGGCCAACCTGGTCTACATAGTAAGTTCCAGGACAGCTGGGGCTACAGGGAAATCCTGCCTCAAAAAGCCAAAAAAAAAAAAAACCCCAACCAAAAAAACCTCCAGATTCTATTCATTGGAGGAACAAGAAAATAACCATGCTGAAAATAATTAAGATAATTTGAGCAGTGAGAATTATTAAGAATATTGTTCTATGATTGAGGTGAAGGACTGTAAAGAGTTTGATAACCACTTCCCTAAAATTTAATATGTCCACTAAGAAATTAATATAAATTCATGACACCAATGAACTTGTTCCAGGGCTTCTGAAAGGATGTTCTCAGAGATGTTGTTCAGAGAAAATTCAGAAAACCACTGGCTTTCTGCTTCTAGAATCTTCTGCTGCACAGCAAATGAGCAGGGACTCTTGGGGCAGCCTCCAGCATCTGTGCTCACCGTCTTGAATCCAGTATGGCAAATGGATAACAGAGAGGAGAGAGAGAAACAAAGCAGAGAACAGAGGGAGTTTCCTGGTGGCTAGCTAAGGGAACTTAAAATTTTGTTTTTGTACCATCAAGAAAATGATTGGTTTTTAGATATTCTTTATCTTTAGAAATGGAATATAAAACCATTTCCTAAAAAACAATGAATGTTTAACAGGCAATGTTTGGAGAGAGGTATGGTACATGCATGGAGGGAGCTGAATGGGAAGTGAGCTGTAGGAGCTTTAGGAATTGTTTTTCACAATATGGGATTTATGGTTCAATACTTTTCCCTGGGATGGAGGCCATGGGTTCAAACCATGTCCCCGGAAACATTACATTTCCTGTATATGGAAATGCATTATTTAGGAAAAGACTGACACTCTAAAATTAGACACCTTAAGATATTTATCATGGGATTCTGGCTAATAGAACATTTCAAGAACACCCACCTGAGGTTTCACATTCAGGAACTCCAAGTGCTTCCCCTCCCCCATGACCTTGTTTCTCAGGAGATGGTGCTCCTTAGGAAGGCTCAGCTTGGCCCAGATAAAGCCATTTGTGAAGCTGGAGTTGAGCACACCACATACTGCTCCAGGCACTGCCTTGTGGACTGCGCCTGTGGGTATCTGGCCAGAGCCCTGGTTGCTCTCATCCTCCCTGTCCTCCAGCTTGTGAAACCCACACTTGCCTGGTCTCATGCAGTCATGTAAAAGTCCACAGCTCCTGCACTTAGCTCTGTTTGACAGCTTCTTGGGGGAGGCAGTGTTTTGGAAGACAGTTATGTTTGGTGGCTTTGGAAATTCATTTCTTATCAGAATCATCAGCAAAACCACTCAGGACCAATTTAGAACGTTTTGAGGGTTTGTTCTGTTTTGTTTTCCTACAAAACACATTCAGAATGAGAGTTTGGAAGTGTGTCCAGCTCACACCACATTCTCTTGTGTTCAGGGTCCTGGGATGGGAAGCAGTCACTACCGACCCCCACCACTTTGGAGGGCCAGCCACAGGCTTTTTTAATCTCAGGCTTCCTGGTTCTCAGTTTAACAAGCATTCAGATGTTTATGCATGAATCGCAACCTGCTGCTGTCCGTGCAACTTCTCTGGCCTCTCTGCCCAGCATCTCAAAAGATTACTGTTTCTCCTGTCAATATACAAAGAGGCAAATAATAAATGATGTTTGAATAGACACTGTATGAAATACAAACACACACACACACACACACACATATATATATATATATATATATATCTTTATTTAATTTTTAATTTTTTTTTAAAAGACAGTCTCCCTGTAGCTCCAGCTAGCCTGGAACTTGCTATGTAGCCCAGGCTGGCCTTGATCACATAGAGGTCTGCTTGCCTCTGCCTCCCTCCAGAGGACTAAAATTAAAGGCTTGGTCTTTTAATTTTAATTTTAACTCATGACCTGTGGCCTCATTAGATGGCATTGTTCTCACAGCCACCAAGGATAAAGTTAGAGAAGGGGAGGAAGAGGAGGGAAAGATGGAGTGTTGTTTTTTTTCATAATAAAACAGACAACAACTCTGACAGGAAGACTTGCTACGGGAATTGTGACGTCATGAATATTTAAAATTGTTTTAATGAGAGAAGGATAGTTAAGCTCATTTAAGGAAGGATGATTAGGGAAAAGCCTAGATTTATTCAAATGTAGGTCAGAGTTTGGTTCCTGAGCAAGCATACAGTTTTAATCTGTGGATGAATCACCTGCTAAGTGAAGAGATGCCCTTCCTGGAGGTGGACCTGAGGCTGGTTTCTCTGACAGCTGCAGCTGGAGCTGCGGCGGGGTGTGAACCACGGCCGCTCCGCGCAGTGATCTGCTCTGCAGCAGCGCCACCTGTCGGTGACAGGTAGCAGGTAGCAGGGGCTCACAAACGCACACTGCGGACCTCAGTGGGTTTGGCCCATGGCTCTTCAAGGCAGAAAGGCAACAGGACAGGCATTGTCACTTTGAACCTGACACTGCATGCTCCGCACCTGGAGCTGAGGCAGACAGTGTCGTTGCAGGTTAGATCAGTGCTGGCTCTGGCAATGAACTCACATTCAGCAGATGGTGATAGGATCTGCTAAACAAAGACAAGTGCTGCTTGTGGCTTTCAAGATTTATGTGACTAACAGAGAGCTTCCATCCGCTTCCAGCTGTCAGTAGCCTCTTAGTTTTCCCACCGGCCGGTGGTGGTGGAGAAGGAGCCCCTTAAAGGTAATGAGCTCTGAGCACTGGAGTGGGGAGCTGTGGTCTGCATGGCCTTCCTAGCTCAGGGATTTCAGAGGCCAACTGACGTTATGAATTACCTTGACACCATGTCTTAAGTAGAGTGATGTGAGTGTTTCAATAATATTTTATTCCAGATATAATCAGAGTCACTTGGATTGTGTGTGTGTGTGTGTGTGTGTGTGTGTGTGTGTGTGTGTGTTTGTTACAGAAGAGTGGGAGGTACTGAACTGAAGCCACTCTGTGTCCTTGCTTTCCTAGGGAGATTCTACTGCTGCTTTTAATTGACCACTTTTCCTTTTCTCCCACAAATCAAAATGAGTAAGGAAATAACAAGAATAAGTAATTCTGGACTTCCCAGTGCATACCCAATGAGGTAGGGAGTGACGGGCAGAGAGACTGCTTGTTCTCTTTTTACACAGTCACACCTCAAGGAGGAACAGGTTTCTTTCCACTATGGAAATTCTCATGTTCAGGTATTGATCTATAACTTAGCAGCCTGAAGCACCCAACCACAGCTCCAAATTGGCTGTCAGTAATCACTCACTGAAATCACATGTGCGTCTAAGATGCCAAGGAATGCGTGTTAGATGTGATGGAAGTTGTCATTTCCTCCTGAAGAGTAGAAATCACAGACAGTGAAGTGGATGATACAACAGAGGCCAGCGGGGAAACTCTGCCATTAACACGGAGCAAGTCTACGCCATGTTGTTCTTGGGAACCAGTTCTAGAATCATGTATGATGATCACTTCTGCCCTGAGCACAACATGAATCACAGGATGATTCTCCTTCATTCTGT
Organism: Nannospalax galili; assembly: GCF_000622305.1. NCBI lineage: Eukaryota > Metazoa > Chordata > Mammalia > Rodentia > Spalacidae > Nannospalax > Nannospalax galili. The sequence goes on from NW_008335439.1 coordinate 292,174, forward strand.
CCCTCAAATCAGTTCTAGCCCTGTCAGAATGCTTCCTACAGCTTGCTGGCATCACGTACCTCTGTCAGAAGAGGGAGTAACAGCAAAGGCCAAATGTTAATTAAGGAAAATCAACCAATCTAAGCAAATAGAGCACAACAAATATGTGTATTTTATTACTGTATATCCTAAAACAATGTTAAAAACTGAATCATTATTTGAATAATGTATGGAGCAGGCTATGAACTTCTGAGAGAGATTTTATGCATCAAGAGAACATGCATGCATATTGAAATTAAATAACAGAAGAAGAAATAACAGCACAAGTCACAACACATAACCTGAATGGATGTAGTGATGGGTGAACGGTGTGCAGTGTACTGAGTAGCCATCAGGAGTGGACACTGAGGGACTACAGATGCAAAGATGCATTGCTTGGGCTTTTAGATAGATGCAATTGAAATGATAATATCACACCCTTTCTTTATTGTTAAGAACTCTCCAGAGTTAGCTTACTTTGATCTTTTATGCATCTTCAAAAAGTAAGTGGTTTTATGCATCTTAATTCAAGAAAGGCTGAAAATATGCCATAAACAATGGGAAAAGTAAAAGACAGCTTTCAACTTCAACCTCTTCAAAAGTTGAGATAGATGAACACCTGTGGAAAAACAAAAACAACTCTTTGATGAAGCTGATATGCACAGGGAGGACCATCAGATTTGTCTTGAAAGTAGAGACACACCCCATGAGCAAACCTGCCGGACACTGTATTTCTACTCTCTTCCTCCTCTACTTTCCAGATGTTTGCGGGGGACTTAAGTACAATCCTTGATCTAAAGAAGCAGGAGGTAATCATGGGAAAAAGACCTCACTGCCTAATTTCAAAATGAGGCTGAAGATGCAGCTCTGCAGCAGACTATTGCCTAGCATGGGAAAGGTCCCGAGTTCAATCTACAGCACTGAAAAAGACCAAACCAAACCAGGACAGTGAAAAATCATCTCAGAATAATGGTAAAATTAGCATATTCAGGTTAGCGAATAACAGGGGACTTGTATACATCATAGGCTTTGGAATAAATTCTTAAATAGGAAAAATGGATATGTGATTTTTGAGTTTTGAGGAATTTTGAGTTTTACAGCAGAGAAAAATTATAATTCTTTAAAATACGTGCTCATAAATAGAATATATAAAGTGCTTAGAGAAAAAAGTACATAGTTTGAATAAAATTGTAAACAGTTTAGAAGAGAAAATATTTAAGAAATTCTTGAATGCTATACTAGAGAATTTAGATTTTTATTCTTAGAGCAAAGACCTAAGGCCACAGAATGTTTTAAACCTGAGAATGTTTAGGTGTTGACTTGTGTTCAGAAAGTAAGACTAGAGATGACAAAATGAACAACATATTTGAAGCAAAAGCAGTCCAGAATAAATTGCACCAATTTAGATGTGGAAGCCTGAGATTAAATGGGAGCACATACTCTGGTGGTCAAAATGGAGGTTGCAGAGGGGAGCCAGTGGGACTTGTGAACTCTGGTACAGGCCACAGAAAGAGGTCTAGGCCAGTGGTGACTAAAGCTGTGATGTGGGGGAGGATTAGCTGATGTCTTTGGTGATTAACCCATGAATTCCCAGTCCCTGAACATCCTAAGATTTGACTTTACTCAGTCGCACGCTAATAAGGATTGGCAGAGGAGTGACCAGTTTTGTTCCATAGTCACCGGAGAGCCTGATTCTGCCACTGCACATTCTAAAAACCACAGACAGAGCTGCTGTGCTGGAACTTGAGCATCTGGCCAGGAAGTGAAGGAAGAGACTAGCACAGCCTGGAGCGTTCCAAGTCTTTAGATTCCATTTCAGCAGGAGCATGCATTACCTTCCCTCCTGTTCCACCGAACACAGGCCTGGAATGTGATCTGATTAACCCCAAGGCCTCCGCCAAGCACATCACGCAACATAGTAGGGAGGAGGATATCAGACATTAGAAACAAATAGCCAGTTTCTTCTACAACTCTCAGTAGAGGTTAATCTTGTCAAGATTCCACATTTGTCACTGTGCTCTTCAGAACTGGTTCCAGCTGATTCTGTCCTCCATGAGCTGCTCCAACTGCTCTCGACAGCTGGTCTCTGCCCAGTGACTAGTCTCAATTTCTGTAAGCACGCAGACACACACACTTCCCACCCTGCAAGCTTGCACAGGGGCCTGTATTGCTCTCAGCCCTTGCAGCCATGCAGATCTCCATAGCCAGCTATGCTGCCGTGTGCATCTGTAGCTGGCCACTGCAGCCAGGACTGCACAGAGGACCACACCCTTCATTACTACTGCTCTGCTCCTGTGCTACTGAAACCAGAGTTGACATTATGCCCCCAGTGGTCTCCAAAGTCACCATGGACCACAAGAAGCTCTTGTCACAAAGGACCATCTGATGCCATAGGTCTCAAGTTCCAGACTTTGTGCCCTCTGGTCAGTGTCTCTAGTGCTAAGGCACTGTACATATCTGGACCAGGAGCTCCTGAATAGTCCTGCAATGAACATCTGTGCCACATGTGCCAGTGCACAGTGGTTCCTAGTACGTCAACAAATGAACATCTTTCCTTGCCAAAATCAGCTAACCATACCTGGAGGAAGTGACTGCCTCTTCATATGGATAGACAGTTACACAAAACTACAAGGACCACAAAGAACCAGGGGAATAGGAACCACAAAATGCACGGTAATAAACTTCCAGCAGTGAACATCACAGAACTCAGATCTATCATTTATCAGACACACATTAAGGAATTGTTCTACACTCACTGGAAGAAAGGCAGCATCTTCAACAAATGGTACTGACAAAACTGGATCTCCACCTGTAGAAGAATAAATGAAATTTTCACCCCACATAAAAGCTGACTCCAAATGCGTCAAAGACCTCAATGTGAAACCAGAAACCCTGAAACTGTTAGAAGAAACCAGTGGAAAAACCTATAAGATATTGGTGTAGGAAAGGACTTTCTAAATCAAACATCAGTTACTCAGGATTTAAGGTCAACAATCAACAAGTGGGAACTCGTGAAATTAAAAACCTTCTGTATAGAAAAAGAAACAACCAAGGAAGTGAAGAGAAAACCCACAGAGTGGGACATCTGACAGAGATTTAACATCCAGAATGACCCAATTAAAAGAAGGGCTAAGAATCTGAACAAAAGAGGAAATAGAGATGGCTAAGAAACATCTTAAAAAGTGTTCAACATTGTTAGTAATTAGAAAAATGCAAATTAAAACAACTTTAAGATTTCATCTAACCCCCCAGGAAGACTGGCTAAGATCAGGAGAACAAGTGATACCAAATGCTGGTGAAGATGTGGAGAAAGGGGAACACTCATCCACTGCTGGTGGGATTGCAAACTTATTCAGCTCCTATGGAAGGCAGTGTGGAGAACCCTTAAAAAACTACAAAGGAACCTACCATTTGACCCAGTTATGCCACTCCTTGGCATATACCCAAGGAACTCATCCTATTGTAGAGACACTTGTACATTCATGTTTATTGCTGCTCTTTTTACAAAAGCTAAGAGATGGAAGCAACTTAAATGTCCCTCAATTGATGAATGGATAATGAATATGTGGTACATTTACACAGTGGAGTTCTATTTACCATTAAGAAAAGATGAAATTTTCAAGTAAATGGATATAACTAGAAAGTGTTATACTAAGTGAAGTAACAGACTCAGAAAAACAAAAGACGTATGTTCTCCCTCATATGTGGATCCTGGCACCAAATCCTTATTGTGAGTATGTATCCTGATATAACTTCAGGAACCAAGAAAAGGGAAAGAAACCAAGCAGGTAAAGGGAAAATAGGAACCTGAGAGAGAACAGTGAGAGACAGGTGTTTCTAAGGGAGAAATAGATAAAATGGGGGTATTTAAATGGGAAGTGGGGAGAGAGGATTATACAAGGAACTTGGAAGATAAAAGGAAAGAAGGAGCTCAAGAGAGGTGGGTCCATAGGGGACTGGTATTATCAAGACAGAAATGTGGAAAATGGGGACATGATACATGAGGAAGGCATGAAGGGAGAGTTAGACAGGGAGAGAGAGAGGAGAGGTAAATAATGCCTAGCTATTGTAAAAAACCAGGCAGAATCATCAGTCCAACAACCTGATGACAAATTACACATACCCTATCTTTACATAAGTCCATGTATATAGCAAGAAACAGTGCCAGACAGGAGAAACCTTCCTTTGAGTTGTTGACCAGGGTAGTACAAATGACTCCTAAAATTTCACAGGCTATTGCTACAGCCCTTGATTGCCTCCCAGATCTTGAATGTAAGACCCTACAGCTGAAGACACGACATATTTAGGACACAGAATTTGGTGCAGTAGAGCTAGAACCGACCTGGAAGCCACTTCCCCTGAAGTGGCTTCATAATTTTGGAGCACACTACTCAAGCTTCTGAGGGAGAACACCAATAGATGGTCCAACCCTAGTTTCAAGGACAAATAACCACATGGACCAACACAGCATATGACATTGGTGCAATAGTGGTACTTTTATCTTGAGGGCAATCAACAGCTACATAATTGAACTTAAAGCCCACTCGATGGGAGGAAACTCATGTATGGTTCTATAAACATAGCCAAATATACATGGCTGGAGAGGTCATAGATCTTAGAGAAAACCCCCAAACTGTCACATCCCTAGACTAATGTAATTTCTTACTATGTGCAAAATATGCATCCTTATATTTACAGACAAATATCCCACTCACCACTCATCAAAGAAGCTTCTTTTGCACCAGATGGAGACTATTACGAAGTACCACAACTGGTCACCCACAAACATTGTTTGTGAATTGCCCAAGCCCGAGTGTCACATCTACAATGCAACCTCTACACCTGAGGCATACGGGACATAGAACAAGGGGTAAAGAGAACACTAATGTATCTCCTAGTTCTCATTAATGAAGCTCCCTCATGCAACCGAAGGCCAGGAACACAAAAGGTCAGAAATGGTCAAAATGTAGACAGTAAGAGTCTGCAGAATGTAGGTCCTTGGTCAGGACTCCTATGTTAAACTTCACCCACCCAGGTCTCAAGAGCCATTTTGGGGGTGCGTAAACATTACAAGAGTCAGGGAGGAGGTGCTCCTGGGACCCTGCTCATATTAACCTATAGCAATAATGTCAGCATGTACAAGACCCACGAAATTGAAGCAGACAAAACCCCAGCACAGAACTGGGGAAACGGGCACCAGACCCCTTCAGCTAAGGCTGAAGAAATATTGGCAGCTGAATCCTACTGGGTGAGGAAGAGTTGATCTTCTTAAAGGGAGGGACTCTAGATAGGCTGACTAGAGCCCAGAGGATGACCTTGCACTGAGGGATGTCTTGGGACACTAACTTGACATGATAGGCCTTAACACAAATGACAGAATGTATGAATTCCAGTTGGGGCGCTATAGGAGGGTGCCAGTGGGGAAGGGGGGTCTAAAGACAATTAAGATTGATTGAGATGTTTTCTATGAAATACACAAAAATTCAGTAAAAAATTTACAGAGAGAAATTGTTCTAAAGAGGCCCAGTGAGCTACAAGAGAACACAGATAGATATTTATTTTAAGTGTATCAGGAAAGGACTATAACACAAAACAAGTAAGAGGTAGAAAATACAAAAAAGAACTAAATGGGATTTTTAAAAAAAGATATTTTATGTGTGTGTGCCTGAGTGTATGTAAATGCACCATATACATGCAAGGAGCTATTGGAGACCAGAAGAGGGCGTCAGATCCCCTGGAACTGGAGTTATGAATGGTTGTCATTGTCCGTGTTGGGGCTGGGAACCAAACCCAGGTCCTCTGCAAGAGCAGCCACTGCTCTTGACTCCTGAGCTAACTTCCCAGCCCCGCAGGTGGAATTTTAGAACTAAAAACATAAGAATGTAAACCAAAATCTCAGCAGAGAGCTTCAACAACAAACATGACGAAGCAGAACGAAGGGAATCAGATTGTTTCACGTTATAAATCAAATGGGAAAAGGGTGGTGAGGAGAACACACGGAACTGTAGCATCTTCAAGAGCATTAACACTTCAGCTTGGGGATTTAAAAGGGAAGATTGTGGGGCTGGAGAGACGGCTCAGCGGTTAAGAACACTAACTGTTCTTACAGAAGACCCAGGTTCGAACCCTAGTACCCACATGGCAGCTAACAACTGTCGTAACTCCGGTTCCAGGGGATCTGACAGCCTCTTCTGTCCTCCGTGGGCATTGCACAACACGGGTGCACTTACCCACATGCAGGCAATACACTCATACACATAAAATAAAAATAATAAACGAAATATTTAAGAAAGGGAGGAACGTTTGTTTGCAGAAGTGATGACTGATGTCTTCTTGAATCCAGGGAAGCACTGATAACACAAGCTGCAAAGGTAAAAGTCTCTGTTTAGATTCAATCATGGAAATTTTCAAGATAAAACATAATCAAACTATCAAAAATCAACCATTAGAACTGGGAACACAAGAGAAAAGCAGCTTTATCATACAGAAAGGAAACAAGGATCGTAGCGGAATTTCCAGTAGTTTTTTAGGCCAAGAGAGAGTTGGACAGTATTTCCAAAGTGCTGAGCAAACAGGAATCAATAAGTCAGACGCGGTGTACAGCTGTAATTCCAGCACTCTAGTAGAAAGGTTAAAAGATTAAGTGTAACTATAGTTAGAATAATGTAGCCGTATATAATATACAAATCCATAAGCTTACATAAAAGTCTGATGTGAAAAGCAGTAACAGTGAATAGCTTTAGTGTGTGGTTGAAATGAAGTCATCATCAACTTAAAACAGATAGGTGTGACGTATGAGTTTTGTTATCACCCGGTGTGAACTGCTCATACACACACAATGTCCACATTCTCACCTTTGTTGTCAGGCTGACTGTTGAAGTTTGACAGTGCTTGTGTTTAAGTACTTCTTATTGTAGTGTTATAATAGTGCTCCAAAGAGCCAGAGGAGTGATGTTGACAATTTGGAGATGACAAAGAGAGTCTGGAAGTTGCTTCCTTTAGATGAACCAGTAAAACTTCTCAATGTAAGGAAAGGAAAAAAAAAAAAAAAAACGCAGCAGATGTTCCTAAGGCCTCATTGATTATGTTTTCAGTTGTGAGCCACCTGATCTGGAATCTGGGAACTCACTGTCAACTTGGGTCCTCTGTGAGAATGTACAAGCTCTTAGTGACTAAGTCATCTCTCTAGCCCTGATGAGTATTTTATTATTTGTGAAGCAGTGAAGAAAAAGAGATTCTTGGTATCTTTGTGCTGTTCATCTCCAACTGCAAATGCCCCAGCTGTAGTTTTGGAGGTTGGTGCTGATGGAAATGGCAGGAAACAAGGAGGTTTCAGACTACCTCTGGTTTCTGTCATTCGTTCACTGGGGTCTTGGAAACTTTGTCCCTTACAGATAACGGGGACTACTGCACTGCAGATGTGAAATTTGCTAAGAGACTAGATCTTAAGAACTTTCACCATACAAGAGAAAGAGAAACTACATGAGGTGATGAATAATCTACTCAGTTTGATTGCTGTAACAATTTTAATAATGTTTGTGTTTTTCAAAACATGTTTTGCAGTTTAAACATTCCTGATCTTTATTTATCAATCATGTTTTTTATACAGCTGAAAACAGTCCACAAGACATGAGCTCCAGGCTGATAAGATAGCTCAGTGGGTAAAGGTGCTGTCTCCAAGACCAACAACTTGAGTTTGATTCCTAGGATTTACATGATGGAAGCAGTGAAGTGACTCCACAAGTTGTCCCTTGACCTCCACGCGTGCTCCATCATGCACACACGAACATGCAATCACACGTCACTTATAAAAACCCCAAAATAAATAAGTAGAAAAAACAAGCAAATGTAAAAAATAAAATAAAGGAAACGAGTTCTGCCTTACTTTCCCTCCCACAATGCAACTCTTGTCAGATAATTTCAGTTCTCCAACCATCATTTCCTTCTCCACAGAACAGGCAACAATAGACACAGCCTATTATCATTTTATAATTTAAAAATTATTTGTTGCAAAGCAAATAGTGAGTACCAGCTGTGTGGTACATGATCTCTAAATGAGTGCCCAGGAATGCTAGATGAGCAGTTGGGCCATGAAAATGGGTGTGTACAAAGTGTGCATTTAGAAAAGGTTTTTGATGTTAACCTTAGGAAAAAGAAAAATCTGCCTGGATCTTCTTGCTGTTACTTGATTTCTACTAATTGTATCAAGAGGATATACCCAGGCATAAAAATCTTGGAAGACAGGAATATATCTCATTCTGCACACATTCATGTTGACCCATTGTTAATCAGACTTTGGGGCAGGAAGAAAAAGCTGTGTGGCGGTTGGAATGAGAATGTTTCCCATAAGCTCAATCTGGACATTTTTGTCCTCAGTAGGTGGTGGTGTTTTGGGAGGCTTTAGGAGATGTGGCCATGCTGCAGGAAACATGTCACTGGGGTGGGCTTAGAGAGCTCTTCAGCCTTGCTGAATATCCAGTCTCTGTCTGCTTCCTGCACCTGCTAGATATGACCACTCTGCTTTCTACTCTAGCCACCTCCTGTCACCATGCCTCCTTCATCACTATGGACTCTACTCTGGGAGAGTAAGCTCAAATAAACTCTTCCTTTTATAAACTCTCTTGGTCACTGGGCTTTATCACAACAACAGAAGGGGAACTAATACAGAAGGTGAGTAGAAGAGTTTGATTATCTATTTAAGATTGTTTAAATGTCTTTCTTGGGTCTGGTTTGGTTTTACATAATTTAAATAACTGAATAATAACTTTCCTATGAATGACTGAATAGCCAACCAATGCCTCATGAAAATATACAGGGGAATAAAATAGGGAAAATACTATCTTCTGTTTATCTGTACCACAAAGTGGGTATAACAAAAGGACCAGCAAGCACCAAGTGCCTGAAATTTCCAATTTTAAGTGTCCCTAACAAGTTTTCATAGAAAGAAGTCTAAATTATTTGAGTAGAATAGTTTTCTCTCTTAATTCAAGAAAATCATATTTGAAAAAAAAAACATTTACCGGAAGCAAGGTAACCCAACGTGCTTGCTCTAGAATCCATTGACAACATTTTACAAGCTATTTCACTACACCTTTAATTAACGTCTGTGACCTGGAGGATGTTTCTCTGACCCTGTGATGACAAGCCATGGACCCATCTCCTTCCCACGCTCTTCAAAGAAGCCACGCCCCTTCCCTCTTCCAGCCAATCGGTTGAACATAGCTGCTTTCAGGGGCGGGGCTAAGGGTATAAAAGCCGGGAAAACCATGCCGTTGGTCTCTTGCCATTTTGTAAGGCTGTCGGGAACCACAGGATTTTTGTCTGGATGTGGACTCTCAAACACAGCCCTGATTGGGGGGACGGGGGGGGGTGCTTGTCTGTAAGTAAACCGGCACCCCAAGCTCAGCAAGTCCTATAAACTCATTAAGTTTCTTCAAACCAGGTTTGGAGAATTTTTTCCTCAGGCTGTCCCAAGGACTGTAGGAGGAGGGGATTGAATGCCACATGCACCCCCCAGCAGTGAATTTGACTTAACAATCGTCTAACAGGGACATTCCAGGGTTGCGCTCTTTTTCAGCTGTATGAACCTGCATTCCTCCTGTGTGATGGTTATAGCACGAGATCCAGCCCATACCTGACATTGCTCTGAAGTGTCCATGGAGTTGAAATTGTACAGCTCAGTGTGAAGAGGTCTTTGCTTTCCACCTCCTCTCTGGCTTTAGTCTTCCTTCAAGCTAGTTATACCGCGAGTCCACTTTCTATCACCATACAAACATTTCAGAGTGAATTTATAAAGATTAAAGATTAATTTGGCTCATGGTTTCAGAGCTTCTGAATGAACAGACCCATCACTTTTGCGGCCTGTCATCAAACAGCACGTCATGGTGAGGACATGTAGCAGAACAAATCTGCTTACACAATCATAAACGGAAGAGCAAAATAGAGTGAAATGAAGTCTACTGGCTCCCATGATGCCTTAAGGGGCAAACCTCTAAGGACTAAAGACCTCCTACTAGAACCCACTTCTTAAAGTCCCCACCATCTCCTGGTGGTACCACCCCAGGGACCAAGCCTCTAAAACACATGGGCCTTGTGGGACTTTCATAATCCAGACTATAGTAGACCTTAAGAAGTTCAGTTAAAAAACTACATCAGTAAGAGGGATGACAGAGTATATGGCTCCAGTGGGGGGCGGGGGGGTATGGGAAGATGCCGCTTGGGATGCCGTATAGATATAGAGATGGATAAAATTGTTTGGGATGTTCTGTATGAAATACACACACACAAAAAATTTAAAAAAGCTACATTAGGGCCAAGGGCAGAGGATGAGCAAGTTGATGAGATGTAAGTTGGACTAGTAATGTAATATAGCTATTTTGGTATTTATAATACTGCTGTTGTTAGGAAGAATTAGAAAAGCAATTAGAGTTGACTAGTCACATTCTTTTTCTTACAGTTTTTTTTTTTCCTTTTGCTTAATTTTTAAATCCTTAATTTTTCTCTGTGGAGAAATATATATGTATTGCTATACTATCTGTCATTCCACATTTATTGAGAACTTGCAATGTGCTAGGCTGTGTGCTAAGTGATTCACATATATTACTCTTGAAGGTGCTAAGTGCTTAGCACATCTCCCTCTTATAATCTTCACGAACACCATAAAAATTACTTATTATCCATACTGAACAGATGAAAAGATGGTGATTCATAAGTTGTACAGTTGACATTTGAACACAGATTCTTGTATCCAAAGCCAACAAACTTCGTGACCACAGGCTCCAATAGCCAGTTGATGACTGATAGGATGCTTAAAGTAAAGGGCCCCAAAGTGCATTAATCTCCCAGGGACTGAGACCAAGGCTGGGATGAAGCTTGTGTCAGCCATGAACTGAGTTTGCCTTTAGGAATTTCACAGTATTTGTCAGGGACTCCTCCTTCTAATGTTTTAAGGGATTAGAAAAATGAAATGAGTTCTTTTGTGTGACAAGTTGGCTAAAGAATTCTCTTTCCTGGCGAGAACAGAGCGGGGAGATCTGCGAGGCCAGACCTGGAGGAGAAGCAAAGCCTGCCACTTCCTGGCTGTGATGACACTTGCAGAACCTTCATCCTGAGTATCTATCACAGTCCAAAGCATCATCCTTTTTAGCGCTAAAATGCCCAAATATCAAAACCTTTAAAACCTAAAATCCTGAAAATTATAATCATGAAAAATTTAAATCACAAATGTTGAAATTCTGAAGTCTAAAATCCAGAGAAAACAGTATTTTCACTGAAAAGAGCTTGGATAGAAAGGGGTGGAATGCAAGATTCCAGGGAGACCTTAGCACAGGGTCACACAGGGCACTGCATTGTGTTAGGGAATGAATACCTGGACACCTTGGACAGCAATGTTTGGGGTGGGTGGGTTGGGTGACTCTAGATTAGTTTGTGAGTGGGCTGGATGAACCTGGTTACCAAAGGGAAATAAAGGCAAATGTATTCTCTGTGAAAGACACATGCTAAAGGGAAAAAAGCCATACATCACAACACAGGACCTCAGCATACAGGTGACTGAAATTTGGCGAGTTCTCTCAGACTATCTCTGGACAACTGTCTGTCATCAATCCAAGTGATGTGCTTCTTCGTATGTTGAAGTTTTCTGTGGCTTCACTTGCCTTTCCCTTTCAGACTTCCCACGACTTTGACTCTTACAATACACTATGCCAAGTGTTTTGTCTTTGCATCATTTGAATATTGGTGCTGTAAACAGTGCAACAATTCATAAAGAGTTCTAATTTGATTTCTGCAATTTTTTGAAAATTTGACTCTGAAAGTGCGGTAATATCTTTGTATGCATTGGGCATGCATGTAAAAACAGTGACACGTCACAGTCAATGAGAGATTCCTGTTTTGTGCATCTGCATTGGTGAAAGAGAAAATATCTTAAGCTCTTCGCTCTGGATGGCTGATGTAAGGTTATGCCCCATCACGGGTTTTGAGGGACGTCACCAAAAGACAGCTGACCGTGCACAATTTCAATCATAGTGATATTTATTTATGCAATTCACTTTTTGATCTAACTATTTATTGCTGTTTTTATTATCATGTATTCATTGGACAAAACTGAGGCTTTTATTATAACATCTTCATACTTGTATATCAAATATTTGCCCATGTTCACCACCTCCATTTGGTATTTCTTATCCTCTACTCATGAAGGCCCCTTTTTTGTTCTCTCTCTCTCTCTCTTTCTCTCTCTCTCTCTCAGCTTAGAAAACATGCAGCTTTTGAGTCTGACATTTGGCTTTACATGACAAGCTCATTTCTCTCTATTTTTCTGCAAATGATGTAACTGTCATTCTTTGTGTTTGGCTAGCTACTACTTGACCGATACAGTTCATCTGTTTGTAGCTGTTACACAACTGCTACTGTTGATAGTAAACCCAGGGGTTAGGCTTACAAACACATGCATATCACTATTGTCTATTTTGTAATGCAAAATAGGCTATAAAGTGTTTGTGTTTTTAAATCTCTAAATAAGTCCTCTTTAAAAAATGTAAATAGATATCTTTTAAAGAAATATTGTTATTCCCAGAATTATATTTTTGGGATATTGGTGTTTCAGAACTGTAGATATTAGGGATTTTAGGTTTAAGGCATTTGATCTTTGGGAAGCTACCATTCAGAAGCGTGTCTTTTGGGATGAAAGTCCCCGTTCTCCTTTGTGCCCCCCCATTCTCTATGATAATCGTGAGGAAAGGAAAAGGAGATGTTAAGTGTGCATGCAGCCGGGAAGCCTTCACTAGTAAAGGAGGGGATTTCTCACTGGGCACTACAGTGCTGTGCCAGTAGCAGAGGCCTGAGAGGCTCAGGAATGGGACTGGCCTGCCAGATCCCTGAGGAAACATAGAAGCTTCCCCAGCGCACCTGCTGTCAGGAGCTGTTACTAGTCCTCGTGATGATGCTCTGTGGTGCTGTGCAGGTGTAGACCACTCAGCACTGCGAGGAGCTTTCCAGAAGGTCAGCCATTGTCCCAACTGCCAAGAATCACCCACAGATAGGAATGGTTTGGGCTCTACCATTATTATTATTTCAATGGCTGTTCGTGAGTGAAAAACATTACTGCTCCTTGATTCTCCATGATTCATGAGAGAACTGTTGGATGGCTAGGTGGCTGAATACAGAAACCTGCTCTTTCCCTCAGTTAAGGAACTTTGTGAGCATAACTGCCTGGGTCTGTGAGGATGTGTTATTCTAGAGTCTTTGAAGACAGAGTATCACTTCTGTGAAGCACCTCTTTTGCTCTAGAGAATAGAAAAAAATTCTAATATGAAACTTGATGTCCCAGGTTAGAATCACAGCTTCTCTACAAAATATCAGCTCTCTATGTGGCCATTGGACTCTTCAGAGCCTCTGCTGTTTTGGCTGTGAAATCAAGGTTGTATTGCTTAACTCAGAGTTCTGTTGTGAGGATGAAAATGAGATGGTCTACATTAAAGAATGCAGGATGCACTGGTGTGGTTTCACGGTCGCCTTCAGGGAGGATGTCAGTCCTGCTTCGGCTTGGTCTTGGCTGCCTGCCTGAACAAGCCTTCAGAACAAGGGAGTGGGTAGGAAAGAGGAAGGGCTGTGAGTCTAAGCTACACATTAACTCTGATAAAGCAACTCAGGGGTCAAGAATGTGCAACGACCCCCCCCCACCGGGTTTCCAACCCCCAGACCAGCCTCCATCATTGTTCCATTTAGACCTCCAAGGCCAGATGTTTTGGACCTGTGATAACTCCCAGTGCTCTTTGGGGTATATTTAAAGCAGAGCACGTGTGCATGTGAGGATGGAATGAGATGTAAGTGGAATACAAGAATTCAAGTTGTTTTCTGACCACCCACACAGGGATAGCTATGGGCCATACATTGGTTTGAGACATGTTAAGGATACAGATAAATCAGCCTGCATCCTCCCTCTCCTCCCTTCCCACTTGCATTTTTTTCCTTCTCTGTTTCCTCTTACTCTTTTCTTTTTCCTTTGTGGTTTCTCTCTTTTCTTCTTTATGTCAAGGGTGTGAAGGCTTTTGAATCAGTTTTTTTATTGCACAGATGTAAAGAATGAAGATTTGGCTGTGACTCACTCACTGAGTGCTTGGCATTAATGCTACTAGACAAATTTGCAAATTGACATTTTAAATGGACAAGCCAAGACTCACTAAGGGATGGAGTTACAAAATAGGTGAGGAGCTGTGTTCAGAAGCAGTTTATTTACTTTTTGTGGTTGCAGATGTGTCACTGAAAGAGAGTCAAAATATACTCCCTTAAAATAGGACTGAAATTGATGTCACAAAGTGACTCATGCTTATTAACCCAAGAAAGGACATGGATCACAAGTATTTAGCTCTAAGATGTCACAGGACAAAGTGAACAGACTTCTTCCCATTCCTCTTTTTAGAACTTGTATTGTTCCCTCTTGAGCACTGAGAAGGGTCTCTTCCAAAACAACGAAAGAAACAGAGACCACCTGCTTCCCTGGTCCTTAACCAGCAGGGAAAGAGTCCTCTTCATTCAGTGAGACCACAGGGAACATCTGGTTGATAAACAGATGTTAATGCCAGAATAGCTTTGGTTTGATCAATGATGTAATCAATCATGAAAGTTATAATTTTAGCAAGTTTTAGACTGTTCCATTAAATAAAGATGGAACATGTCTGATGTTCCAGATTAAAAAAAAGTATTTCTCTAAACCAGTATTTGTGCAACATCTGCATGTGTATAATTTTAGATGTGATTTTTAACATGTCCATATGGTGACTACCTTACATAAAAATGAAACAGTGGAGGGAAGAGGTAAAGATTTATGTTTCCCTTCTATCTGGGGCAGGATACAAATATAGCTTAGTTTGACATTAAAGAGAAAACATAAAAATGGGACTAAAAACTTGAGATTCCGTTAATTTAGGAGGGAATTGTTTGCTGAGTGTTTTACGTACTCAAATTATATTATCTGAATGTAGATTTACGTTTTTCCCTTTCTGTGGACAAGAATACACAACAAAGTGAAAAATTCTAAACAAATCGAAGTCAAACAAGAACAAAGCATTTAATATGTATTTTTTCTGCAAGAGGTTACGACTATAACGCCATCAATAAATGAACAAAAGCGTTACCATCTGAAAGCAGACATCATAGTTCACCTGTTACTTCATTCTAACAGAAGAGAATGGAAAATAAATAGTATATTTTCATATTAATTTATAAATACTTTTCCTTAGTGGTATTAAACAATGTTTATTAGTATGGGTTCTTCAGAGCAACAGAACTGATTGGATGAGAGAGAGAGAGAGAGAGAGAGAGAGAGAGAGAGAGAGAGAGCTTGGGATGCAGGGGAATCTAGGAAGGGGGGAATTAGTTTGCCTGATTGTAAAGGCAAGAGTAACAAACTCAAAATCTTCAGGGTGGGCTGGCAGGCTGGACTTAGACCCAGAAAAGTTTGATGCTGTGGGCTGAACATCAAGACAGGAGATAGATAATATTCCTTCTGCCCTGTTCTTTGAAAATGTCAGTTTTTATTCTTTTAAGGCCATCAACTGATCCAACCCCCTCACATTATGGAGGGCACCTGTCTACTTTAAGTCTATGGAGTCAAATGCTAATCTCATCTAGAAAATACCTTCACTGCAAAAACTACATGAGTGCTTGACTGACCAAATTTTGGGGTACTATGGCTTAGCCATGTTAACACAATATTAGTCATCATACATATCTCAGTTTAGAATGCATTTTATTTTGATTTCATTCCTCTCAGTTTGATTGTCTAAAACTGCTGCTTCCTGAAGAAGATGAGAACAGAGTTTTCCTATTCTACACAAACCTGCATTCTCTGTCAGTTTTGAGGTCTGGGTCGGGGATTTTATGGAGGTCACTGCATAATAAAGTGTTGGGGAACCCTGCTGCTAGGGTTGTAGTCCTCCATGTCTGGATAGCTCTAAGGGGCTTGGCGCTATATGGAAGGACTCCCCTTCTCAGCAGGGGGCCTCCTGCTTTCTGCCTGACTTACCTGGAAAGCGCCGCCAAGCATGGATGCCTGACCTTATTTGGAACATGACCTTTGCTCTAAGGAGATGTGTGCTATATGGAAGGACTCCCTTTCTCAGCGGGGCCCTCCTATTCTCTGCCTGACTTACCTGGAAAGTGCCTCCAAGCATGGATGCCTGACCTTATTTAGAACATGACCTTTGGCATGGTTACTCGCAATAAAACTACCCCCAGGTGTTTTCTATATGATAATTAGGCATTTCCCTATAGTTGGATGATAGGATCCACCTACCACATGTAAATAAAGCATACTATGAGCACCTATCAGCTGAAGCTTTGGCTGCTGCCTCCACACTATATTTTCCTTGACCCCCACTGAATAAATGGAGCTGTGTCACTGAATCTGACTCCCCGGAAGGTCTCTTCCATCGAGCTCACTGGCCATCCTGACCCCGTTCATTGCTTCTGCTCCCTTTGTCCTCATGGACCAGTGGCCAACGACCCACGAGGGGAGGGAGAGACCCCACAATAAAGAATTTCTGTTCCTGTAGCAACAGAACCAAGATGTGGTCCAGGGATGCAGGAGCCATATCCTGAACATTGCTGTAGAGTGCTGTGGGTTATGATGAAGGATGGGCATGGGAACTTTGTTTTGGAGAATCCATTCTGTTGCTTGTGGTGCTTAGAAAGTTAACATCCAACCTGCAAACTGTTATTAATTTTATATCACTTAAAAAAGGTGCATTTCTTCAGAGCTGCAGGGCTTTTGAAAATGAATTCAGCTGGCATAATGAATTGGGATATGCCAAGATGGGCAGCAGTCTCATATTCCAGTGAGTCACATGACTTGCATCATTTAGTGTGTCAGCTAAAAAGTTCAAGGAGAGAGAAAAAAACCATTAAAGAAATTTCATTGCTTGTAAAACTGGGCTTACAGAAACTGTGGTTATCAGCCCAACTTTATGTTGTGAATTGTCACCATAAATGTGATTTTTCAGCTTAGATATGTATATTAGCATAGTTGATGTGCACTTTCAATCTCAGCACTTGGGAGGCTAAGTTAGGAGACTCTTGAATTTAAGTTGAGCCTGGGTTACATGGGGGCATCCCAGCTCAACCGCAGCCACATGGGAAGACCTTGTCTCAACAAACCAACAAATAATCATATCATGATGGTGATAATAATAAAAAAATAAAAAGTTTGCAGCTCAGATTTTGCAAAGATGAATGAACGTGACAGACAGACATGAGACATGTCCACACAGTGAGGTGAAGACAATGGATGTTATTAACTGAAGAAACAAAACTGCAACAGTCTGTTCTGAAATGCTGTGGATTGGACCCTGGGCCTTGTGCATGCTAGGCAAGTGCTTTACCACTGAGCTGTACCTCCAGCTCCAATCTGCAGTGATATGGTGAACAGTTCTTCTCAGCAGCAGAACCTAACATTGGATGGCTTTTTCCAACATCTAGTTAATTTTTTAAATGAAAGAATAGCCATATTTTTTGTGCCAACCAATATTTACTTATTTATTTACACTATTGCAGTATTAAACACAATATTTACTTATCTACATACAGACATTAGGCTACAATAATAAACAAAACTGAAAAATCTTGGAGCTTTTATTCTCACAGTACATTAAAAGTAAGCCATAAATATGATAAAAATGTAATCATACAGTATATTAGGAGATGATTGTCTCCATGCAATAAGGAAGTCATTCACTAGGGTTACGAAGTTTGGGAATGACATGGGTTTGGAGGTGCTTGCTTGCTCAGGTGCGCCTCCCTGGAAAGGTGACATTTGAAAAGGGATTTGAAGTGTGTGCTGAGGTTTACTACTTCATCCATAGAGAATAGTATAAGGAAGTTACATGGTAAAATGGGAATGAGTTCGGCTAGCAAAGTGCTGAGGGTTAGAGTATTAAATTTCACTTGTGATTTTTTAAAAATATTATTTTTATTTTATGTGTATGAGTGTATTGCCTGCATGTGTGTAAGTACATACATGTCATACAATCAGTGCCCTTGGAGGTCAGAAAAGGGAGTCAGGTCCCCTGGAAGTGGAGTTACGAATGCCTGTTGCTGCCGTGTGGATGCTGTGGATTGAACCTGGGTCCTCTATAAGAGCAGCCAGTGCTCTTAGCCACTGAGCCATCTCTCCAGCCCCTTTACATGTGCTTTGAGTGATGTGAGGAACTGTCAGAAGTTAGAAGAGAAATAATTCAACATGTTAAAAAATGATGACTGGCTGCCTGGGTGAGAATCGACTCCGGAGAGCAAGAGTACAAGTGGGAAGAGTTAGAAGCCACAGCAAGGGCCCTGGAGCGGCATAGTGAACCTCCCAGGAGCTCGCGAGGGAGAGAGACGGCGGCTGGATTCTGGGCACGTAGTAATTTCAAAGGAGAACCAGAATCATTTTCCTGCTTTTGCAGTCTAGAGATGGAGAAAGAGAAGCAGTCAAGTATGGCTCAAATAGTTTTGGTTTGTGTAATTAAAAAGATGGAAATTCCAGAAAGTTATTTGAACCAGGCTGAGGAAGGTGGAGAAGATCAAGATTCAGGTATGGATGACACTGATGAAGCTCTTAGCCAATGGTGATGTTGAGCAGGCATTGGACCATGAAAGTTGGGATTGATGTCACCATGCAGCTAGCATTCAGAAACATGTGAATAGACTGTAGGTTAAATAATACGTAATTAAAATGATTTTATGGTTTTTATTACAAAAACAATTTTACATGATTCAACCTAATAAACAGTTTTCAAACTGGAAGCAATTATTACCACAGCTGAGAGATAGAGAAGAGGATGTGGACAAGAGATAGCTCTCAAAAAGAGATAAGAGGAAGCATAAAGAATACCCCATGAAAGGGACCAGACAGGGCCCCAAGAACTGAAGCCTATGTTTTAACAAAGGGAGTTGCAAAGCAAACCAGTGCTATGTGAATCTGCATTGCATGGAACCAGAAAGGCTGGACACGGATCTACACATGGGAGATTGTGTAAGATGATGCTTTATCACTGTCGCTAAAGGTTAGGAGGTTGTTGGTGACCTTGGTCAGACTTTTCCTTGATGGAATCATGGGTTTAAAACATAATTTGGGTAATTCCAAACTGCTGAAAGAGAAGAGAATTTCTCTTCCCTACATAGACAAATTCTGCAAGAAATGTTGTTATTAAGAGGGGTGGATAAGTGAAGTCTTTGGTGAAATTAAATAATATTTAAAAATACCTACAACTTTTTACATAACTTTTTCCATATAACATGTTACAAAACATAACACTTTAAAATATATACTTATTAGAATGACTCTACAATGAACAAATTTTGTGATGCAGGAGAGATAGGAACAATGGATAGACCTACATCCTGGGCAAGACAAGAAGATAGGGTTGAGTTCACAACTGCAAGATCTGGCTTTAGAAAGCCACACACAGTGTGAGTCTAGCTCCAGAATGAAAGGCAGACTACGGGCACAAACACAGGTGGACCAGAAGTTGTACAGACAGAGCCCATGGAGGTCTCTTTCTAATAAGGAAAAAGGGTGAGATACATTGGAGATTGTTAGAACATGTGAAATAAATGACTAGGTGACTTGGAGGTTCAAGAAGTTAGAGAAATGTAGTACAATGCCATCTCACATTAAGGGCCCTTTGAGAATGGTGACCAAAGCTCTAAAGTAAGGATCATCAGAGGGACTTGTACGTGCACACATGCATAGAAGCACAGCATCAAGAGGTAACGAACGTAACAGGTACTAAGAGGAGCGGTGATGATGGTGGAAGGGACAGAGGATGATGAAATGGGACAGAGTTCAGGTACAAACACTTGGAGTTGGAGTATGAATGCAGTGAACTAGGAGGATGAGAGGGTGTGCTCACACTTTACCATCAGGATTTTTCTTGTTGTGGGGATATGGACAAATATCTCTTCAGCCCCCACAGGGCAGTGATGATGTACCAAAGAAATGGTTCTAGCCAAGCATAGCTTGGTGAAACAATCAGCTTATTGGGGTTACTTGCATGAGTGTGGGTGTGGGATTACTTACAGAAGCATGGGTGAAGGGTTACTTACAGGAGTGTTGGTGAGGGTTACCTACAGGAGCATGATGACTGAAAGGCAGCTACCTCACTGAAAGTCCACCCCAGGACTAGTGATTCCTCCTTAGCTTCATCCGTGGGTTCCTGACACAACTGAGTCAGCTCCACCAAGAAGTCTTATTGTCCCATCAATTATTCATCACTCATTGGAGAGCAGCCTTGTGAGTCTTGTAGATTTTTAAGCTTCCTGAGCCTTGTAAGCTTCCTTAGTATCCTGAGTCTTCTGAGCCAGACTACCAACTCCAGGATGAAATAGCTACACAGTGCTTATGACAGACTATGGGGGTTACTAACAACTGTGATAGACTGTGGGGGTGACTGACAGCTGTGATAGAATGTGGGGGTGACTGACAGCTGTGATAGAATGTGGGGGTGACTGATAGCTGTGATAGACTGTGGGGGTGACTGACAGCTGTGATAGAATGTGGGGGTGACTGACAGCTGTGATAGACTGTGGGGGTGACTGACAGCTGTGATAGAATGTAGGGGTCACTGGCAGCTGTGATAGACTGGGGGTGACTAACAGCCATGGTAGACTGTGGGGGTGACCTACACTTGTGATAGACTGTGGGGGTAACTGAGGGAGATAGGTGGAAAGATAAGCATGGAGGAGACAAGATCAGGTTACTAAGAGCTGCTGTGTTAGAAATTTCATCAGGGAGGTTACTGAAGGAATTTTTGAGGATATGATCAAAATCATTACTTTAAACTCATTCATTCTTGGCTAAATGGCCAAATATTTTCCAGAGGTCAACTTAATTTATATTATGTCTAAATTCAAGTGCCTTGAAAAATCTCACAGTACCTGTTGTACATTTGAAAACAATAAGAAATTTTCTGTGAAATTAAAAAGGCTCATATTCCTGAAAAAATTTAATTCAATATTCAAAAATGGGTATTCAAAATTATTAAAAATCATAAGGAAGGATTTATAAGGTCCTGTAATGTATTAAAAATTATAGAAAACAATAATCAAATAAAGCAATGTCCACAAATGAGAAAAGTCCATTTTACTAGAGTAAATATTTCAAGAAAAGATAATAGAGTAATGATTTTAGTGAATGATAAATTTGCATCACAAATAAACATATTTGGAAAGTCTTAATAACTGAATTGGGATAAACAGTGATCCGGAGGAAAAATAAACTGTATAACATATCAAAATGAAATTAAAAGAATCATGAGTGGGTTGTCACAATGGCTCAACCAATAAAGTTCTTGCTGCCAAACCTGATGACCTGACTTCAATCCCTGAGACCCACGAGGTGGAAGGAGAGGACCGACTCCAACAAACAGTCCTCTGATCTCCACACTTCTGCTGTTACATGTGCACACACACAACACACCAAATAAATAAATAATAAAAATAAATAAATAAATAATAAATAAATAAAGTGTAATAAAAGAGCTACATGAATAAAGTCATGAAAAGCAGGAGGTAACCTGAAAATTACTTTTTACATTTTAATTTAGGAAATGAACTATTTTGGCACCCTGATAGGACTGATATTCAGAGGTTACCCTCCCTGCAGAGCTTGAGAAGCACGAACTGGAGCAGAGATGAGTAGGAAGCCTACAGCAGAGTGCACATGAAAAACGATGACCTGTGCTCCAAGCGTTTGATGAAGGAGACACGCAGACAGTAGGTGCGGATCAGTCAGTTACACCCCCAGTTCCAATCACCAGCCTCATCCAAAAATCACTTCATGGTTAGATAAACCACTCTGAAATTTGGTTGGTTCTTCCTGAATTTACATCTATTTGTTTATGTCAGTCTATATCATTCTTTGTGCTAATTTGTCTTTTACCTCTTTGGTAAAAAACAAAAAAAGCAAACAAAAACCCTTATCTTTTCTAGTGCCCCCTTCCATGCTTCTCAGTTATTTTACATCAACCAGAAATGGCACAAATAGTGACTTCTGTGCACTCTTCACCTAGTGGTGACTTTTTTTTTTTGGTAACTGTAGTCAAATATGAAAAACATGACACTGATGCCATTTCAATTCTTTTTACTAGAGATGAGATTTTTCTCAGTTGCAAATGTGTGTGTATGCAATTGTGTGTATATGTGTGTATGTGTGAGTGTGTATACAAGTGTGTGTGTGTTAGTTCTCGGTAATTGTGTTTTCTGTAATAACTATCACAATAAAAACCAATAGAAGACCAATAAACACACCATCATTGAACCAGCTGGGAACTATGAGTCTGTCCCCATCAATACACTTTTACTTTTCAATTTTTTAACAATATTTTATTTATTAATTTTATTTTCTGTGTATGAGCATATTGCCTGTATGTGTGTAAGTGCACTTGTGCCACGTAATGCCCACAAAGGTCAGAAGAGGGTGTCCGATCCCCTGAAATTCGAGTTAGGCATAGTTTTTAGCTGCCATGTAGGTGCTGGGAATTGAACCAAGGTCATCTGCAAGAGTAGTCAGTGCTGAGCCATCTCTCCAGCCCTACACTTCGATTTTTAAAATATTTTATTTATTATTTTTATTTTATATATATGAGTGTTTTTGACTGCATGTATATAAGTACATCATGTGCATGCAGTGCCTGCAAAAGGCCAGAGAGGATGTCAGAGCCTCTGGAACTGGAGTTATGGATGGTTGTTATCCACCATGTGGGTGCTGGGAATCAATCATGGGTCTTCTGGAAGAGCAGCCCATGCTCTTAACTACTGAGCCATCTCTCTAGCTCCACTTTACATTTTTAACAAGCTTATTAAGATGCATATTTATATAGCATGTAATTCATTTATTTAAAATAAAATTGAAAAATTTTGGACATTACAGAAATATTTTAAAATTATATGTGTCATAACATTTTAACTATTAAAGGTAAAATTCAATAATGTTGTATGTATAATGTTATAAAATCATGATCACAACTGATTTCCAAAGCTTTCTAATCACCCAAACAGAAATTGTACTTGGTAGAAAATCACTTCCTTGTTTCTCTGTCTGGTCTATAGAAAGCTCTATTCTACGTTCCTCTTCAAGTAAAGAATGTATTAAAGGCAGAAGTGGTAAGAGTTTCCTGTTCTAATTCCCATCTAATTTTATTGAAATGTATTCAGAATGTTTCTTCTATTCTGGATCTTGAATAGAAGTTTTCTATATGGTCTAATATAAGGCAAATTGTGTGAAAGATTCATAAACACTTTAAAAGAAAAATATATCCTTTCTGTTCATGACAGAGTTCAATTTGTATTCACTAGGTCTGATATTAACACTTTATCCATTTGGAGATTTATGATTATTTTCACTCAGTTGATCTGATATGAACAGAGAAAATAAAACAAACTTTCATCCACTACTGTTTGCATTCACCTAGGTTTACTGTCTTCTAGCTTTGACACTTTCTTTGGCTCAGTCTGCACTAGCTGCCATTTTGGCCCCTTCAAGGTGTTTAAAGATGAGAGAAGATAAAGATGGTCTTCTCATTTTCTATGTCTGCTCAGTATACTGAATGATTTTCAACATTAACCACTTGATCTGTCTTTTCTGGATTATACTTGAAATTACTTTAAATATCTAGATTTTCTTTTATTTCTAGAAATGTAATCTTAGGTATTTCTCATGTTTCATTTTTTAAGCCTTTTTTTTGTCTTTCTGAGACAGCTGTAGTCCCAGCTGGCCTGGAACTCACTATGTAGACCAGGCTGGCCTCAAGCTCTCAGAGGTCCACCTGCCTCTGCCTCCCAAGTGCTGGGATTAAAGGTGTGTGCCACCATGCCCAGCTGTTTAAACTTTTTTAAATTGATTTTTTTGCAAATTTCATACAATAAACTTTGATCATATTTAGATCACCTCCTCTACCTGCACCATCTTTACTACATGGCCCCCAATTTTATACACAATAATATATAAAATATATAAATATATATTTATAATATATTTCTGTATTGTAATATATCGTAGATGTATTAAGGTCTATAGACTCAAATTTGTTGCCACAAATGCACATCAGTGTGGGTTCATTCACTGGAACCTGGTCAACCTACCAAGAGTCTCACCCTAAAATGAGACTGATCCTCCTTCTCCTAGCAGCCATTGGTAGGGATGGGATTGCTTACCTACTTCCCCACATCTATGCTTGGATTTTGTATGGCTTAAGGTTGCACGGGACTTCTATATGCTGTTACCATTGTTGTGAGTTCATGTGAGTCACTGCCCAGCTGTCTGGAAAACTGTATCCCTGTGGTCATTCACTACCTCAGGCTCTTAAAACTTTTCTGCCTCCTCTTCCTCAGTGATCTCGGAGCCTTGGGAGGCAGAAGTTTGATGTAGGTGTCCTATTCAGGGATATACAGTCTGCAGTCTTCTCTTGCTCAATTGTGACTTTCTGTGTTAATCACCATCTGCTGCATAAGGCATCTTCTCTGATGAGAATTGA
This sequence comes from Nannospalax galili, assembly GCF_000622305.1. Classification (NCBI taxonomy): domain Eukaryota; kingdom Metazoa; phylum Chordata; class Mammalia; order Rodentia; family Spalacidae; genus Nannospalax; species Nannospalax galili. The sequence goes on from NW_008335439.1 coordinate 316,701, forward strand.
GAGATGTGCTAATCTACTGGTATTGTAATAAATCATGAGGAGTTAGTTTAATACTGTATCTATTTCACAGAAGAGTATTGGCCCTCCCCTATGTTCTGAGGTCTTTCTAGCCTCAGATTCCTAGGCCTGATATCAATGTCAGTTATGAGCTTTAACCTGTGGAATGGATCTTTAATCCAGTTATGAAGTGGTTGGTTACTCCAATAGTATTTGTGCCACTATTACACCATTGGAATTTCTTGCAGGCCAGTTGCCATAGCTTGCAGGATTCACAGCTGGGTAGGGTTTATGCTAAATTTTCTCCTCAGGCAGCTTTCATATCACCTTCCAACACTATGAAATCTAGACACTAGATATAAGGCTCTTTTTAAGTCAGTGCCAGTTTGATTTCTGTTTGTTCTGCAGCTCATGTTTGTAGTGTCTTCAGCAATAGGGTTTTACCATTGAGTTCTGGTGGGTAACCAAGAGCAATGACAATGGGGCATTGTCTCCCTGTTATAAGGTAATTCCTTTTAATCTTTTAATCTCTTTTTATAATATATATAAATATATTTAATCTCTTTTTATAATATATATTTATATAATACGGAGTTCAATATTGTATAACTGTATTAATTCAACAGTGAACTTAAAATTTTAATACCCACTTTTGAAAGAGATGTATCTTTGCTCTGGAAACTGTTATTGAGTACGTTAAAGCTGTAATGAAAAGCTTCTTCTAAAAAAAAATAGTCCATTAGTGTTACTTATCCCTTCCCATACTTCCTCCTCTGCCCTGCCCTCACATTCCCCACCACATTTAAATTTTCCTACTCTCTCTTCCTTTCCCTCTTCATATCACTCCTGGATATGAAGGAGATCTAGCTGTGACATCTGTCACTCCATCCATTGACCACCAGAATTGACTCGACTGATATGGATGGCTAAGAGGGTGCCTCTTTATTCATCCTGAGGCTGCATGGAAGTCCAAGAGGGCAACCTTCCACAATACATGAGGTCTGTCTTTGGCCAAGGGCATAAAGTAACAAAGTTCCTCTACTAGAACCTTCTAACAAGCTCTCAAGTTTATGCTTCATTTTTGTCCATATCCTGGAGACCCTCCTTGACCCTTACACTGGCTTTTCTGTCATGCTTTCCTCCTTGTTGTTAGTCAGGATTTTATATCAATTTGTGTAAATACTCCTAACTAACACCACATTATTTTATATTTGTGTATATTCCACAATTTATTTAATTATTCCTGTGTATGCTATTTTCTTATTTCCTCTTTCTTAATTTCCAATATTAAAAAAAACAAATCATGTTTACTTAATTCATTCTTTAATGTATGTATACAATACTACCAAATTTGATGTATGGGTAGTTGTGCCATAAGCAAGATGTCGAACATTTCCACCAGCCCAATAGGTCCTTCATCCCTACCAATGGCCACCCCTGATCAGTTTTCTGTTCTGATAATCTTGCATTTCATGGAAGGTCATATGCATGCAGTGACACAGAGGAAGTCATTGGCTCTGGCTCATTTCACTTCTGGTTTTAGCAGTTAAGATAACACTACTGTCAGCATTCATGCAAAGCATTTAGAAAGATAAACTTTCATTTAACGAATAAGTACTTGGGAGTCAGCTTGTTCAGTATGGTAAGAGAACATTTAAGCTAATAAGAACTTTTACATTTTTTTCCAGACTGTTTATATTACTTCAGCAATCTTGCTATCATACAATGAAAGTTCTTGCAGTTTTTAGGTTATCTGGAGTGGTTAGACTTAAAATATTGAAACCACTTTAATGAGCGTATACTCATAACACACTATTATTCAAGTCACATGTGCTCACTGGATACTGGTGTGTTGATCATATTTTCATGTGATCATTTGCATCTGTGTGTCTTCTTTAGTGAAGAATTTTTCAAAGCCTTTGAAAATTAAAAAAAACTACTTTGCTTAGAATTGAATTGTGAAAGTTCCTTACATTTTATAAATATTAGCTTTTATTGCTCTGTAAACATTTTCTCCCATTTTGTAGTTTATTCTTCACTATTTTTTTTCTTTTTTGAGAGAGACTTGTCCAGCTGGGTCCTGGAACTGGTTATATAGACCAGGCTGGGCTTAACTCAAAGAGATCTGCCTGCCTCTGCCTGCCTCTGCTTTCCAAATGATCGCATTAAAGCAATGTGCCACCACACCTGGCTTCCTTCACTTTTTTTTTGAAGTGTTGAAATTTGTCATGTTTTAACCTTAATTTCAAAGAAAGAATATCTTATTATTTAAAATGTAGTCAACACACAAAGAACTAGAATACAATACAATTTAACTATAATCCAACATGACAGGCTACAACCATTTTATTATTATTATTATTATTATTATTATTATTACTATTATTCTGAGACAAGGTCTCACTATGTAGCCCTGACTGACCTGGAACTCATTATGTAGACCAGGCTAGCCTAGATCTTACAGCGCTCCAACTGCCTCTGCCTCCCAAGTGCTAGAATTAAAGGCATGTGCTGCCATGCCCCATTCCACAACTGTATTATAGTAACTTTTAGGCTTTGTTCTTTTGCATAGCACATGCACAAACACACATAAATGACTTTTATAATGGAGATAGAACTGAAAACAACATATATTTAGAGTTATTGGGATTCAACAACTATTTATCTCCCTTCAATAACTGACAGTCTCCTATTTCAGCTCTACCTCCCCTTTTGTGGGGAGTCATGGTACCACTATAAATTAAGTGTCCGGTTTCTTCTCCAATCAAGGGACTGGCAGTTAAATCAAGATAGAACAATTTGTGTACTTCTTTGGATCTTGAGTAAAGTCACAGATGGGAGGGACAGGGCAGGGCAGAGAAAACATGTACAGTTCAGTGGTCTTCACAGACAAGATGGAAAAGATTGGACATACCTACTATTTCACAGACTTATGCTGTCTTCTGAACTATTTTTCTTGGATTTTGCCTCAGTCAAAGCCAGCTTTGTGCCTACTATCACAACTTTTAGTTTTTTTTTTAATCTAAACAGTTTATTGAGAATTTCATACATGCATATAAGGTGTTTTGATCAAATCCATGCCCATTCCCTCCCCTCCAACTCATCCCATATCTCCCCACCACTTTTTTTCTGATAATTCATGTACTCTTTCTTCTTCTTTGATTTATTTATTTTTCATAGAGCTTTTGGCTACTTTAATATTCACCCATTTGAAGAGGTAACCTTAAATTCTTTTAAGGATAGATAAAAGCTCCCAAATATTTTTGACATTTTTGGCCTTTGGAACGGAGGAGGTTGCTAACAGGCTCAAGGACATTGCGAGTTTTAGCCAAGAAACTGGCTACTTTCCTTTGGGGTCTTTTTAACTTAACTGCCTAGCCAATTCCTACCTCCTATTCTTATCACACCATCCTCTGAAGAGGTTACCCAAAATGCCAGTAGGGAATCGGGCCTCAGACTGCTCTGGCTTCTTCCATGCTGAACAGGGACGCAGGGTGAGGCAATTGAAACACCCCTTCTGTGGGTCTATCTAAAAGACTCCCAAATTGCATAACTGTTATTCCAAGGAGGAAAAGAAAGTCCTTGAAACATGAATAGATGATGTGAAGGAGAAGTAAATGCAAGAGGAATTAGCATTACAAGTTCTAGACAGGGAACTAGAAAAAAGTCAGAACGTGGCAATTTTCAAATATTCGTATGAGAGTCCATTGGAGTTTCTTGACAAGGGCTTCCAAAAGCATCCCTCGATTGGGTTCATCCTTCTTTTTCTTTTGTCTTCCAAGGCTGGACTCTAGAGTGATGGATTCAGGATTTGCTTTCAGGTATTTTGATAGCTGTTGGAGTGGTTGGAACCAGTGTCAGTTCCCTCTCAAAGGCTTCAAGATAGGGGGAGAAAACAAATTTATCCATCATTTTAGAACAATTATCTCCCTTAGCTACAGGTGGCACTAAAATATTGGAGACCAAGATTTGAAGTTTTACATCTGAGCAGCACTTTCTGGTTAGGAAAAAATCATCAACGAGAAATAATTGTCTAAATAACTTTTTAAAAAGTTATTTATTTAATAGCCATATAATTAGAAGAAGCATTTCGTGACAACAGCATTGACATATTCAGTAACAATTTCCAGAGCTAAGATGCATCTGTTTCAAGATTGGCTGTCAATTTTTTGGTTTACAGTTGAATTAATACAGTTATACAATATTGTACTCAGTATAAACCCTTTAAGACATAAAATTA
>NW_008335439.1:321143-325340 GCF_000622305.1 Nannospalax galili
GACCAAAGATACATCTCTTTCAAATGTGGCTATAAATTTTTGGGTTCACTGTTGAATTAATATAGTTATACAATATTGAATTCAGTATAAACCCTGTAAGACATAAAACTGAATGAGTTTTTACCCTTTAAAGAAGATCACCATTTCAAGATATGCTGTTTCCTATATTATTTTATATATACTTTTTAGAAGAAGCATATCATTACAGCTTTAACATGCCAAATAATAGTTTCCAGAGCAAAGACACAGCTCCTTCAAAAGTGGCTACAAAATTTCTAGGTTCACTGTTGAATCAATACAGTTATACAATATTAAACTCAGTATAAGCCTTGCAAGACATAAAGTTGAATGAATTTTTAACCCTCAAAAGAGAGCTCCATTTCATTCTAAAATGTACTGTTTCTTATGGAAAGACTCATTGTTTTTGCTACTAACACTGAGATGTTGGCGCATGTGTCTCTAATCTGTATGTATCCGATTATTATTAGTCATAATTGTTTGGACTCGGATCCTTGGCACCTGTGTATGTCTATAAAGTCATTGGGTAGACTTCAATGGTAATGTTCATCACCTCTACTAATTAACATGAAATAAACTTTCCTCCTCAAATATAACACGTTTAAAAAAATTGTTGATTTTTTTTCTGTGTGTATATATCACACAGAACATCCCAAACCATGTTATTCAACTATACACCCACTTCCCAGATGGCACCCTCCCATGGCCTCCCTGCCCCACTAGAGCCCTTATACTCTGATATCCCTGCTACTGCCTGCTGTGTTGTCGGCACCCCAGCCATTCCCCACTACTTGTCCATATGAAGAATATAGTCAGCCTATCTAGAGGACTTTGTTTTAGGAGGGTCAGCTGTTCCTCATCTAGCAGCAATCAGTTGTCAACATTCCTTTAGATAAGATTGGAGTCTGCTGTTTATTTTCCCAGTTCTATGCTGGAATTTTTTCTTCCTGAGTTTGTATTGGACTTGTGTATGCTGATAACATAGCTATCTCCTATCTGGCATTGTTGCTTGTTATGTAGCCTTTAGCTATATATATGAACTCTTAAACATTATATTAGCCCTTTACTCTTTGGTTATACTTTCCTTTTGGGTTTTTAAGGCCATATACTTGGCCCAGATAAACCAATTTATTTTTACTCTTAAGCTCGTTTGAAGTTCTGTTCCTCAGGGATCATATGGGCTTGGGAGAAGCCCATGGCTCCTTTCTTTTACCAGATCTGCCTATGTGAAGATAAGCCAAAGGTCCTGCTTGACCATGGCTGTCTTTGCTTTGAAGCATGGAGGAAATGATTCCTCTGTGTTGACCCTCCTCTTTGTAGACTAGACACTGGTTCATGTCCATCTGGTGGGGTCTTCTCGGCCTCCTTGATCAAGAGGACAGGTGACGCACCACAATTATAGGACATTTTGGCAGATGCTCATAGACCCCTGAAACTAGTTGACCTAGGAGGGCAAGGAGCAAAAACTTTCCTTTATGTCCCTCTGACCAAATTAGTATAGGCCTCAATGTATGTCTGTTAAAAATCCAAGAAGGTTAGTTCCACCAGTCTGGTACTTTTAATTACTGTGTGCCATGTAGACAAATCTTGGGCAAAGACCAATTGTTCTCAGATAAACCTTACCTAGACATATATTTCTTGATCTGCTATGTATAATTTGCCAGGAGGTATGGACTAATATGGTTACCTCTGGTTTTTAAAACTAGCTAGGCATTATTTATCTTTCGCATTGTCTAACCCCCTCCATCATGATTTCCCAAATTAAGGTGCCCCCATTTCCCCCCTTTCTCCCTTAAAAATACCCTTCTCCTATGGTCCTACCTCTCTTGAGCTCCTTCTTTCCGTTTATTGCCTAGGTTCCTTATATACCCTTCCCTCTCCCCATCACTTAAACTATCCCAATTTTTATCCATATCTCCCTGTTTCCTACTGTTCTTCTCTTTCAGGTTCTTTCTTTTCCTTTACCTCCCAGGTTTCTTTCCATTATCCTGGTTCCTGTAGTAATGTCTGGATACATACTCACTTATCAGAGTCTGATCCTAGGATCCACATATGAGGGAGAACATTTTGTTGATTTGGAGGTGCTCTTTCTCTCTTTTGGTTAGCTGGGCTAGCGGTCTGTCAACCTTGTTTATCTTTTCAAAGAACCAGCTCTAGGATTTGTTGATTCTCTGCATTGTTTTCTTTGTTTTGATTTCATTAATTTCTGCCCTGATTTTTGTTATTTCTTCTCGTCTGCTGGGTTTGGGTTTCGTTTCTTGTTGCTTTTCAAGTGACTTGAGTTGCAATGTTAAGTCATTTATCTGTGTTCTTTCGATTTTTTGACGTAGGCACTTAGAGCTATAAACTTCCCTCTAAGGACTGCTTTCAGTGTGTCCCAGAGGTTTTTTTCTTGTTGTATTGTCTTTTCATTTAGTTCCAGGAATACTTTTATTTCTTTCTTAATTTCTCCTTTGACCCATTCATCATTCAGGATTGTGTTGTTTAATCTCATGTGATCATGTGGTGATTAGGGCTTCTTCGGGTGTTGATTATAAGCTTTGTTGCATTGTGATCTGATAGAATGCATGGAATTATTTCAGTCTTTTTGTATTTGTTGAGGTTTGTTTTGTGCCTCAGTTGTGCCCCAGTATGTGGTCGATTTTGGAGAAGGTTCTATGGGGTGCTGAGTAGAAAGTGTGTCCTTTGTTGCTTGGGTAGACTACTTGGTAGATGTCTGTTAGGTCCATTTGATATATGGTATTGTTTAATTCAGGTGTCTCTCTGTTAACTTTCTGCTCTGTTGACATATAATGGAGACAGAGGGGTATTGAAGTCCCATACTATTAATGAGTTGGGATTAATCTGGGTCTTAAAGTCCTGTAGTATTGTTTGTGTGAAGTTGGGTGCACCAGAGTTTGGTGAATATATGTTCATGATTGTAATATATTCTTGGTTTATTTTTCCTTTGACCAGAATGAAGTGGCCCTCTTTATCTCTTCTGATTAGCTTTAGTTTAAAGTCTATTTTGCCAGATATCAGAATTGCAATGCCTGCTTTTTCTTAGTACCATTTGCTTGGTATATTTTTTTCCATCCTTTCACCCTAAGAGAGTGCCTGTCTTTGAAAGTGAGATGAGTTTTGTGCAGACAACAAAAAGGTGGGTTTCGTTTCTTAATCTGTTCACATAATCTGCATCTTTTGACTAGGGAGTTCAGTCCATTAATATTTAAAGTTATTAATGAAAGATGAGTATTGAATCCTGTCATTTTCATGTCTGTTTACATTCTTGATATAGCTGTACTTTTCCACAGTTATACCTTCATCGAATTTCTTTCTACAACCCCTTGGGTATAGTCTTCCCTTTCTTCAGCTCTTTGTATTGCTTCCAGAACTCTCTGAAGGGCTGGTTTTGTAGACATGAATTCCTTCAATCTATTTATGTCATGGAAGATTTTTCTTTCCTCTTTGACTATGATAGACATTTTGGCTGGGTATAGTAATCTGGGTTGGCATCCGTGGTCATTTAAAACTGGGAATACTTTGGTGCAGGCTCTTCTAGCTTTCATAGTTTGCACTGAAAAGTCAGATGTAATCCTTATGGATTTTCCTTTATATGTGAATTATTGTTTCTCTTTTGCAGCTTTCAGTATTGTCTCTTTGTTCTGTACTCTTAGTATTTTTACTATGATGTGATGTGGAGAGTTTCTGTTTTGGTCCTGTCTGTTTGGTGTTCTATATGCTTCTTGTATTTGTATGGGCGCTCCAGTGTGATATCACCATTCTCCAATGTGTCATCACAATTTTCCAAAGTGACAGCACAGTGCTCAGGTGCCACTGCAATGCTCCAATATGTCATAAGAATGTTCAGTGTACAATTACAATGCGCCAATATGTCTTAAAAATGCTTCATTTTGATATCACACTCTTCAGTGTGCCATAACAATGGACCAATGGTTCATCACTAGGCTCCATATTCATTGAGAATGCCCCAAAGTGCCATCACAATGCTCCAATGACACCAAATTACTCCAGTGTGTCATCACAATGCTCCAATGAGACTTCAAAGTGCTCAGTGTGCCATCACAGTGCCCAGTGTGTTATCACAAAGTTCAATGTGCAATCACTCTCCTCCAACGTGTCCTCATAATGCTCAAATGTGCGATGCACATGCACAGTGTGCCATAATAGTTCCTCAAT
>NW_008335439.1:325481-332620 GCF_000622305.1 Nannospalax galili
AAGCTTCTGGTTCTCTCTTTTGATTTTATATTGGAGTGGCCAGATTACTTTTTTCTTCAGGAGTTCCCACAGCAGCCCAAATCAGATGAGGATCAGATGCTCTCAGGCTTTCTCCTAAGGTCTGGATCCCTCCAAGAAAGATTTTGGCCTCAGGACTTCAGGGGTTGGACTGGCCTAGGAGCAGGGCCCAAGAAAGATGCTGGTCTTGGGAAGCAGGTGGCCATGCCACCCAGAGATGCAAAGAGAGATGGGGGCAGTAAGAGGCCCCAAGGACTCCAGGGGACTTCACTAAGGAATTGGGTTGGTCTGGATGCAAAGGATCAGGAAGAGGAAAGGTCAGCCCCATCTTCCAGAAAAGAGGCTGGTGGGTAGTACAGCCTTGGGTAACAGAGGGAGGTGAGGGCCGGACCAGGCCCAGAGTGTTCCTGGGGACCATGAGAAGGAACTGGATGCAAAGGATCAGGAAGCAGTGGTTGCCCCAGGTGAGAGGTCAGCCCTGGGGACCAGGAAAGAGGCTGTCGGGTCATGCAGCTCAGGGAAGCAGAGGGAGGTGAGGGTGGGCCAGGCCCAGAGTGCTCCTGGGGATCCTGAGAGGGAACAGGGTTGGTCTGGACGCAAAGGATGAGGAAGCAGTGGTGGCTCCTGGTGTCTGGTGTCTGGGGCGTGTAGATAAGGAATGGGACAGGACCCGGGATAAGAGGAGAGACCTGCGGGGGAGAGGGGAGGGTGAATGAGGCTGGGGGAGTCAAGGTTGGGAGGGCGCTATCAACTTACCCAGAGAGTGGCCGATGGTCGTGCAGGCCCAGGGAAGCAGAGGGATGTCTCCTTCACTTTTTAAATGAAGCATTTCTTTTCAAAGACTGAAATATACCATTTTGGTGATTTTTTTTTTTTTTTTTTTTTTTTTTTTTTTTTTTTTTTTAGTGGATCTGGATACCTTCTAGCAATAGTTTTCAGCCAGGGAGGATTTGTCCCCACAGAGGACAGTTGGTAAGCTCTGGAGGCAGGCTTGCCACTTGCACCTTGAAGGTTAGGACTAGGGACAGTGCCACAACAAAGGATTTTCCAGTCTCAAATGTCCGCAGTGCCTTGGTACAGAAGCTCTTATGTAACAATATTGGCTGTTTTGATGGATGGATAATAGTAGGTGAACATTAGAAACTATGCAGTGGCCAGATAGTGGCTGAAAAGATTCTAATTTCAGGTTCTGTTCCTTTTTATTTTTCATTTATTTACTTAACATCCAGAAAAGAAATTCCATTGTCCCAAATCCAATTTGGTCTCCAGTTTGTGGTGCTTCTTGGGAAGTTTAGGGAAATTTTAGGACCAGAGCTTTGCTGGAGGAAGTACAACCCCACATCACTGACAGTGGGGTTTGAGACTTTGTAGCCTCCCACCACTTCCAGCACGCCTTTTCTGCTTGGTGTTTGATGTTGAAGATGGGGTCTCTTAGCTTCCAGTTCTGTCTGCCTGTTGCCATCTCTTTCCTGCTATTCTGGACTCTCCACCTGGAAACATAAGCCAAAAAAAAAACCAAAAAACAAAAAAAACCCAACCAACCAAACAACCAAACAACCAAAAAAACCCCCAAAACCCAAAACAAAACAAAACAAAAAACCTCTTCCATAAGTCACCTTTTTCATGGCATTTTAAAACAGCCACAAAAAGCAACTGATACAGTCAATATTTATTTTTATGCTTCATGCCTTTTCTGTATAACCCCAAAGACCCATGAATACAAAGCTCTTCCTGAAGATTGATTAGTTTTAGCTTTCTAATTTAGGTCTATAAGCCATATCATATGTATTATCAAAGGAGGCAGTGTGATATGATCAAACTACATGACATGTATGTATGAAAATGTCACAGTGAAAGATTTCATTTGTACAATGTATATAAGCCAATAAAAAGCTAAAATGCTAAATTTTATATATAAGTGGCATTGACTTCAATGTCCAATTGTTCTAACACCATATTTTCTACTAAATAGACTTTATCATTTCATGAAAAATTATATGTATGCATCTGTCTGTAGTCTCTACTCTCTTCCCCTGCAGTATATTCTTATTTACTCATTAATACTACAGAATCTTGATTACTCTAGCTTTGTGGCAAGTCTTTAAGTAGGATGGTATGAGTCTCCAACTTTGTTCTTTTTCAGAGTTATTTTGATTATTATGTCTTTGCTATTTCAAGGTTTATAGTTATTGATATTTACAAAAACACTTGTGATTTTATTTTATTTTTATAATAGGAATTGATTTTTTTGTTTTTTTTTAAAGTTTTTTAACATTAAAAGAATTATTGAGAATTTCATACGTGCATATAGTGTGGTTTGATCAAATGATCACCCACTCCCTCCCTTCCAACTCCTCCCATATCCCCCCATCACTTTTTCTAACAACTTCCTGTACTCTTTTTTTCTTTTTTTAATGGAGCTTTTTGCTACTCCAACATTCCCCCCTCTGAAGAGGTAACCCTAAAATCTTTGAGGGATTAGATGAAAGGTCCCAAATACTTTTGACATTTTTGGCCTTTGGAACAGAGTATTTTGCTAAGAGGCCCAAAGACGTTTTGACTTTAAGCCAAGAAACTGGCTACTTTTGTTTGGGGTCTTTTTTACCCTGTCTACCTAATTCCTACCTCTTATTTTTATCACACCATCCTCTGAAGAGGTTACCCAAATTGCCGATAGGGAATCGGGACACAGACTGCTCTGGCTTCTTCCATGCTGAACAGGAACCCAGGGTGAGGCAGTTGGGGTATCCCTTCAGTGGGTCTATCTAAAAGACTCCCAAATTGCATAACTCTTGTCTCTAAGGGGAAAAGAAAGTCCTTGAATCCTGAATAGGAGATGTGAAGGAGAAGTAAAGGCAAGGTAATTAGCATTGCAAGTTCTAGGCAGGGAACTAGAAAAAAGTCAGAACAGGGCAATTTTCAGTGGTTCATATCAGAGTCCATTGGGATTTCTTGACGAGAGCTTCTAAAAGCATCCCTCTACTGGGTTCCTCCTCATTTTACTTTTTTCTGCCAAGGCTGGACTTGAGAGTGATGGACTCAGAATTTGTTTTCAGGCACTTTGATAGCTGTTGGAGTGACTAGAATCAGTGTCAGTTCCCTCTCAAAGGCTTCTAGATGGGAAAGAAAACAAATTTAGCCATCATTTTAGAACAATAGTGGGTTGTCTCCCTTAGCTACAAGTGGGCACTACAGTACTGGAGACCAAGATTTGAAGTTTTACATTTGAGCAGCACTTTCCGCTTAGAAACAAAATCATCAATGAGAAATAATTGTCTAAATAACATTTTATATAGACTTAAGCCTAATGTCTGGGAAATCCCTTGAACTCCTAAATATACTGATGACTTTAATCTTTCATTATAATTTCCTTTTGAGTGTCTAAGATTATAAAGTTGGCCCAAACAAACAAGTTTATTTTTACTCTTAAGGTCATTTGAGGATCTGTTCCTCAGGGGTCACATGGGCTTGGGAGGGGCTATGGCTCCTTTCTTTTACCAGTTCTGCCTATGTGAAGATAAATCAAAGATCCTGCTTGGCCATGGATGGCTTCACCTATAAGCATGGAGGAAATGCTTTCTCTGAGTTGACCCTCCTTTTTGTAGACTGGATACTGGCTCAAGTCCATCTGGTGTGGTCTGCATGGCCTCCCTGAACAAGATGACAAGTGACTCACCGCAGTTTTAGGACATTTTGAGAGATGCCCCCGGCACTTACTTGGCCTTGGAGGGCAGGGAGCAAAAAACTGTCCTTTATGTCCCTCTGACCACATTAGTATAGGCCTCAAACTATGACTGTTAAACATCCAACAAGGTTTGTTCTGCCAGTCTTGTACTTTTTGTTTTTCATTCTTTTTGAGACAGGGTCTCCCTTTAGCCCCAGCTGTCCTGGAACTTACTATCTAGACCACGCTGGCCTTGAACTCACAGAGATCTGCCTGCCTCTGCCTCAAGAGTGCTGGGATTAATGAGATTTGCAGGTAAATGGATGAAGTAACACAGACTCAGAAAAACAAAAGATGTATGTTCTCCCTCATTTGTGGATCCTAGCACTAAATCCCTTTAAATTTCATGTTCTTTTAATAAGATGATGCTGTATGGCAGTCTCTTCTTTGTGAAATAACTACCATCATCATGACTTCAGCTGTGCCTGCTTGCTAAACATCATCACAATTGGGCTTGTTGATAGTTGTGCTCCTTCATTAAAGGAGGGCCAAGCAGGGTCAGTGGACCCTCTCCAGAGTATCCAGCCACTCTTCCCAGCCAATGGTATATAATTTGACACTAATCACACATAGTCTCCTGGATTTGGGTAGGGCTAATATGTATAATCTGGGAAAGGCTAGGAAGAGAAGACTTGATCCATGCTGTGTAAGGCTTTCCAGTGTGCTTATCCTCAGGTCACTCATACACCTCAGCAACCCCTCAGTCATCTCTGTAAGTAGCTCAGTAAATTCATTGGTTCCCAAGGAAAACTTTAATCAAACACTGGTTTAACACTAGAAACTTGGAAGGGGAAACACATTGCTTAGGATTCCCAGGAAAAGAATTCTCACAACAGATGGAAAATTGATTTGTTAATGTTATTATGTCTCATAGTTATTAAAAAAGAAAATGAGAATGTAAAAGATGCTAAAAGGATATGGGAATGGAAATATTTTTCAAAAGAGACAGAAAAAATGAGAAAGCCTAAGCAAGAGATGAAGATCTGTGTAGGTTTGCTACAATATATAAAGGATGAGACAAAAATAATATACACATAATTTTTAAATTTCTAAGGTTGGTGCCTTGAACCACCCAGCCTCATTCCCCCTCCCAGCTCCCCTGCCCCGTCTCTCCTCCTAGCATGGGCACTGGCCCATTTCTTCTCTTGGCACCCTAGGCCTCTGGACTGTCCTCTTGGCCCAGATACCCCACTGTTTCCTGACCCTTTGCATCCAGACCAATACAATTCCTTGGTCTAGTCCCCTGGAGCCCTTGAGGTCTGTTCCATCCCCCAACTCACCTTTGCATGCCTGAGATAGGCCTTTGTCCCACACAAGTCCAGCCCCAACTTCCTGAGGCCAGCATCTTTCCTGGAGGAATCCAGACTATAGAAGAAAGCCTCAGCATCTGATCTTCTGTAGGAACTCCTGAGCAGCAGGATTGAAGTCACTTGGCCCCTCAAATATAAAATCAAAGGAGAACCTGAAGCCTAGACCAACCAACTTTTCATGCCCAACAAGTAAACCACAAAGACACATAAAATTTATAAGAAGGAGACCTAAACTCAACAAAGGAATGCTTGAGTCTCCCACAAGAATCAGAAACTACAAAAGAAATTCACATGACAAAGTCACAGCAAAAAAAATAACAACACAGTCCTTAAATGATGAATTGGTCAAAGGAGAAATTAAGAAAGAAATAAAAGTATTCCTGGAACCAGATTAAGAGGACAATACAACACAGCAAAACCTCCAGGACACGCTGAAAACAGTCCTTCGAGGGAAGTTTATAGCTCTAAGTGCCTACATAAAAAAATCAGAAAGAACACAAATAAATGAGTAAACATTGCAACTCAAGACACTTGAAAAGCAATAACAAGTGAAACCCAAACCCATGAGACAAGAAGAAATAACAAAAATCAGGGCATAAATTAATGAAATAGAAACAAAGAAAACAATACAAAAAAGCAACAAATCCAAGAGCTGGTTCTTTGAAAAAAGAAACAAGATTGACAGACCTCTAGCCCAGTTAACCAAAGGAAAGAAAGAACACCTCCAAATCAATCAGAGATGAAAGGGGAAACATCACAACAGACACTGAAAAGATCCAGAGCATTATGAGGCAATACTTTAATAAACTATTTGCTGCTAAATTTGAAAACCCAAAAGAAATGAACGGGTATCTAAAAGCATGAGAACCACCAAAAGTAAACCAAGAAGAGATTAACAGCTTAAACAGACCCATAACACATAAGGAAGTTGAAATGGCATTACAAAACTTCCCGACTAACAAAAAGCCCAGGACCAGATGGATTTACAGCAGAATTCTACCAGACATTTAAAGAAGATTTACATCCAATACTACTTAATTTATTCAAAAGATGGACCTGGAGGGAGAATTTCCAAATTCCTTCTATGAAACCAGCATCACTCTAAAACCAAAACTAGGTAACTATACAACCAAAAAAGAAAACTATAGACCATTATCCTTAATGAATATAGATGCAAAAATTCTCAACAAAATACTTACAAACTGCATACATACACACATCAAAATATCATCCACCATGATCAAGTCAACTTTATTCCAGAGATGCAGGAATGGTTCAATATATGTGTCAATAAACATCATAAATCATAAAATGGCCTCACACATGGTCATCTTGATAGGCGCAGAAAAGGTCTTTAACAAAATTCCTCACAAATTTATATTAAAAGCCCTGGAGGGAATTGGACTGGAGGGGACACACCTCAACATAATTAAAGCTAAATACAACAAACCCACAGCCAACATCATTCTAAATGGAGAATTAAATGTATAAAAACTGGAAATATTCCCATTAAAATCAGGAACCAGACAAGGCTGCCCACTATCTCCCTTCCTTTGTCAGTGCTTGAAACTCTTGCAAGAGCAATAAGACAAGAGAAGTAAATTAAAGGAGTAATAATTGGAAAAGAAGAGATCAAATTATCCCTTTTTGCAGATGTTATGATATAACTAATAGATGCCGAAAATTCCACCAGAAAACTCCTAGAAATGATTAACACTTTCAGTAAAGTGGCAGGCTACAAAATTAATCTACAAAACTCTATAGCCTTTCTATATACCAATAACAAGCAATCAAAGAAAGAGTACATGGAAACATTCCCTTCCACAATAGCCTCAAAAACATATCTTGGCATAAACTTGTCCAAAGACATTAATGACCTCTACAATCAAATTTTTTTTTAATTTTTAAAAATGATTTATTTAATAACAACATACTTAGAAGAAGCATATCATTACAACACAATTGACATATTCAATAACGTTTTCCTGAGGTAGGATGCATCTCTTTCAAATTTGGCTGTAAATTTTTAGGTTTACAGTTGAATTATTACAGTTATACAATATTGTACTCAGTATAAACCCTATAAG
>NW_008335439.1:338774-362780 GCF_000622305.1 Nannospalax galili
CCTGATCTACATAGTGAGTTCTAGGCCAGCTGGGGCTATAGGGAGACCTTGTCTCAAAAAAAAAGACCAAATAAATAAATAAATAAATAAATAAATACCATCCTTCCAAAAGCCATTTATAGATTCAATGAAATGCCCATCAAAATCCCCATGACATTCTTCTCAGAACTGGAAAAAACCATCTTAAGTTTCACATGGAAGCACAAAAGACTTTGGATAGCCAAAGCAACCCTAAGCAAGAAAAGCAATGCTGGGGGGATTACTATACCAAATTTTAAACTCTTACAGAGCTATAGTCATAAAAACAACATGGTACTGGCATAAAAATAGATGCGTAGATCAATGGAACAAAATCGTAGACCCAAATATGAGTACACCACCTGTATTTTAGCCACCTGATATTTGACAATGGAGACAAGAACATTCACTGGTGGAAAGACAACATGTTCAGCAAATGGTGCTGGCAAAACTGAATCTCCACCCAGAGAAGAATGACACTAAACCCCTATCTTTCACCTTGCACAAAAGTCAACTCCAGATGGATCAAAGACCTCAATGTTAAAGCCTGAAATGCTGAAACTCTTAGAAGAAAACATTGGCAAAAACCTAAAAATATAGGTATAGGAAAGGATTTTCTAAACTGGACATCAATTGCTCAGGAAACAAGGTCAAGAATTAACAAATGAGACCTCATTAAACTAAAAAGCTTCTGTACATCAAAAGAAACAATGAAGAAAGTGAAGAGAAAATTCACAGAATGGGAGAAAATATTTACCAGCAACACATCTGACAGAGGTTTAATATCCAGAATATATAACAAACAAACAAACAAAAACAAAGAATCAGAAAAGGAAGTGATCCAGTTAAAGGATGGGCTAAGGAGCTGAACAGAGAGTTCTCAAAAGAAGAAATAAACATGGCTTAGAAGCATCTTAAAAGGTGTTCAACATCATTAGTAATTAGGGAAATGCAAATTAAAACCACTTTAAGATTTCATCTTATCCTCAAACTGCTTAAGATCAAGAGAACAAATGGTACCAAATGTTGGAGAGGACATGGGGAAAGGGGAACACTCATCCACTGCTGGTGGGGTTGCAAACTGGTTCAGCCCCTATGGAAAGCAGTGTGGAGAACTCTTAAAAAACTACAGATGAACCTACCATTTGACCCAGTTATACCACTCCCTGGCATATACCCAAAGAACTCATCCTATTTCAGAGACACTTGTACATCCACGTTTGTTGCTGCCCTTTTCATAATAGCTAAGAGATGGACACAATGTAACTGTCCCTCAATTGATGAGTGGATAATGAAAATGTGGTTCATTTATATGATGGAGTTTTACTGAGCAGTAAAGAAAGATGAAATCATGAAATTTGCAGGTAAATGGATGGAACTAGAAACTGTTATACTAGGTGAAGTAACAGAGACTCAGAAAAAAAATCGACATATCTTCTCTCTCATATGTGGATCCTAGAACCAAACCCTGATAAGTGAGTATGTATCCAGACATAACTACAGGAACCAGGATAATGGAAAAGAAACAGGGAGTTAAAGGAAAAGAAAGAACCTGAAAGAGAAGAAAATAGGAAACAGGCCTTAATAAGGTAAATATGGATAAAAATGGGGTTATTTTAATGGGGGGGTTATACAAGGAACCTTGGGACAAAGGGAAAGAAGGAACTCAAGAGAGGATGGACTATAGGAGAAGGGGCTTATTAAGGGAGACATGGGAAAAATGGGGAAACCATGGTGGAAGGGTTAGACAGTGAGAGACATAAATAATGCTGAGCTAATTTTTTAAATAATTTATTGAGAATTTTATACATGCATATAGGGTGTTTTGATCAAATCTATGCCCACTGCACCCCCTCTAACTCTACCCATATCTCCCCATCACTTTTTTCTGATAACTTCATGTACTCTTTCTTCTTCTGTGATTTATTTATTTTTATGGGGCTTTTGGTTATTCTAATACTCCCCCTGGCCCTCTGAAGAGGTAACCCTAAACTCTTGTACAGATTGGATACAAGCTCCCAAATACTTTCGACATTTTTGGGCCTTTGGAACAGATTATGTTGCTACAAGGCCCAAGGACATTTTAACTTTTAGCCAAGAAACTGGCTACTTTTTTTTGGGGTCTTTTTACCCTAACTGCCTAGCCAATTCCTACCTCTTATTCTTATCACACCAGCCTCTGAAGAGGTTATGTAAATTGCCAATAAGGAATAGGAACGCAGACCACTCTGGCTTCTTCCATGTTAAACAGGGATGCAGGGTGATGCCTAGCTAGTTTTAAAAACCAGAGGGAACCATATTAGCCCAGCAACCTACCGACAAATTATATATACAACTACCTCAAGGAACATAATATATGTCTAGTCAAGGTTTATCTGAGACCCTTTGGTCTTTGCCCAAGCTTTATCTGCACAGCGCATGGTAATTAAAGGTACCAGACTGGTGGAACTAACCTTCTTGGATATTTAACAGTCATACTTTGAGGGCTATACTAATCTTATCAGAGGGACTTAAAGGACAGTTTTTGCCCCTTGCCCTCCAAGATCGACTAAGTTCCAGAGGACTGTGGAACATCTCTCAAAATGTCCTGTAACTGTGGTGAGTCACCTGTCCTCTTGTTCAGGGAGGCCATGGAGACCCCACGAGATGGACTTGAACCAGTATCCAGTCTACAAAGAGGAGTGTCAACAAAGAGGAAACATCTCATTCATGCTTCCAAGTGAAGCCAGCCACTGTTGAGCAGGACCTTTGACTTATCTTCACATAGATGGAATTGGTAAAAGAAAGGAGCCATGGGCTCCTCCCAAGCCCATGTGACTCGTGAGGAACAGATCCTCAAACGACCTTAAGACTAAAAATAAATTATTTAATCTTGGTCAACTGTATGGTTTTGAACAACCAAAAGGAAAGTATAACCAAAGATTAAAGTGATCAGTATATTTCTTTAAGAGTCCATGTGTATAGCTAAAGGCTACATAATAAGGAACAATGCCAGACCTTTGAGTTGTTAGCCAGGGTGGTTCAAGAGAGTCCCACAAAATAACCCAGCATAGAACTGGGAAAATGAACAGCAGACCCCAATCTTACCTAAAGGAATGTTGGCAACTGATTGCTGCTAGATGAGGAAGAGCTGATCTTCTTAAAACAAGGAACTTTAGATAGGCTGACTAGACCCTGCAGATGGACTTGCACTGGGGAATGGCTGGGGGCACGGACAACAGAGTGGACAATAACAGGGATGACAGAGTTTATGGGCTCTGGTGGGGCGGGCAGGAAAGTGTGTCATTTGGGATGTAGGTATAAAGAGGAATAAGATTGTTTGGGATGGTCTGTATGAAATACAAGAAAAAAATCAATATACAAAAATGAGTTAAAAAAGAAATGCACAAAAGCTCAATAATTTAAAAAAAAGAAAGAAAAAAATTTTCTAACGTCATATTTTAGTCCACTAGTTTAAGGACCAAAATATATGTCTAGTTAAGGTTTATCTGAGAATGTTTGGTTTTTGCCCAAGATTTATCTACATAGCACATTTTGGATTTTATTTGGGAACACACTGAGCCAATATAAAATTTGGGATCATCTATAGTATTAACAACATTAAACTTTCTAGTCCTTGATAATAGTAAATTATCTTCAAGTCTGTAAATTAATGAAACTATGCACAAAGTTTTAGATTCTGATTTAATTACTTGGTTTTTTGGTATAATAAAAGTTTTAAATTTTTGCTCATTGCTCATTTGCACAAGTGTAAATAATTTCTTAAGGGGGTAGGCTCTCGCTATGTGCCCCATGCTGACCCGGGACTCACTACCTGGGCTGTGTTATTTCAGCCTCATAACTCGCCCTCCTCTGCCTTCTGAAACTTGGATTGCAGGTCTGCGCCTCCATGCTAATCTCTAAAGCTTAGATTCTTTCTCTCATCTTGTATCCAGAAAACCCATTCATTAATAATGCTTTAAAAATGAAGAATTTCAACTGCGAACCTAAATATTTACAGCCAATTTTGAAAGAGATGCATTTTTGCTCTGGAAATTGTTATTGAATATGTTCATGCTGTAATGAAATGCCTCGTGTAATCATGTGGCTATTAAATAAATAATTTTAAAGAGTAAAAATGAAAAATTTAGTGTTTACTGTATAGGAGTATGTGTCTTCTGGAATAGAAGCTGCTTCATCTCCTTTCATGTATGTATTTTTTTCCTTTTCACCCCTTTGTTTTACTGGTTAAGCTATCCAATATGATGAAGAGGAATGGGTAGTGAACATCCTTGTCTTATACCCAGTCTGAGAGATAATGCCTAGCTAGTGTAAAAAAACAGAGGGAATCATATTCATCCAGAAACCTACTGACAAATTACACATACCATAGCTCTACTTGAGTCTAGGTCTATAGCAGAGGCTACATAGCAAGAAACAGTGCCAAACAGGAGAAACCTTCCTTTGAGTTGTTGAATCAGTAGTCCAAGAGACACACACTTAGTGGGAGATGTGGGCTGTTTGCCTGTCTCCACTAGGCGAGGACACAAAGGATGTCATGTATTGTTGGTCATGAACTCTATCTTGCAGTTTCTTCTTTCAGTCAATTTAATTTCTATCTTTGTTCTGCAATAAACCAACCATGAGAATAATGGTTTTTGTGTTCTGCAAGTCACAGCAAATTACTGAGCCTGAAGATGGTTTGAAGGGTTACCAGGGAAACCAAAGTTTCCTTTTGGATTCTTAGCCTCATTAATAAAAAGGAATTTAAAAACAGAGATGGAAGGAAACTCAAGGACAATTTTATTAAAGTTTGAAAGAAAAACAATAGGACAGGCTGAAAGATCCCAGCAGCGGTAAAGAGAAGATGGAGAAACACGCCTGCTAAGGTAGGCGTGGAAATGAGAGAAACAGCAAGAGAGCCGAGCGAGCGTCAGGGAAAGACAGACCTCGGCTTTTGGCCGGTATCCAACAAAGAGAAAAAGAAAAGGGAAAACGTACTTAAGTGTGTGGGTCTGAGTTCATTTGGCGTCCATTTCCATCTTTGTGTCCCAGGACAAAGGATTGCACCAGGACCACATGGTTACAAATACGGACAGTTTTAGAAAATTAATTTTGTATTTAAAAAATTTTTGGAAAGGGAAAGCAATCTCAAGAACGGGAGTGAGTTAGTGACCAGAAAGTGCCCCCAGAGCATTGAACACAGGTTTTTACACAGACCCACCTTTCCCGGTGTTTACAGGGATTTTTTGGCACGTAGCTCTGCTTCTTAGATGAAGCCCAGGTGAGGAAGGACTTGCAGCTGAACCGGGCTTCCCTTCACATGTGAATTTGCTGCTTCAGTCTCCTACTCTCCTGCTGAGAAGAACCTCTAAAATTTGCAAATAGTTCTGCAGTTAAATAAGGCTGTAGTCGTTCACACTGAGTAGAAGGAGCTACAACATTCCTCAGTCCTCTGTTTCCTGTTGCCACACATTTAAGTTTCATAAAGGCCAATAATTTTAAAAAGTACTGTTGTAATTTTGCTTTAGGAAATCAGTAGTCTTTCAAGGCAGTTGATGAGGAAAATACATATTAATCTTATTAAATATTTGTCTTTCATATTTGCAGCTATGAAGCTCTTTATTTCATTGCGTATTTAGATATTTTTATTTCTGCTGTAACAGTTTACTGGTTAAATAATTCAGTTTTTATCTTTTACATCACATATATATGTACATATATTATAATATATTTTTCACGCATTCATTCATCTTATTCTCTAATACTTAAATCAGATAAAGATATCATCCAAATAAAATATATAAAGTCTCTTATGAATATAAATGTAAATATTCTCAACAGCATACTAGGAAATGAAATTAGGCAGGAAATCAAAGCCTATTTAGAATGACCAAGTGAAATTCAACCCAAAGCTATAAAGTTGGCTTACTAATAGAAAAATGATAATTAATATACTGTGCTAATTACTTTTTATCATGGTTATGAAAAATACTCTACAATAGCAACTGAAGAAATATTTTGGCTCAATGTTTGAGGGTACATAGTCCATCACGGAGCACACTGGGCCCTATAGAGAAAGCCCAGAACCACATCAAGATGAATGTGAGCTGTGAGTGCTCATAGTATGCTGTTAGCGGTGACTGCAGTGGAAACATCTGCCACATCTGGTAACTGATGACGGATAACCGGGATGCGAGGTTACTCAGCCAGAACAGAAATGAAGTACTGATACACTGTCATGTGTATGGACTTTGAAGATAACATGACAAGCGAAAGAAGGGAATACACCATTTTTGGTCATTTGTCTTTGGTCAATTAAAACCTCATGGTTTCAAGAAAAGTTCTGTGTAGGCTTTCCTCATAGATAATATGGACAAATCTTTTGAGCAAGCTTTCTAGGGGGAAAATCATTTCTGTTTTTGGCCACTGCAAATAGGTTCTAGCCCCACTTCGTTTTTTCCCACGTTCTTGCTCTGTAACTGAGGTTGCTACAGAGCACAGGCTGACATGAAAGTCACTCCTGTTCCTTCTGTTTCTTATTCCTAGGTCCTAGGATTACAGGTGTCACCTGCTTGGCTTTGTCATTAGAATTTTCTAATCTGTTACTTGTCTTTTTCTAGTGTTTCTGTTTTTAGAGAATTGCTTGTACTTTTCTTGCATATGTTAAGAAGTTTACGAGTTAAACACATAAGCTATTCCATGCTTGAGCATATTCCCAAAGGACTCAATACCTTACTACATGCTTTCATATCTGTGTTCCTTGCCTCTGTATTGACAATAGCCAGGAAATGGACAGAACCTAGATGTCTACTAACAAATACATGAAATGTTGTCAAGCTGTAAAGAAAACTGAAATTATGGAATTTGTAGGTGGACAGAAACCTGGAACTTTACCATCATTCTGAGTGAGGCAACACAGGCAGACGCAGAATTACAAAGCCAAACATTCTCTGTCATATGTAGATATTAGTGTTGGCTCTGTAGATATGTGTGCTTAAATTGGAGCATTCATAAAAGGGAGGAAACCAGTAAGGGACCACGGAAGGGTATTTTAAGGGAAGTTGAACAGGACACAGGTTGCATGATGAAGAAGGCAGAATAAAGAACAGGAAGGTTAAAATGGGGTGGGAGATGGGATGGCAGGCAGGGGAATGAAAATATGAGGAGGGGTAACTGATGCTAGAAACCAATCAAAATGCTGTATGGAAAGCTTCTACAGTAGAGCATGATATATACATATATCTGGGGTTTCAGCAAAGTTATCATACAGCAGGGGAAACGTTGCCTCTCCCAGACACCATAGATTATCAAATCAAAGGCTCATGGGTTGCTTCTTTTCATTTAGAGTTGCTGGCCAGTGAGGTCCCATAAATACCCTCCAAATATCACAAGCTGTTTCCATTGCTCTTGTTTACCCTCCATAACTTGATGGTAAGATCCTATTGCTGAAGACAACACGTAGTTGAGCCATAGAACACGGAGAAATCAAGCTGGTATCAACCTGGAAGCACCATCCTCTTGGCTAGGTTTCATAGGGCTGGAAAGTGTTATCCATGCTATCAAGAGAGAAAAGCCATCGACAGTGTTACCCAGCTGCAAACCCTGCTCCTGGAGAGATAGGCACGGTGGTACAATAGTGCCATGAGTACTATGGGATTATCCATTTACCATCTAATTGGATTTAAAACCTGCTCTACAAGATGGAACTCGTGCCTGGTACTGTTAACTGAGTCAAAAACTTGTGGCTGACTAAGTCATAGGCCTTAGAGGAGGATCTACTACTATTATTCCACCAAATGAGCATAGTATTAAACTGTTTCCTAAGTCTTATCTTTATACTTACGGATTAGTGCATTTCTTGACCCTCATCAGAGATGCTTCCTCTCATAGTAGATGACTAACTGATCAATGAGCAATGAACAAGAAAAGAAACTGTGCAGTGCTCAGCTCTAAAGGGGCCATCTATACCACACCCCTTTCCCCAAGGCTCAGGGATCATTGCAGAGGCAGCAGAAAGATTGTAAGAGTGAAAGGGAGCAGATAAATGCAGCAACACATATATGCTTGGCATGACATGCAGCAACACATATGTGCTTGGCATGACAATGTCATGGCACACATGAACTTACAAAAGCTGGGGCTGCATGCTCAAGACCTGCACAAGATCAAGCTAGCCAAAATCCCAGCATGGGAGGGGCTCATAAAGCCTTACCCCTATCTGAGAAGCTGTTGGCAGCTGACAACTGCTCGGGGCGGCAGTTGGGGTGTGGGGGTCAGTTTTCCTCAGGGATGCAGCCCCTGAGAGGCTACCAGGGCTCCAGTAGATGGTTCTATACCCATGTGCATGTGGGTAGCTCGAAGTGGACTCAGTGGGATTTTTAAAAAGAGCACATAATTTGGGAGGGAAAAGAGGTAGGGGAGACAGAGATGGAATTGGTGGGGAGGAAGGGGAAAGGGATTTGACCAAAATGCACTTATTTGCATGCATTAAATTCACAATTAAAACAATGAGTTTTAAAAAAGATTTACATGCTTGTCTAAAGATTTTGTCATGATTTTGGAAAGAAGGGGAAAATTATATATGGTATTGTTAAAATTCTTGTTGCCCTTTCTAATTATGTCTTGATTAAGTCACCATTCATTTTTATTTCTGTCTCCCATATTACTTTTCTTTGAGGCTGACAGTTGGCATTTGGATGGCTTAAAAACAAATCTCTTCTATGCCTTTCCCCTTGTCAAGTTCTCTGGAAACAGGCTCAGCACTATCTGGAAAAGACAACATTCCTTATATGCCTTGCTCTCTGGAGGCAGATGCTTGTTAACTCTCTACCCTCAGCAAAGGTGGGCTTACAGGTTGAAGTAGACAACATGATAATTTTAGTCATCTTATGAAACACTGCCATTTCCTCCCATAAGTGTAACTCTGAGAAAATCAATGTACTTAGGCAAATATTTGTGCTTACACTGTATTTATACTTGCATTTTAAACAGCGTAAGCCTTGCTTACAAATACTATGCACACACATGTAGAATAATCAACACCCATTTCTTGTTTACATTCTGGTAGCTAACACAAGGTAGTTACAATATATAAGTCTTGTGAGGTGTGTTCACTCATCGAGTGAGGAAAGTTAGAAATTTGTTTATTTTGTTGTGGTAAGAAAGCTGCATTATGAATCTTTAAGGTCTTTTCTCTCTCTCATGGTTTCTCCTTTTCAGGGAGAAAAGAACGACTTCCCAAATAAAGACAAGGATTTATACACATGGATAATGTCTGAATTGGATTAGAACTCTTGACCTTTAATTTCTAGTCTATGATTGTTTTGCCAGACCACTCCTTTTCCTTGAATTGCTTTCTTTGGGCCTTGCATCTTGGAAATGTGGCCAAGTACAAAATGCTACTGCCTACAGGTCTTCAGTTCAGATGGAGTGGGGAGCTGTTGGTCAGAGGCTTTCTGCAGTAGCAAGGAAACTAGGTTTGCCAAATCACTGGAGGCTTGGCACCTCCTGTTTGAGCAGATGGTAGACTAAGGCAACCTCTCGGACAGATGATGAAAGCCAAACTGAAAATGGTCCCTGGAAGGGAGCACAGGATGCTGTGGCACCTCGAGGTTTACTGCACTTCATCTCGGTTTACGATGTATTCCACTTTGTCTCCTGCCTTTGTTGTCTAGAACTCTGTCTAACTCAAGGTTCCTTAGCCCTTTTCCCTTTGCGTTGTTTCACCCAAGAAATTTTCGTGCAACTTTCAGTATGTAGAAGTATAAAGTAAGCATAAAAATCAAATGTTCGTTGATAACAAATCTTGAATTTATTTTGAAAAACTTTTGGTACACATATAACTTTATTATTTATTAAGAATGAAGTTAAATGTTTACATTAATGAGACAGATGTGCTTGTGTACTTTTGCATAAAGAATTAATTCTTCTGTTAATATTTGACACTACACAACAAGGACCAGCTTCCACATTTTTCAGAGTTGATAAATATTTTGATTTTATGATGGTCAATGCTCAGAGCACTGCTTTACATAGATACATAGTATTAAATGGCAGAAATATGTTCAGGGATGTTTTGAAAGCTTGACATTCCATTCTAATCCTAAGCTAAAACTCATTTAACAAGTTTTTATGAAACTTAAGAAACTCAAATAGTAATTTTGAAAATCAAACATTCTAAAACATAACACAACACAAAGAGGTACTAATTTAATGCTTAACATGCTGGGGAATGACAACAGGAAAATATGGAAATTCTTTGTTTTCTGTAATTAGACAATTATGTGTCTATAACAGCAGAAAACTTTGTATGCACAGTCAAAACTATTCAGAACATGTAATAATCTCAACTTTCAATGCAGGACAAAGTGCTGTGTATTCAAAATTAAGGTTACAGAATACAATGTGGGAGAGCCTGGCCAGAGAGACCTTGATTCATTATATAGTTGATTTTGAACAGATTTTTGGTCATTGTGCATTCAGAAACCTTCTACTGTTCCCGAATTTTTCATGGCCTCTATATTTACATGTGTGACCTGATATAGGGGTCATGACCCCCAACTTAAGAAACTGTGCTCTAATTGTTGCTTCATGAGGCTGACTTTTTTTTGTCTTTTAAACTATTTATTTGTTTATTTATTATGCATTTTTGTGTATGTGTGTGTTTATGTGTATGTAGTTGCACGTGTGTTCATACAGGTGTGTGCACATGTATACACATGCATGAGGAGAGATTAAACTTAAGGGTCATTCCTTAGATGTGATTCACCTTATTTTATGAGACCCACAACTGGTCAACATGCAGAGAAAAATAAATGGCAGCATGCTCCCCTCTAGACAGGATGTCTGTATTGCATTCTTCCTCCCGAAGCTCAAGGATCTGCATAGAGGTAGTGAGGGAGAGAAGGTTGGCTCTTCCAGTTCTTCTTCCCCCTCTTCTGCATGGTTCTTGAGCCCTGGTAGACGGACTTTAATAGAAGAGTCCGGTCCGAGGACCCATACTCTGCAGACTCTTAGTCTCCATGCTTTGGTCGTTCGTGACCATTTGTGTTCCTGGCTTCTGTTGCATGAGGGAGCTTCATTAATGAGAACTGAGAAATGCATTAGTGTTCTCTTTACCACTTGTTCTATGTTCCGTGAGCCTTAGGTGTAGAGGTTGCATTGTAGCTATGCCACTCAGACTTGGGTAATTCACAGACAATGTTTGTGTGTGACTGGTCATGGTACTCTCTAGTAGTCTCAGTCTGGTGCAAAAGAAGCATTTTGCCCCAAGATAGAAGTGCCACTACTGTTCCAATGTCGTTTGCTGTGCAGGTCTTTGATGTAGTTATTTGGCCTTGGAGCTGATGTTGGACCACCGATAGATGATCTCCCTTAGCACCTTGCAGTAGTACTTTCTAAAGCTATGAGAGCTAGCCTTCAGGGAAGGTGGCTTTCAGGTCATTCCCAGCAGCATTGTTCCAAGTCCTGTGTCTGAAGTATGTCCTGTCTTCAGCAGCAGGTGTCTTACCTTCAAGTTCTGGGAGGCCATCAAGGATGGTGACAATAGCCTGTGTAATTTTGGGAGTCACTTGGACTACCACTGCCAACAACTCAAAGGAAGATTTCTCTTGTCTGGCACTGTTTCATGTTATGCATGGACTCATTTAAAGATATTGTATGTGTAATTTGTCATTAGGTTGTTGGACTAATGTGATTCCCTCTGGTTTTTTACACTACCTAAGTGTTATGGTGTTATCTCTCTCTCTCTCTCTCTCTCTCTCTCTCTGTCTGTCTGTCTAACTCTCGTACTATGACTTCCCCATTTAAAGTGTCCCTCTTTTCCCCATTCCTCTCTAGATAATACCAGTCTTCGATGGTCCCACCTCTCTTGAGCTCCTTCTTTCTTTTATCCCCTTTGTTCCTTGTATAACCCCCCTTCCCCCCACCAATTTAAATAACCCCATTTTATCCATTTCTCCCTGTCTCCCACTGTTCTTCTCTGTCAGATTCCTCTTTTCCTTTTACCTCTTTAGTTCCTTTTCATTGTCCTGGTTCCTGCAGTTGCATTAGGATAAGGAGTTAGTTTTCTTCAAGGGTGTGACCTCTTTCTTGTAGGTCAACCACACTCCAGGGCAGGTTCTACACTCAAGAGTATTGGAGTGACAGAAATTGGACTTGATGAGAAAAAAATAAAAAAGAGCATAAAATTGGGCAGGTAGGGTGATGGGGTGGATCTGAGAGGAGTTGGAAGAAAATGGTGACATGATCAAAAGACTTATATGAAACTCTTACAGACTTCATAACAATAATCAGTAATAAAGTAAACATAAAACAATGTGATTTTGGGGGAAAAAGTAAGAAGCTTCTTTGATGAAGGTTGAGAGATGCACAAATCTATGGGCTTAGCAATAAGTCATTAGAAGTCGTTTTAATATTATGTCCATTTAGTAGGGTATTATTAGTAGGTTCACCTCTAAGGGGTGTGATATAACTGGACATAGGTTCTTGGTCTCCATAATGGTGCCAGGTATGGATTCCATCTTGTGCGGCAGGCCTTAAATCCAACTAAAGGTTTATTGGTTAGTCTCATAGCATTTGTGTCCCTAATGGGCATGTTTTGCCAGAATAGTAATTATCATGGCTTGCAGGGTTCACGGTCAAGATTGGTGATTTCTTTTTCCCCTCTGGTAGCTTGTATAACATTTTTCAGCACTGTGACAGCTAGCCAGTAGGAATGAAGCTTCCAGGACAGCACCAGCTTGATTTCTCAATGTTTTATGACTCAAGTTTGTGTTGTCATCAGCAATAGGGTCTTACTGTCAAGTTCTGGAGGGTAACCAAGAGCATTGGAATATTCTGCAATATTTGGGGGTCTATGAGATCCCACTGACCAACAGCTCAAAGAGAGCCTTTTACCAGTTCCTGGTACTGAGGTTTTATTTGGTAGGATGTTTTATCTAGTTGGGGTATTGCTCCATTTTTGTGGGGTAATGTCATTTAAACTACACACACGCGCGCACACACACACACACACACACACACACACATGAAAGCTTCTGCAGTAGTAAGATTTCATATTGTTTTTCAAAAGGCTTTTAGTGTCTGTTCCCCCTGTGTCCCCACGTCTACCCTACCAACCCATCCCAACCCATTTAATCCTTCCAGTTCTTTCATTATTCCCCTTGCCCATTCATAATGCTAACTTCTAGCTCTTTTCTCTTGAAAGATCTGCTCTTCCCCGTGCCTTCTTACTGGTTTCTTAACTTCCAGGGATATTCCGAATGAAACACACATATCTAAAAAACTGAAGCTAACGTCGAAGTATGAGAGAAAACGTGATGCTCGTCTCTCTGTGTTTGGGTTACCTCACTCAGGATGATGGTTTCAGTTCCATTTATCTGAAAATTTTTAGTTTCAATTTTCTTAATAGCTGAATCATATTCCATTGTTTGAAAGTACCACATTTTCTTATTCATTCATCAGTTGATGAATATCTAAGCTGTTTCCATTTCTAGCTATTGTGAATAGAGCAGCGATAAACACGATAAGTGACTAGGAGGATACAGCACCCTTTGTGTATGTGCCCAACGGGAGCCTCCACACCAGTTTCCATCGTGGCTGCACGAGTTTTCACTCCCAGCAATAAATAAGTGCTCCCCTTTGCCCACATCTACATCAAGATTTTTTTATTGTCTTCAATGTAGCCATTCTGGCTTGGATAAAATCAAATCTCAAAGTAGCTTTACTTTTCTTTTCTAATATCTAAGGATGTTGATCATTTTTAGAGTGTTTCTCAGTCATTTATATTTCACTCAAACTACTAAAATAGTAACATTTACAGACTGATCAGTTATGTATTTATAATATAATGTCAAAAGTGATAAGATAGAGGCTGAAGAGATGGCTCAGAGGTTAAGAGCACCGGCTGCTCTTGCAGAGGACCCAGGTTTAATTCTCAGCATCCACATTGTGGCTAACATCTTTCCATAACTCCAGTTCCAGGGAATCCAACGCTCTTTTCTAACCTTCATGGACATTACATACACATGGTGCAGCTACATACATGCAGGCAATATATTCATAGAGGTATGCACAGGATAAAGTATATAGATAAGTAAAATCGGACTTAGAAAATTCAAATAATTCATGGGCAGATACTTGAAAAAAAAAAAAACTCTTCCAAGACAAACACAGTAAACGACTAATTAGATGAGACCCAGCATATCAAATAATTCCATTAGTGTTCATTTGGGCAATGATTTTCTCTAATTTTCTAGATCATCTCTTCACTGTTTATTTCCTTTGCCATGTAGAGTCCTTAATATCACTCTGTACTGTCCATCAGTTCTTGGTGTTCCCCAAGCTATTGGAGTCATCTGAACAAAGCCATCCTTGTCCATGATGATGTTTTGAAAATTTTCCTTGCTTTTCTTTAGCAATTCTGGTGTTTCTGTTTTTTTTTTATTAAGGTGTTTCATAAATTTTGAAATCTTAGTACGTTATGAGACCTAGGGATCTACTTTCCCTAGAATCATTTGTTGAAGAGATTATCTTTCCTCCAAAGAAAGTTTTGGACACCATAAAATTAGGTTGTTTAGAGCTATAAACTTCCCTCTTAGAACTGCTTTTAAAGTGTCCCAGAGGCTTTGTTCTGTTGTATTGTCCTTTTCATTTAATTCCAGGCATACTTTTCTTTCTTTCTTAATTTCTCCTTTGACCCACTCATCATTCAGTGTGTTGTTTAATCTCCAGAGTTTGTGTAGTTACTGGGGCTTCTTCTGGTGCTAATTTTAAGCTTTGTTGCATTGTGGTATGATAGAATGCATGGAATTATTTCAGTTTTTTAGATTTTTTTGAGGTTTGTTTCATGCCCCAGCATGTGGTCAATTTTTGAGAAAGTTCCATCAGGGTGTTGAATAGAAAGTATATTCCTTGGTGCTTGTGTGGAATATTCAGTAGATGTCTGGTAGGTCCATTTGGTGTATGGTATCATTTAATTCAGATGACTCTGTTTATTCTTTGTCTAGTTGACCTGTCTGATGGAGACAGTGGGGGTACTGAAGTCCTATACTGAGTTGGGGTTAATCTGTGTCTTAAACTCCTATAGTGTTGTTTTTAGGAATTTGGATGCACCAGAGTTTGGTGAATGTTCCTTTGGTTAGAATAAAGTGATCCTCTTTATCTTTTCTGATTAGTTTTATTTTGAAGCCTATTTTGTCAGATATTAGAATTGCAACCCTTGCTTGATTCTTAGTGCCATTTGCTTGAACTATTCTTTACCATCCTTTCACTTTAAGGTAGTGCCTGTCCTTGAAGGTGAGATGGGTTTCTTGCAGACAACAAAAAGATGAATTTTGTTTCTTAATCCATTCAACTAGCCTGTGTCTTCTCACTGGGGGAGTTCAGGCCATTATCTCCACTCCTTTTCAATATAGTGCTTGAAACTCTTACCATAGCAATAAGACAAGAGATGGAAATTAAAGGAGTATAAATTGGAAAAAGAAGAGGTCAAATTATCCCTTCTTGCAGATGATACGATACTATGCCTAAGAAATCCAAAAAATTCCACCTGAAAACTCCTAGATCCCGGATAGCCAAAGCAGCCCTGAGCACAAAAAGCAACGCTGGGGGGATTACATACCATGTCTCAAAGTATACTACAGAGCTATAGTCATAAAACAAGCATGGTGTTGTCACAAAAATAGACATATAGATTAATGGAATATAATTGAAGACCCAAACCGGAGTACACACAATTTCAGCCACCTGATATTTGACAAAGGTGCCAAGAGCACACAGTGGAGGAAAGACAG
Source organism: Nannospalax galili (assembly GCF_000622305.1). Taxonomy (NCBI): domain Eukaryota; kingdom Metazoa; phylum Chordata; class Mammalia; order Rodentia; family Spalacidae; genus Nannospalax; species Nannospalax galili. The sequence goes on from NW_008335439.1 coordinate 354,569, forward strand.
CATCTTCAACAAATGGTGCTGGCAAAACTGGATCTCCACCTGTACAAGAATGAAACTAGATCCATATCTTTCACCTTGCACAAAAGTCAACTTCAAATGGATCAACATGAAACTGGAAACTCTGAAAGTATTAGAACAAAACATTGGCATTAACCTACAAGATATAGGTGTAACAAAGGACTTTCTAAATTGGACACCAGTTGCTCAGGAATTAAGGTCAACAATCAACAAGTGGGACCTCATTAAACTAAAAAAACTTTGGCATAGCAAAAGACAACCAAGAAAATGAAGAGAAAATTCACAGAGTGGAAAAAATCTTCACCAGTGACACATCTGACAGAGGCTTAACATCCAGAATATATAAAGAACTCAAAAAACAAAGAATAAAGAGAGCAAATGCCACAATTAAAAGATGGGTTAAAGATCTGAACAAAGTTCTCAAAGGAAGAAATAAAGATGACTAAGAAACATCTTAAAAAGTGTTCAACATTGTTAGTAATTAAGGAAAGGCAAATTAAAACCACCTTAAGATTTCACCTTTCCCCAGTCAGACTGGCTAAGATCAAGACAAATGATACCAAATGCTGTTGAGGATGTGGAGAAAGGGGATCACTCATTCACTGCTGGTATGATTGCAAACTCATGCAACCTCTATGGAAAGCAATGTGGAGAACTCTTAAAAAATGAACCTACCATATGACCTGGTAATACAACTCCTTGGCATACACCCCCAAAACATCCTCTTGCAGAGACACTTGTGCAACCACGTCTATTCTGTTCTTTCCACAATAGGTAAGAGATGGAAGCAAATTAAGTACCCCTCAATCAATGAGTGGTTAAGGAAAATGTTGGTCTAGATTTTCCAGTTTTTTAGAATATGACTTTTTAAAGTATTTCCTAATTATCCTCTGGATTTCACTGGTTTATGTTGTAATGTTGACTTTTGAATCTCTAGTTCTACTGATTTAGGCCTTCACTCTTCTAGTTTGCTTTGTATTGTTATGAAAAAGCACTGACCAAAAGCCACTTGGGGAGTGCAAGTGTTTATTTGGCTTACAGGTTACAGCCCATCATCAAGAGAAGCCCAGGGAGGATCCCAAGGTCAGAGCCTGGAGGGAGAAACTGAAGCAGAGACCATGGAGGGACATTCCTTACTGGCTTGCTTTCTCCTGTCTTGCTCACCAACCTTTCTTAAGCCTAGGCTCACCTCCCACAGTGGGCTCAGCCTTTAAGAAAATGCTCACAGACCTGCCAACAGGTCAGTGTGGTTGAAGAAATTCTTCAGTTGAGATTTCCTCTTCCCAAGTGTCTCTAGTTTTTATTGTTAATGTGAACCAACAAAACTCTTTTTGTTGAGTTTGCTGAACTTGCTTATTCTTTTAAAGAGCTAATTCTTTGTTTATTGACTCTAAATACTGTTCTTCAAGTCACCATTTGTTGGGTTTCTGCCCTGATCTTTATTATTTCTTTCAATCTACTGTTTCAGAGTTCGCCTTGTCTTTGATTTTTAAGACTTTGTAGTGCATCATGAAGTAATTTACTTGAGTTTTCAGTGTTCTTAAATAATATTTTTGTTTGTGTTTTTGAAGCAAGGTGTGATAATTTTAGTTGTCAACTTGACACACTTGGGCAAAGAGAACCTTAATTGTAGTGGGCAGTGCCACCCCTAGGCAGGTGGTCCTGGGTTGTATAAGAAAACATGTTGAGAACAGACTATGGGAGCAGGCCAATAAGCAGTGTTCCTCCACAGTCTGTGTGCGTTAGTTGCTGCCTCCAGGTCTCTGCCCTGAGTTCCTTCTCTGACTGTATAAAGTGCAATATACCCTTTCCTCTAGAAGCTGTTTTTGGTCAGAGTGTTTTATCACAACAATGGAAAATAAACTAGAATGCATGGTCTCATGTAGCCCAGGATAGCCCTGAAAAAATCCAAGCTGAGGCCATGCTCAAATCCTTGATACTTCTACCTCCATGTTCCAAATATCAGATTTTAAACATGCACCACCAAATCCTGCTTCTATACTTTCTAAATTATAAGCTTTCATAGCTATAAAACTTTTCCTTAAAAATGCTTTGCTTTAGCTCAAAGACTCTGATAAGTTGTATTTTCATTTTCATTTGATTCTAGGAATTTAAAATAATCCTCAATGATTTCTTCAATGATTCACTGACCATTCAAGATTGTATTGATCAATCTCCATGTACATGTATAGTTACTGTAGTTTCTCTTCTTATTCATTTCTGGTTTTATTATGCTATGATCTGATGGGATACAGAAAATTTCCATTGGGGGGGTGTTTTTGAGCTGCTATTTGGCTTAATATGTGATATCTATCTATGTATCCATCTATGTATCTATCTATGTATCTATCTATCATCTATCTATCATCTATCTATCTATCATCTATCTATCTATCTATCTATCTATCTATCTAATCTATTTAAACCATCATCCATTCTATCATCTATCTATCTATCTATCATCTATCTATCATCTTCCTATCTAATCTATTTAAATTCTCTATGTATCTATCTATCTATCTATCAATCATCTATCTATCTATCATCTATCTATCTATCATCTATCTGTCATCTGTTATCTATCTACTATAGAAGAAAGCTCCATCAACTGCTGAGAAGACTGTATTCTATAACTGCAAGATTAAATACTCTGTGGATGTTTATTCCATTTGATCTAAAACACAGCTTAATTATGAAGACTTTTGTTGTTCTTTTTGCCTGAATGATTTATTTATTAATGAGATTGTGGTACTTAAGTCATCCACTATTAAATTCAGTCTTGTTTGTTTTATGAAACTGAATGCACATTACTCAGTGTCTACATATCTATAATCTTTGTATCTTCTTCATGAAATTTTCCTTTCACTAATATACAGTGACTTTCTTTATATACTCTAATTTTATCTCACTCCATTTTGTCAGATATAGGTATAACTACTTCATGTGATTTTGAGTTCCACTTGCTTGTTATATAAATTTTCTTCTTTTCAATTTCAGACTGTGTGCCTTTGTGAGTCAGGCATAGTTACTGCAGGCATAAAACAGTTATATCTTATTTGTTTTAATAAGTTCAGCTAGTCTGTGATTTTATTGGAGTATATATGATCATTTACATTTAGTGTTCTTATTAATAGTGCCTGCTGATTCCTATAATTTGTAAGTTTGTCTCTTGTTTGCTCTTTTATTTCTCATCTATTCAAATTGGGGACTATAGATTTCTTGAAATGGATATGAAAGATTCTTTTCTAGCTCTCCTTTGCTCATATATTCTTTTCATGAAATTTCTTCTTTCTTGTGCTCTTGTCATTCAAATGGTCTTTCTTCCCATTCTTTGTGTAGGATTTCAAGTGGTTTCTGCAATGCTGGACTGGTGGTCATGAATTGCTTTTGTTAGTGTTTATCTTGTGAGTTTTTATTCATCAGTGTTGAAAGTTAACTTTGGTAGAGATAGTTATCTTAATTGGCAGTTGTTTGCTTTCAGTGATTGAAATATATTATTCCATGAGTTCTGTTGACAGGTTTCTAGAGGCTATTCTGTAAGCTGTCATACTTATTCTTGAAGCTCCAACGATGAAACTTTTTAGTGTGGTGCTTATGTGCTGGTATTCTGACAGGTTAGCCTTTGCAACTGATCTGATGTTTTTCTCTTCCAGCTTTTAATGTTCTATACATTTTACAGCCCAACTCTAATGCATTATGGACTTTATTTCTGGTCATGGCAATTTGGGAACCCAAATGTAGGGTGCTTGGATGTCTATTTCTTTCCTAAGATTCAGGAAATTATCTATTATAATTTTCTTGAATAGCTTTCTTACACTTTTATTTATTTTCTCAGCTTTGTCTTCTACCTATTCTATGGTTTGGTCATTTTTTTTCATTTTTTAGAGTTCTTGAAAGTTATAATCATACATTTGAAATCTTTACTGATGTCTGTGTAGTATTTAACTGACATTGTCTCCCCTCTAAATAGTCTTCATTCTCCTTAATTTAGATCATTAGTGATACTTGCCACTGTGCTTTTATTAAACTTACTGGCTTTCATATTTCCAAAATTTGTGTTCTTCAAACCCTAGTCCCCCCTGAGCTCAGCCTGTAGCACACACTGTGAGCTTCCTCGTCTGTGCTGCTGGCTTCCTTGTACAGGTTCTGATGTTTTCCTACTTCATTGAGCTGCTCGCCTGTGTCATCTTGGAAGTTTCTGATCATTTTTACAAGTGGGCTTTTGAAATCTGCCTGGTATTTGAACCATTAATGTACTTTTGATGTTTGATAACCTCGAGGACTGCATAGGTGTCATGGTGCATGCTAGGCAATGGTAACCTTGAGGATTGCACACGTGTCCTGGTGCATGCTAGGCAATGGTAACCTTGAGGATTGCACACGTGTCCTGGTGCATGCTAGGCAATGGTAACCTTGAGGAATCCACACACGTCCTCGTGCATGCTAGGCAATGGTAACCTTGAGGAATCCACACACGTCCTCATGCATGCTAGGCAATCATGCTCTAGCAGTGAATTATGTTACATCCTCAACCTTATAAAAAATAAATTGAACATTTTTATGTGGATCTATTTCTATATTCTGTGCTCTTTTCACTGAGGTGTCCTTCTGACAATATCATGAAGTTTATATTTTTCTAACCATGTGAAAATCTAAATTTAGGTTTATTGAATCCTTATTGGTCTTTTTAAAAAATTTTAAAAATACTTTATCATTTTTATTTTATGTGTATGAATATATTGCTTACATGCGCCCATGTCATACAATGTTCACAGAGGTCAGAAGAGGGCATCAGATCCCCTGGAACTAGAGTTACCAGATATATGACTGTTACCCATCATGTGGGTGCTGGGACTCAAACCCAGGTCCTCTGCAAGAGCAGCCAGTACTCTTCACTGCTGAGCCATCTCTCCAGGCCCTCTCCTATTGGTCTGTACTAGGTTTATTTAGCTATTTTTGTTCATTTGCATTTTAATTAAATTTTAGTATGACCTAGCTTTTTAAAAACAATTATTTCTTAGTGAAATTTTGTGATTTTCACACAATATAGTTTTATGGTATTTAGATCCCTTCCCCCATCTGTACCTTCCCTCACTGCCCCCCAACCAAATTTAATACACACACACACACACACACACACACACACACATCACAGCCTGCAGGGTCTTATTTGTGTCCCCAAATGTCATTCAATGTAGGTCCATACATTGGGTCCACCAAGAGTCCCATCCCTATAAGGCACTTTCTATTCCCCTCTTAGTAGCCACAAATTGCCAAACGTTTCTTAGATTGTTTGGGATTTCTTACCCACTTCCCTATGTCTATGCTGGGGTTTTGTCTGGTTTGAGCTTGCACAGGACTTGTGCATGATGTCACCATTGATATGAATTCATATAAATAACTGACCAGCTGTTTGAAAGGCTGTTTCCTTGTGGCCTCCTCTTCTACAATAATCCCTGAGCTTTGGGAGGCAGAGGTTAGAAATAGGTGTCCTATTCAGGGCTAAGAACTCTGCAGCCTCTTGTTCTCTGCATCTTGGCCAACTGTGGGCTTCTGTGTTAATCACCATCTGCTGTATAAGGAAATATTTCTGGTGAGAGTTGAAAGATGCATGTATCCTATGTGTAGAGGTAGCAATGAAGATGTGTCACTTAGTGCTGGGCATCTCACCGATACTTATTCCCTGTTTGACCAGTTCCGAATCTCTGTAATTGTCTCTGTCTGTTGCAAAAAGAAGATTCGTTGATGAGAGGTTAAAGGTACATTTTCTGTATACATGAAGATTCATATTTAGAATTAAGAAATTACTTTGGTCTAGGGGTATGGTAAAAGTGGGTTTTTCTTTAGGACCTATGACCTCTTCAGCCATGTGCATTTGGCTGTTTACATTAACACTCATGAGTTCCCTCCCATTGAGTGGGCTTTAATCCCAGTTAAATGTTGAAAATCCTTCAAGATAAAAGTGCTACTAAGGCACCAATAGCAATAGCTTGCTAGGTCAGTCATTGTTAATTTGTTAGACATTACAGTTGGGTAGGACTGCTGATATGTTTTTTCTTTTGTCAGCTTGTATAGTATCCTGTGATACTGTGAGACATAGTCTTCAGGGAGGAGGCTTCCAGGTCAATTCCAGCTTGATTGCTCCAAGACCTGTGTCCAAAGTGTGGCCTGTCTTCAGCAAGTAGGGTGTCACCTTCAGGTTGTGGGAGGAAATCAGGGGCTGTGGCAATAGCCTGTGTTATTTTGTGAGTTTCTTGAACTAACCTGATCAAAGACTTGAAGGAAGGTTTCTCTTGTCTGACACTGTGTTTTTTGTTATACAGCTTTCAGGTATACACATGCACTTCTATATATATATTGTATGTCTATTTTTCAGTAGAACTTTGAACTTATACATTTTCCTCTGGTTTTTCATACCATCTAAGCATTATTTATCTCTCTTCTCATTCCCCCTCTATGAGCCTTTCTACTCCCTCCCCAGTTTAAGTACCCTTCGCTTTCCCCCCTTCCCCTTTATTAACACCTCTCTAAATATCACCTTCTCTGAAGCTTTTACTTTCCCTTTATCCCCGCAGTTTATCCCCATGGTTTCTATCCATTTTCCTGGCTCCTGTGGTTACATCTAGGAATTTCGAGCTAAAGTTCACATGAGAGAGAACAGACTTTTTTTTTTTCTGAGTCTCTGTTACTTCATTTAGTGTAACAGTTTCTAGTTCCATCCATTTAGCTGGAAAATTCATGATTTAATTTTCCTTTACTGAGGAGCAAAGCTCCATTGTGTAAATGTGCCACGTTTTTATTATTCATTCATTAATTGAAGGACATTTATTTAGGTTGTTTCCATTGCTTAGTTATTGTGAAAAGAGCAGCCACAAACATGACTGTGAAAGCATCTCTGTAGTAAGAAATTGAGCTCTTTGGGTATATGCCAAGGGGTGGTATGATCCAATCATGCGGTAGATTTATTTTTAGTTTTTTAAGAGCTCTCCTCACTGATTTCCACAGTGGTTGCATCAATCCTACTAACAGTGGATGCAACTTCTCCTTTCCCCACATCTACATCAGCATTTAGTGTCAATAGTTCTCTTAATCTTAGCCATTCTGACTGGTGTTAGAAGAAATATTTTTAAAATTTAAATTTTTTTTATGTTTATGAGTGTTATTATGCTTGCATGTATGTAAGTGCACCCATGTCCTGCAGTGCATGCAAAGGACAGAAGAGGGCATCAGATGCCCTGGAACTGGAGTTACAGGTTGTTAGCTGCCATGTGTGTGCTGGGATTCAAACTTGGGTCTTCTACAAGAACAGCCAGTGCTCTCAGGTGCTGAGTCATTTCTCCAACCCTAAGATGAAATCTTAAAATAGTTTTGATTTGCATTTGCTTAACTACTAAGGATGCTGAACAATTTCTGAGGTGTTTTTCAGCCATTCTTGTTTCTTTAGTGAGAACACTGTTTAAATCCATAGCCCATTTTTAATTGGTCATTTGTCTTCTTGCTTCTTTGTTGAGTTCTGTGTATATTCTGGATGTTAATCCTCCATCAGATGAATGGCTGATTAAGGTTTCTCCCATTCTGTAGGCTTCCTCTTCATGCGATTGCTTGTTTCATTTGCTATATAGAAGCCTTTTGGTTTAATGAGATACCATTTATCAGCTGTTGACCTTATTTCCTGAGAGATTGATGTCCAATTTAGAAGTCCTTTCCTTCATCTATATCTTGTAGATGATATTGCTTCCTATGAATGCTTCAAACAATTTCAGCATTCCAGGCTTCACATTGAGGCCTTTAATCCAATTGAAGTTGACTTTTTTGCAGCATGATAGGTATAGGTCTAATTTTATTCTTCTGCACATGAAGATCCAATTTTGCCTGGACCATTTGTTGAAGATGCTGTCTTTCCTCTAGCGTAGGTTCTTGGCAACTTTGTCAAATATCAGGTGGCTGTAATTGCATGCATTTATGTTTGGGTCTTTTATTTTTATTTTTTAAAATTATTTACTTAACAACCACATGATTAGAAGAAAATTTCATTAGAGCATTAACATATTCAGTAACAATTTCCAGAGCAAAGATGCATCTCTTTCAAAGTTGGCTGTAAATTTTTAGGTTCACAGTTGAATTAACACAGTTACACAATATTAAACTCAGTATAAACACTGTAAGACATAAAATTGAATGTTTTTTTTTATCC
>NW_008335439.1:362829-374843 GCF_000622305.1 Nannospalax galili
TATATAGAGTTTGCACATACATCTCTAATATCTATATATCCGATTATTATAAGTCACAGTTGGTTACTTACTGAGATCCTTGGCATCTGAGCATGGATATAAAGTCATCAGGTAGATTTCAATGGTAATGTTTTTCACCTCAACTAATTAGCATGAAGCAAATTTTTATGCTTCTTCCTCAAATATAACTCATTTTTTATTTGTTGATTTTTTTGTGCGTATTTCATACAGAACATCCCAAACAATCTTATTCCTCTATATACCCACATCACAAATGGCACCCTCCCATAGCCTGCCCCCGAATGGAGTCCATATACTCAATCATCCTGTTACTGTCCACTGTGTTGTCGGTGCCCCCAGCCATTCTCCAGTGCTTGTCCATCCACTGAATCTAGTCAGCCTATCTAGAGTTCCCTGTTTTAGGTAGATCAGCTCTTGCTCATCTAGCAGCAATCAGTTGCCAGTATTCCTTTAGATAAGATTGGGTCTGCTGTTCATTTTCCCAGTTCTGTGCTGGCACTTTCTGCTTAGAAACAAAATCAATGGGAAATAATTGTCTGTCTAACTTTTTATATGGACTCAAGCCTAATGTCTAGGAAGTGTAATCCCTTGAACTCTTAAAGAAATACACTGAGCCCTTTAGTCTTTGATTATACTTTCCTTTGGGTGTTTAAGACCATACAGTTGGCCCAGATAAACCAATTTATTTTTACTTTTAAGGTCATTTGATGGTCCGTTCCTGAGAGGTCACATTGGCTTTGGAGGAACCCCTGACTCCTTTCTTTTACCAGTTCCATCTATGTGAAAATAAATCAAAGGTCCTACTCAACCGTGGATGGCTTCACTTGGAAGCATGTAGGAAATGTTTCCTCTGTGTTGACCCTCCTCTTTGTAGACTGGAGACTGGTTCAACTCCATTTGATGAGGTCTCCATGGCCTCCCTGAACAAGAGGACAAGTGTCTCACCGCACTTACAAGACATTTTAAGAGATGTTCCATAGTCCCCTGGAACTTAGTCAATCTAGGAGGGCAAGGAGCAAAAACTGTCTTATGTGTCCCTCTGACCAAATTACTGTAGGTCTCAAAGTATGGCTGTTAAGCATCCAAGAAGGTTAGTTCCACCAGTCTGGCACTTTTAATTACCATGCACCATGTAGATAAAGCATGGGCAAAGACCAAACGTTCCCAGTTAAACCTTGCCTAGGTATATATTATATTCCTTGAGCTAATTATATGCATAATTTGTCAGTAGGTTGCTCGATTAATATGGATCCCTATGGTTTTTTTTAAAAACTAGCTAGACATTATTTCTCTCTAGCATTGTCTAGCCCTTCCACCATGGTTTCCTCATTTAAGGTGCCCCCATTTATTTTTTTTCCATTTCTCCCTTAATAATACCCTTCGCCTATGGTCCCACCTCTCTTGAGCTCCTTCTTTACCTTTATCCACAAGGCCCCTTGTATAACCTCCCTCTCCCCTCCCCTTAAAATAATCCCATTTTTATCCATATCTCCCTTATTAATGTCTGTTTCCTACTGTTCTTCTCTTTCAGGTTCTTTCTTTTCCTTTACCTCCCTGGTTGATTTTCCTTATACTGGTTTCTATAGTTATGCCTGGATATGTACTCACTTATTAAGGATTTGGTGCTAGGATCCACATAGGAGGGAGAACATATGTCTTTTTTTTCTGATTATGTTACTTCACTTAGTATAACAGTTTCTAGTTCCATCCATTTACCAGCAAATTTCATGATTTCATCTTTCTTTATTGCTGAGTAAAATTCCATCATATAAACAAAGCACATTTTCATTATCCACTTGTCAGTTGAGGGACACTTAAGTTGCTTCCATCCCTTAGCTATTATGAAAAGAGCATCAAAAAACACGGATGTGTAAGTGTCTCTACAATAGGTTGAGTTCTTTGGGTATATGCCAAGAAGTAGTATAACTGGGCCAAATGGTAGGTTCATTTGTCATTTTTAAAGAGTTCTCCACACTGCTTTCCATAGGGGTTGCATGAGTTTGCAGCCCCACCAGCAGTGGATGACTGTTCCCTTTCCCCACATCTTCTCCAACATTTGGTATCATTTGTTCTCTTGATCTTAGCCAGTCTGACTGGGGTAAGATGAAATCTTAAAGTGGTTTTAATTTGTATTTCCCTAATTACTAGTAATGTTGAACATCTTTTAAGATGTTTCTTAGCCATCTGTATTTCTTCTTTAGAGAACTCTCTGTTCAGCTCCTTAATCTGTCTTTTAATTGGGTTACTTCATTTCTTGCTTCTTTGTTTGTTGAGTTCGTTATGTATTCTGGATGTTAAACCTCTGTCAAATGTGTTGCTGGTGAAGATTTTCTCCCATTCTGTGGATCTTCTCTTCATTTCCTTGGTTGCTTCTTTTGATGTATAAAAGCTTTTTAGTTTAATAATGTCCCATTTGTGGATTCTTGACCTTTTTTCCTGAGCAATTGATGTCTGGTTTGGAAAAACCTTTCCTATACCTATATCTTGTAGTTATTGCCAATGTTTTCTTCTAACAATTTCAGAGTTTCAGGCTTCACATTGAGGTCTTTGATCCATTTAGAGTTGACTTTTGTGCAAACTGAAAGATAGGGGTTGAATTTCATTCTTCTCCAGGTAGAGATCCAGTTTTGCCAGCACCATTTGCTGAACATGCTGTTTCCTCCAGTGAATGTTCTGGACCTCTTTGTCAAATATCAGGTGGCTTAAATTGCATGTACTCGTATTTGGTTTTCAATTTTGTTCCATTGATCTATGGGTCTATTTTGTGCCAGTACCATGTTGTTTTTATTACTATAGCTCTGTAACACAGTTTAAAGTCTGGTGTAGTAATACCCCCAGCATTGCTTTTAGTGCTCAGGGTTGCTTTGGCTATCTGAGGTCTTTTGTACTTCCATATGAATCTTAGGATTTTTTCCCAATTCTGTAAAGAATTTCATGGGATTTTTATTGGGATTGCATTGAATCTATATATTGCTTTTGGTAGGATGGTTATTTTCACAATATTGATTCTTCAAATCCATGAGCATGGGGGGTCCTTCCATCTTGTGATGTCTTCCTCAGTCTCTTTTTTTAAACATTTAAAATTTTTGTTGTAGAGGTCTTTAATTTCTTTGTCCAGGTTTATTCTGAGATTTCTTTTTTGCAGCTATTGTAACATAGATTGTTTCCATGTACTCTTTCTCTGATTGCTTGTTATTGGTATATAGAAAGGCTGCAGACTTTTGTAGATTAATTTTGTAACCTCCCATTTTACTGAACATACTAATTTCTAAGAGTTTTCTGATGAACTTTTTGGCATTTCTTAGATATAATATATGGTCTGCAAAAAGGGATAATTTGATATCTTCTTTTCCAATTATTATTTCTTTATTTTTTTCCCTTATCTTATTACTTTTGCAAGAGTTTCAAGCACTGTGTTAAAAAGGAGTGGAGATGGTGGACAGTGTTGTGTGGTTCCTGATTTTAATGGGAATGCTTCCAGTTTTTCTCCATTTAGAATGATGTTGGCTGTGGGTTTGTTGTACTCGACTTTAATTATCTTAAGGTATGTTCCCTCCAGTCCAATTCTCTCTAGGCCTTTGAACGTAAGTCATATTGAATTTTGTCAAAGGCTGTCTCTGAATCTATTTAGATGACCATGTGGCTTTTGTCATTTAGTCCATTTATATGATTTATGATGTTTATTGACTTACATATATTGAACCATCATTGCATCTCTGGAATAAGGTCAACTTGATCATGGTGGATGATCTTTTTTGATGTGTGTCTGTATGTGGTTTGCAAGTATTTTGCTGAGAATTTTTGGATATATGTTCATTGAGGATATGGGTCTTTAGTTTTTTTTTTTTTTTTTTTTTTGGTTGTATCTTTACCTGGGATTGGTATTAGAGTGATGCTGGCTTCATAGAAGGAAGTTGGAAGTTCTCCCTCCATTTCTATCATTTTGAATAAATTTAGTATTGGATGTAGATCTTCTTTAAAAGTCTGGTAGAACTGTTCTGTAAATCCATCTGGTCCTGGGCATTTTTCAGTCAGGAGGTTTTGTATTACTCTTTCAATTTCCTTATGTGATATGCATCTGTTTAAGCTGTTGATCTCTTCTTGGTTTAGTTTTGATGGATACTGTGCTTTTAGATACCCATCCATTTCTTTTAGGCTTTCAAATTTAATAGCATATAGGTTTTTAAAGTATTCCCTTATAACGTTCTGTATCTTTTTGGTGTCTATTGTGATGTTTCCCCTTTCATCTATGGTTTCATTGACTTGGAGCTGCTCTTTCTTTCTTTTGGTTAACTGGGCCAGCAGTCTGTCAATCTTGTTTATCTTTTCAATGAACCAGCTCTTAGATTCACTGAGTCTTTGTATTGTTTTCTTTGTTTTTATTTCATTAATTTCTGCCCTGATTTTTGTTATTTCTTCTTGTCTGCTGGATTTGGATTTCATTTGTTGTTGCTTTTCAAGTGTCTTGAGTTGCAATGTTAAGTCACTTATTTGTGTTCTTTCTGAATTTTTAATTTGACACTTAGAGCTATAAACTTCCCTTTAAGGACTGCTTTCGACGTGTTCCAGAGGTTTTGTTGTGTTGTATTGTCCTTTTCATTTAGTTCCAGGCCATTGTTGATTTCAAGCTTTATTGCATTGTGGTCTGATAGAATGCCTGGAATTATTTCAATCTTTTTGTAGTTGTTGAAATTTGTTTTGTGCCCCAGTATATGGTCAATTTTGGAGAAAGTTCCATGGGGCACTGAATAGAAATTATACTCTTTGGTGCTTGCGTGGAATATCCGGTAGATGTCTGTTAGGTCCATTTGATTTATGGTATTGTTTAATTCAGATGTCTCTCTGCTAATTCTCTGTCTTTTTTATCTATCTAATAGAGACAATGGGGTATTGAAGTCCCCTATTATTAATGAGTTGTGATTAATCTATGTTTTAAAGTCCTGTAGTCCTGTTTTTATGAAGTTGGGTGCACCAGAGTTTGGTGAATATATGTTCATGACTGTAATATCTTCTTGGTCAATTTTTCCTTTATCAGAATGAAGGGGCCCTTTTTATCTCTTCTGATTAGTTTTAGTTTAAAGTCTATTTTATCAGATATTAGAATTGCAACACCTGCTTTTTTCTTAGTACCATTCGCTTGGTATATTTTTTTCCATCCTTTCACCTTAAAGTAGCACCTGTCCTTGAAAGTGAGATGAGTTTCTTGTAGACAACAAAAAGATGGGCTTGTTTCTTATTCCATTCAACTAGTCTGTGTCTTTTGGCTGGAGAGTTCAGTCCATTGATAAGTTTAAATAGCCTTATTAATGAAAGATATGTATTGATTCTTGTCATTTTTATTTCTGTTCACATTCTTGGTATAGTTGTGCATTTCCACAGTTATATATTCATTAAGTTTCTTTCTGTAACCCCTTGGGTATAGTCATTCCTTTCTTCAGCTCTTTGTTTTGTTTCAAGAACTCTCTGAAGGGCTGGTTTTGTGGACATGAATTCTTTCAGCCTATTTATGTCATGGAAGATTTTTCTTTCCTCTCAACTATAATAGACACTTTGGCTGGGTATAGTAATCTGGGTAGGCATCTGTGGCCATTTAGTGCTGGGGATACCTTAGTCTAGGCTCCTCTGGCTTTCATAGTTTGTACTGAAGTCAGCCATTATTCAAATGGGTTTTCCTTTATATGTGACTTGTTTTTCTTTTGCAGATTTCAGTATTCTCTCTTTTTTCTGTACAGTTAGTGTTTTTACTGTGCTGTTCCATGGAGAGTTTCTTTCCTTGTCCTGTCTATTTGGTGTTTTATACCCTTCTTGTATTTGTATGGGTATGTCTTTCTTTAATTTTGGGGAAATTTCTTCTACAATCCTGTTGAAGATCTGGTCCATACCATTATCCTGAGAGTTTTTTCCTTCCTGTATGCCTATGATTCATAAATTTGGTCTTTTTATGGTGTCGCACAATTCCTGCATATTCCATTCTTACAGTTTCTAAAATTTTTCATAACTTTGCTTGAGTGGTCTAATTTGTCCACTTTATCTTCCAGTCTTGATATTCTGTTTTCCATTTCATTCATCCTATTGGTGAGGCTTTCTCTTGTCTTTTCTAATTGGCTTATTGAGTGTTTCACTTCCTTCTTCATTTCATCATGGAGTATTCATCAATATTTCTGACTCTTTTCTGAATTCATTCAGAAGTTTGTCCCTATCTTCTTTCAGTTCTTTCATTTCTTTCTTTGTGTGTTCTTTAAATTCATTGAATTCTTTTATCATATTTATAATTGTTCTTTTGAGTTCCATGCCCTCTGTTATCTCTAGGGGATTCTCATTGTACTCCTAGAGGACAGCTGGTACTTGGTGGGGATATATTATTTTGGTTTTTCATGCTACTATTTTTTCTCTGTGATGTTGTCACATGGGTTTCTTTTGCAGTTTCTGATTCTTGTGTGAGACTCAAACCTTCCTTTGTTGAGTTTAGGTCTGCTTCTTTTTGTAAACTTTATGTACCTTTGTGGTTTACTTGTTGAGCATGAAAAGCTGGTTAGTCTAGGCTCAGGTTCTCTCTTTTGATTTTATATTGGAGGAGTCAAGTTGCTTCCATTTTCAGGAGTTCCCATAGTGGCCCAAGTTGGATGAGGATCAGATGTTCTCAGGGTATCTCATAAGGGCTGGATCCATCTAGGAAAGATGCTGGCCTCAGGAATTTGGGGACTGGGCTGGCCTGGGAGTAAGGCCCAGGAAAGATACTGGTCCCTGGAAGCAGGTGGCTGTGCCATGAAGGAGTGCAAAGGGAGGTGGGGACAGAAAGAGCCCCCCCCCCGAGGGCTCCTGGGGTCTCCTGGGGTCTCCTGGGAGGAAATGCATTGGTCTGGATGCAAAGGATCAGGAATTGGATTCTGGGCCAACAGATCAGTCCAGGGTCCGGGATACTAAGAGAAGAAATGGACCAGTAGCTAGGCTAAGAGGAGTAACTGGTGGGGGAGCTGGGAGGGTGAATGAGGATGGGAGAATCAAGGCATGGTGGACACCATGGGAGTTACCCAAAAAAGATGCTGGCACCAGGAGCTGGTGGCTGTACCGCCCAGGAATGCAAAGGGAGGTAGGATCAGGAAGAGGCCCAGAGGGATCCTCAGGACCAGGAAATACGCTGGTACCAGGAAGCTGGTGGCTGTGTTGCCCAGGGATGCAAAGGGAGGTCTGGGTCTTTTATTATGTTCCATTGTTGTACAAGGATTGCTTTGGTTATTCATGGTCTTCTATGTTTCCATATGAATTTTAGGATGATTTTTTTCTATTTCTGTGAAGCATGTTGTGGGGATTTTAATTTGTGTGCTGGGTAGCTTAAGTAGTCAATTTGACAAACCTGGGTAAAGGAACCTCAGTTGGGGAATTTCCTCCATTGGGTTGGCCTGTGGCCATGTCTGTGGGGTACTTTCTTGATTGTTGAGTGATGTGGAGGGCCCAGCTCACTGTGGGCAGTGCCACCCCTTGGAAAGTTATTCTGTATTGTATAAGAAAGAGGATTAACGGCCAGGGGAGCAAGCCAGTAAGCAGCATTCCTCCATGGCATGTGCTTCAGCTCCTACCTCCAGGTTCCTGCCCTGAGTTCCTAACTTGGGCTCCCTCAGTTATGAACTGTGAGATGTAAGTCAACTAAAACCTTTCCTCCACAAGTTTATATTGGTCAGAGTGTTTTGTCACAGCAATTGAAGGGAAGCTAGTATAATTTGGATTGCATTGAATCAATAAATTTTTTTTTGTAGGATAGCTATTTTCACTGTATTGATTCTACCAGCCCATGAGCATGGGGGTTCTTTCCACGCCCTTGTGTCTTCCTGGGTTTGATAACTTTAGTTCTTAACTCATCACATCTGTCTGGAAGGAACCTCAAGTGAGGAATTTCTTCCATTGGATTCACCTGTGGCCAGGTCTATGGGGTATTTTCTTGATTGTTGAGTGACGTGGGAGAGCCCAGCCTATTGTGACCAGGTAGTCCTGTGGTGTATAAGAAAGCAGGCTGAGCATAGGCCAGGGGGATCAAGAAAGTAATCAGCATTCCTCCATGGTCTGTGGTCCAGGTTCCTACCTTGAGTTCCTGCTTTGTCTTCCCTTAGTGATGAACTGTTCCTTGGAGATGTAAAATAAAATATAAATTTCCCCTACAAGTTAGTTTTGTTCAGTGTTTTTATTACAGCA
The DNA here is from genome assembly GCF_000622305.1 of Nannospalax galili. NCBI lineage: Eukaryota > Metazoa > Chordata > Mammalia > Rodentia > Spalacidae > Nannospalax > Nannospalax galili. Next base: position 371,038 of record NW_008335439.1, read on the forward strand.
ATGGAAATACAACTAGGACATGTCTTCAATCTTCCCTAATCTCTTCTTTCAGAGTTATTTTCCAATTAGTACTCTTTTAATTTCCTTTTCTTGTCTTATTGCTTTAGCTAGTTTCAAGCGTTATATTGAAAAGGTGTGGAGACAGCAGACACCCTTGTCTGGTTCCTTGGGCCTTGGCCCTATCCCTATGAGGCTGTCAGAGAGCACATGACTAGCTAGCCTGAGGGAGCTACCCAAATCGTGCTGCATCCTTTCTCTTGTTTTGGAACCATCTCCAGTCCCTCCCACTGCTCCAGAGTTCAGGTCTTCTCTGCTAGCTAGTATGAACCAACACATTTGGTTCCCAATGTCTTTCCTTGGGCCTTGGCCCTGTCCTGCTGAAACTACCAGACTAACTGGGTGAGAGAGCCAGATCCTGTTGTGCTAGGTCACCATTTTCTTTCTCTAAGACCAGCTCCAGTTTCTTGGCTCTAGTGCCTACACTTTCTTTGCTTAGCTACTTGGAACTTTCCTAGCTGATACTGATCACCTTTACTTGAGCCTAGGGTCTTTCCTCCTCCTGGAGAGCTCCTGACTAGCCTGCCTGAATTCATTCAGTCCTTCCAATAAAAAATCAAAAGAGATAACCTGAATCCTAGCCCAACTAAGTAATCAAAGTGGATCAGAAAGCAACTAAGCTATATCAACAATAGAAACAGAATCAATTTTCAAATGAAAGGCAGACTTGAGTATCATATCAGCTACATAAACAGCAAAAGAAATCCACATGCCCAGACCATAAAGAAAAAAATACAAATACTATGAAAAAACCAAAAAAAAAAAGTCTCCACTAAAGCCCATCAGTCCTCTAGAAGTGTTCTACAAAGAAAACTACCTAGAGGAACCCCAGGACACAGAATTTAAAAGAACAATCATAAATATGATCAACAAATTCAACAAATTTAAAGAACACAGAAACAATCCAAAGAACAGAGCGAGGACAAGGAAAAAACCCTGAATGAAACTCAAGAAAATAAAAACATACAGATGAACAAAATGACAAAAACAATTCATGAGTTGAAGTGTGAGTTCATGAATTGGATAGAAATATTGAAGAAAACCCATGCTGAAAAGAAGACAGAACTGAAAAACTCAATAAGTCAATTTGAAATGACTGGAAAAAGATTGATTGAAATGGAAAACAGAATATCAAGACTTATTGATAAAGTTGAAGAAGGGGACTGTTAAGCAAAGAATATGAAAACAATTTAAAAACACAGGAATGGAATATGCAAGTAATATGGGACACAATGAAAAGACTAAATTTATGTATCATAAGCCTAAAGGGAGAAGATTTCCAGGTCAATGGCACTGAAATTCTTCAACTGGATTATAGAAGAAAATTTCTCTAATTAAGGAAATACATAGCCATACAGATTCCATAAGCACACAAAACAACAATTAGAACCAGAACAGACCTCCCCACAGAATATCATAGTGAAGCATTAAATGTAGAGAAGAAGAGAGAATATTGAAAGCCACAAGGAAAAACAGCAAGTTACATATAAATGAAAACCCATCAGAATTACAGTTGACTTTTTAATGCAAGTTATGGAAGCCAGAAGAGCCTAGAGCAAAGTATTCCAAGTTCTAAATCATCATAGATGCTATTCCAGAATACTTTACCCAGAAAAACTGTCAGTCATAGTCAAAGGGAAAAGAAGAAAATCTTTTATGACATGAATAGGCTGAAAGAATTCATGTCCACAAAATCAGCCCTTCAGAAAATACTTGAAGCAATACAAAGAACTGAAGAAAAGAATGATCATACCCAAGAAACTATAGAAAGAAAACAAATGAAAGTGTAACTATGGAAACACAAATTAGGACCAAGAGCATAAAGATATATTAAAATTACAGTAACTAATACAAATCTTTCGAAAATAACTTTATTTTGATCTTTTTGAGAGAGGGCTTTTTGTAGCTGTGGGTGACCTGAAACTTGCTTTGTAGGACAGGCTGGCCTCAATCTCAGAAAGATCTGCCTCCCAAGTGCTGGAACTAAAGGCATGTGCCACCAAGTTTGGTGCTTCAATAACAAATTTAAATATCAATGGCCTCAAGTCCCAAGTCAAAACAGACTAGTTGAATGGATTAGAAATAATTTTGTTGCCTGCAAAAAACTCATCTCACTTTCAAGGACAGGCACTATCTTAGGGTAAAAGGATGGAAAATATACTCCAAGCAAATGGTAGTAAGAAACAAGTAAGCATTGCAATTCTAATATCTGACAAACTAGACTTAAAAGTAAAATTAATAGGAAGGGATAAAGAATTATTCCCTTTCTGATCAAGGGAATAATTGAAAAAGAAGATACTACAACCATGAACATATATGCACCAAACTCTGATGCACCAAATTTTGCAAAAAAGTACAGGACTTTAAGTTGTAGATTAACCCCAACTTGGCAACAGTAGGTGACTTCAGTATCCTACTCTCTCCAGTAGAAAGGTCAACCAGACAGACAATAAACAGAGAAACATCTAGATTAAGTGATATCATACATCAAATGGACCCAATAGATATCATCTACAGGATATTTCACCCAAGCACCAAAGAATAAACATTCTTCTCAGAGACCATGGAGCTTCCTCTAAAATAGACCCAGACTGGGGCACAAAACTAACCTCAACAAATACAATGAACTAATTCCAAGCATCCTATCAACCTACAGTGCAATAAAGCTTAAAATCAATAGCAAAGGAGGCTCTGGTAATTACACAAACTCATGGAGATTAGACAGCACACTCCTGAACGATGAATGGTCAAAGAAGGAATCAAGAAAGAAAAGTATTCCTATAACTAAATGAAAATGATAATACAACGTGACACATCTGCTGGGACACATTAAAAACAGTCCTAAGAGAAGTTTACAGCTCTAAGAATCTGCATTAAAAAAAACAGAAAAAGAACAAATAAATGACTTAGTGGTACATCTCAAAAATCTAGAAAGGCAAGAACAAACCAAACCCAAACCTGGCAGGTTAGAAGAAGTAACAAAAACCCCAAATTCCTTCTATGAGGCCAGCATCACTGTAATAACCAAACCAGATAAAGACACAACCAAAAAAGAAAACCATAGACCCATATCCTTAATGAACATAGTTGCAAAAATTCTCAACAAAATACATGTAAACTACATACAGGCACACATCAGAAAGACCATTTACCATGATCAAGTAGGCTTTCTCCCAGAGATGAAGGGATGGTTCAATATACGCAAGTTAATAAACGTTATTAATCATATAAATGGACTCAAATACAAAAACCACATTGTCATCTCAATAGATGCAGAAAAGGCTTTGGACAAAATTCAGCATGCATTTATATTTAAAATCCTAGAGGGAATTGGACTGGAGGGAGCATACTTCAACACAATTAAAGCTATGTATAACAAACCCACAGCCAGTATCATTCTAAATGGAGAAAAACTGGAAGCATTCCCATTAAAATCAGAAACCAGACTAGGATGTCCACTATTCCACTCCTTTTCAACATAGTGCTTGAAACTCTTGCTATAGCAATAAAAGAGAAAGAATTTAAAGGAGTACTAATTTGAAAAGGAGAGGTCAAACTATCAGTTTTTACAGATGATATGATACTATACCTAAGAGATCCCAAAAGTTCCATCAGAAAACTCCAGAACTGATCAACATTTTCAGTTTAGTGGCAGGTTATAAAACCAATCTACAAAAATCAGTAGCCTTTCTATATTACCAATACAAGCAATTGGAGAAAGAGTACAGGGAAATGCTCCCATGCACAAT
>NW_008335439.1:374896-393455 GCF_000622305.1 Nannospalax galili
ACCAAAGATCTCTGCAATGAAAAATTTAAATCATTAAAGAAAGAGATTGAGGAAGACACCAGGAGATGAAAGGACCTTCCATATTCATGGATTAGAAGAATTAATATTCTGAAAATGACCATCCTACCAAAAGCAATATGTATATTCAATGCAATCCCAATAAAAATCTCCATGACATACTTCACAGAATTAGATAAATGCATCCTTAAATTCATATGGAGGCACAAAAGACCCCAGATAGCCAAAGCATCCCTGAGCACAAAGAGCAATGCTGGAGGGATTACTATACCAGATCTTCAAGTATAATACAGAACCATAATTATAAAAACAGAATGGTACTGGCACTAAGACAAATAGATCAATGGAACATCATTGAAGATCCAAACCTGAGTATATGCAGTTTCAGCCACCTGATATTTGACAAAGGTGCCAAAAACACACAATGGCATAAAGACAGCATCTTCAACAAATGGTGCTGGCAAAACTAGATCTCCACCTGTAGAAGAATGAAACTACATCCTTATCTTTTTGCCTTGCACAAAAGTCAACTCCAAATGGATCAAAGACTGCAATGTGAAACGAAACCCTGAAACTATTGGAAGAAAATATTGGCAGTAACTTACTGGATATAGGTATAGGAAGGATTTTCTAAATCAGACAGAAGTTGCTCAGCAATTAAGGTCAGTAATCAATACATGGAACCTCATTAAACTAAAAAGCTTCTGTACAGCGAAAGAAACAATCAAAAATGTGAAGAGAAAACCCACAGAATCAGAAAAAATCTTCACCAGAGACACATCTGACAGAAGTTTAACATACAGAATATATACAGAACTTAAAATAAAGAAGTGAGAAATCAAATGACCCAATTAAAAAATGGGCTAAAGATCTAAACAGAGAGTTCTCGAAGGAAGAAATAAAAATGGCTAAGAAACATTTCAAAAAGTGTTCAACATCGTTAGTAATTAGGGAAATGCAAATTAAAACCACCCTAAGGTATCATATTACCCCAGTCAGACTGGCTAGGATCAAGAGAACAAATGATACCAAATGCTGGTGAGGATGTGGGGAAAGGGGAACGCTCATTCACTGCTGGTGGGATTGCAAACTCATGGAACTCCTATGGAAAACAGTGTGGAGAACTCTTAAAAAACTAAAAATGAACCTACCATATGACCTGGTTATACCACTCCTTGGCATATACCCAAAGGACTTATCCTATTGTAGAGACACTTGTACAACCATGTTTGTTGCTGCTCTTTTCACAATAGCTAAGGGATGGACGCAACCTAAGTGTCCCTCAATTTATGAGTGGTTAACAAAAATGTGGTATATTTACACAATGGAGTTCTATTCAGCAGTAAAGAAAGACGAAAGAATGAAATTTGCAGGTAAATGGATGGATCTAGAAACTGTTATACTAAGTGAAGTAACACAGACTCAGAAAAACAAACGACATATGTTCTCCCTCATACGTGGCTCCTAGCACCAAATCCTTTTAAATTCCAGGTCCTTTTAATAAGATGATGCTATACAGCAGTCCCTTCTGCATGAAATAACTACCATCAATGTGACTTCGGCTGAGCCTAATCACTAAACATAGTCACAACTGGGCTTGTTGACAGTTGTGTTCATTCATTAAAGGAGTGTCAAGCAGGATCCCTGGACCCTCATCTGAGTATCCAGCCACTCTTCCCAGCCAACTAGTCCAGCCTTGGAAGACAAAAGAAAAATGTGGAAGAACCCAATAGAGGGATGCTTTTGGAAGCCCTTGCCAAGAAAATCCAATGGACTCTCATATGAATATTTAAAAATTGCACTGTTCTGACTTTTCTAGTTCCCTGTCTAGAATTTGTAATGCTAACTACTCTTGCCTTTATTTCTCCTTCACATCTCCCATTCATGATTCAAGGACTTGCTGCTCCCCTTAGAGACAGAAGTTATGCAATTTGGGAGTCTTTTATATAGACCCACTAAAGGGGTACTCTAATTCCCTCACCCTGTGTCTCTGTTCAGCATGGAAGAAGCCAGAGTGGTCGGTGTCCCTATTCCCTATTGGCAATTTGGGTAACCTCTTCAGAGGATGGCGTGATAAGCATAGGAGGTAGGAATTGACTAGGCAGCGAGGGTAAAAAGACACCAAAAAAGTGTAGCCAGTTTCTTGACTAAAAGTTAAAATGTCTTTGGGCCTGTTAGCAACATACTCTGTTCCAAGGCCAAAATTGTGAAAAGTATTTTGGGAGCTTGTATCTAATCCTTAAAAGATTTTAGGGTTACCCCTGAGAGGGGGAATGTTGGAGGGGAAGGATAGGCATGGATTTGATCAAAACACTTTATATGCACGATGAAATTCTCAATAAAGTTTTTGAAAAAAATTTTAAAAATTGCCAATTTGCTGTATAAAATGTTAATTAAATATCCATTATTGAAATTAAATGCCATATAACTTAATAATCTTTGTAATCATATATCCCAGGTCTGAGCAAGTGCATTTTGAGTTCTGGATCTCTGAGAGCACACCAGCATTTTTACTTCCCACAGGTTACATAGCAGTGCTGTGATCTGATCAGGCAGCCCTCTTTATTTTCTCTCGTCTGTCACACTGGGTCTTGATGTTATCAAATACAATAAAAATATTTAGTGCCTTGCAAAAAAACTAGAGCAGGAATTAATGAGATAAAAACAAAGAAAACAATGCAAATAATCAATAAATGTAAGAGCTGGTTCTTTGAAAAGATAAACAAGGTAGACAGATCCTCAGCCCAGCTAAACAAAAGCAAGAAAGAGCAAATCGAAATCAACAAAATCAGAGGAGAAAGGTCACAACAGACACCAAAAAGATTCAGAACATTATAAGGGAATGTTTTCAAACCTATACTCTTTTAAATTTGAAAACCTAAAAGAAATGGATGAATTTCTAAATTCTTGGAGACCAAAGTTAAACTAAGAAGAGATCAATAGCTTCAATAGACACATTGAAGAAGAAGGTGGAGGAGGAAGAGGAGGAGGAGGAGAAGAAGAAAGAGAAGATGAAGGTGAAGAGTAGTCCAAAACCTCTCAACTACATAAAGCCCAGGCCCAGATGGATTCAAACAGAATTTTACCAGACCTTCAAAGAAGATCGACAATCAGTACGACCTATTTTGTACTATCAAAATTTCTGGGAGTTTAATGGCAATGGTGCTGTATGTCAGTTTGTGAGAGACTGGCTTCATTGTTTTAGTAAATCCATTTGTTATTTTTTTATATTTTAAAGCATATGTACTTCATAATTTTTGGAATATTTTTAAGTTTTCTTCATTTCTTTTTCAAAATATTTTATTTATTATTTTAATTTTATGTTATGAGTGAATTATCTGCATGTAGGTAAGTGTACCCATGCCATGCAATACCCGTGGAGGACAGAAGAGGCTGTCAGACCCCTGGAACAGTTGTTAGCTGCCATGTGGGTGCTGGGATTCAAACCCGGGTGTTCTGCAAAAACAGCCAGTGTTCTTAACTGCCAAGTCATCTCTCCAGCTCCTAGTTTTCTTCATTTCTTAACCACTGTTTTAAATTCTTTGTGCAGTTTTGAATTCTGTTGGATTTTATAATTTTGCTTCTGACATGTTCATTGCCAGTGTATGGAAGTTGAGATTTACTTAATATGTGTCTACAAACTTACTCATTTATTTATTCTATAATTTCTTTTATAAATTCCTCATGCTATATAATATGAAAATATTATTTCAAAATAGGAACAGTTCAGTCTTTTAATATCTGATCCCTATACTTTCTGTATCCATGACTAATAGCATGTAACCAAGATCTTCAAGTACAATGTTGCATAAGAATGAGGAGTTTATACATTTGCTTTATTCTCAATTCTGGGTGAGAGGACTAAATTTTATATTTCTACTCTTGACTTTTTGTAGATTATTTTAAAATAAATGAAAATTAAATTAAATTGGAAGTTTTCTTTTATTCTAGTTTTTGGACTCATTTTAACATTAATTGGTGCTGTATTTTGTCAAAGAGATTTGTACACTTATCTAATTATGTGTCTTTTTTCCTTTAGTCTCTTAATATGATAGAGGTAACTGGATAGTTTTTAAATATGAAAACAGCATAGATTTTGAACTTGATTATATAATAATATTCATTTATTGCTAAAATATATTTGTTAATATCTTTGCCCAAGTTGGGGATCAAGCCCAGAACCTTGTGCACTCTAAGGGAGCATACACACTTGGAGTTGCATCCACAGCGTGTGTTTCTTAGATTTATTTTCTTTATATTATTATGCAATTTAATAATATATGTAATATAATGTGCATATTGTATTTCATTATATAATGTATTATATCCTTGTTATATTATTTTTTATATTATATTTTATAGAATACATAATTATATAATGAACTATAGTCTTGTTATATAATTCTTATATTATAATATTTTAAAATATTTGCCTGTGTATGGGATGTGCACATAGGTGTAGTTTTCTCTGGAGGCTAGAAGAGGGCATCAGATGTACCGAAGCTGGAGCTCCATGCAGTTGTGATGTGCTTTTAAAGAATTTCCTCAGTATATAGCTGTGTCTGTTCTGAAGCACTCTTTGTGTCTCAGGCTGGCCTTGAACTCACAGTTCTCTTGCATCAGTCTCCTAGCATCAGTCTCCTAAGTGCTAGAATTTTTGCCACCATTTTGTCTGTTGTTTTCTGTTTGATTGTTATGTTTTTTATTTTTTAAAGAATCAGACAAAAAAAATCAGATTTATCTTAGTAGTACAAGGCTTGCCTATCATGCAGAAGGCCACGGATTTGGTCCACAGCACTGCAAATAACATTTAATTTATGCTGAAGGAAGAAGATTTCCAGGAATTCCTGACTATCCTGAGCTACTTTGTGAATTCAGACCAGTTTGTCTCAAAAATATCAAATGAACAAAAAATAATTGTATCTTTATTCTTGAAAGACATTGGACTGTAGTTTTCTTGTGACATTTTTGTCTGACTTTAAAATTAAGAAAATAGCTTTGTGAAATGAAAAGAAAACATTTCTTCCTCTTTTATTTACTGGAAGAGATTATATAGAATTGGTTAAAACTTGTCAGAATTCTTCAGTGGGACTACTGGGTCTGGTTATCTATTTCTGAGGGACTTTAAACTCTAAATCCCATGTCCTTATAATTATAGTGTTACATTTTTGAATATGAAAATTTGTCTGTGAGTTCATGTTTTAAATACCCAATCCCTAAACAGGCATGGCTGTGGAGCCTGTAGGAAGTGGTAGCTCACTCACAGAACTAGGTCACTGGGAAACTCTTGTAAGGCTGCCATCTCTTTTCCTGGCCCACCACCAGGTGAACAGGCATATGTTGCAATGATGTGCTGAATCCCTCTGAAACCAGCAGCCCAAATAGATCTTCTTCTTCACAACCAGCTGTGTCAGGAATTCTGTCTCAGGGCTACAAAACTAGGTAGCACATAGGTCTATTCACAATTTCTGTTTCGTGTAGGCAAGTTATGACAGTATACACTTTCTGAGAATTGTTTTTTAAAATTTTCATATTTATGTGTGGAGAATTTTCATGATGGTCTGATGTCTGAAACACCTCTAGCTAAGTTTTCTTTTTTATTCCCCAAATCGGCTGTGCCGTCTTGTCAGTATTTTTAGATTTTTGTTGATTTCGTTGCTCTTCACACAACCAGCTATTTATTGAACAGTTTTTTTCCCTCAACTTCGTTAATTCCTGTGATTATCCATAAACCTTTCTTCAACTTGTTAGATTTAACTTTGTGCCAGGTCCAACATCTGGATTATTGTTTTTTAGATACTGATTATGACTTTGAGACTTCTTTTTTTTTTTGAAAGTCTTTAGTGCTGGAAATCTTTTCTTAGCTCTGCTCTTGTTGTGTTCACAAATGCTGTGATTCCCTTTTAATTTATTTCTAGGTATTCTTGGGTTCCTCATATAACTTTTTCTTTGACCCTGAACTATTTAATTTTCAAGTATTAGATTTTTTGATGTTGTTGCTATAAGCATCTCTCTCAGTGTTGGCTTTTCTATGTCTCATAAGGTATGGTTTATTATGTTTCAGTTTTTATTTGTTTCAGGAAATTCTTAGTGCACCTTTTTATAACTTCACTGACCCATTCTTCATTCAAAATAGCATAATGTTCAGTTTCTGTGAATTTCCATCATTATCACAGCTTGTTTTGTTGTTTAATTTTGTATTTATTTGAAAAGAAAGTGACTGAGTCTTGTTTTGTGACCTACTGTACAACTGATTGTAGAGATGTGCTGGTGACCAAAATGCAAATTTTGCAGTTGTTGAATAAAGTGTTTTAAACCATCCTGGTCGGTCCACTTAATCTATGCTATCACTTAACTCTGCTGGTTCTATGTTGATTCTTTTCTCTGGATAGTCTTTCCATTGATGGAAATGGGTTGTACTCCATTCTGTCTCTTTATATCCACTACTGCCTGCTTTATAGAATTGGGTGCTTTGACATTAACTGTACACATTTACAGTTGGTATACTTTCTTCTTTTTTATTTATTGACAGGATTTCCCAGCCCTCTTGGAAGTCACTATGTGGACCAAACTGGCCTTAATCTCACAGAGATCCACCTGCCTCTGTTTCCTGAGGGCTGGGATTAAGGGTGTGTACCACCACACCCAGCTTTAGTGGGTATGTTTTCTTATGGAGTTAATCATTCGATCATCTTAGGGATGCAAGGATAATTCAACACTTCAACACATGCAAACAAATAAACATAATATATAACATCTACAAATCAAAGGATAAAAAAATCAGATGGTCCTCTTAATAGATACAGAAAAAGTCTAAATTTGGCATCCTCTCTTGATGAAAGTTGAAATAAAATTAAGTCTAAAAGGGGCATCCTGTCTTGATAAAAGTTGAAATAAGATTAGGTCTAAAAGGTATGTACCTCATCATGATAAAGGGTCTGTAGAATAAATTCACAACAGTACCATACTGAATGGGGAGTTGTTTAGAACTTTTTCTCCACAATCTAGAATAAGAAAAGGATGTCTAGTCTCAGTGCTCTTTTTCAATATAGACCTGGAAACACTAACCAGAACAAATGAACAGGATAAAGGAGTAAAAAGTACATGTGCAGGCAGGAAGGCAAGGTATTTATTGGCAAATGACATGAATCTACATATGAATACCCCAAAGACTGTACTGTAAGACTATTAGAATTGATAAACACACCCAATAATGTAATAGGCTACAACATCCACATAGAGAAATCAGCATTTTGCATACTAAGTAATGATAGTTCTAAGAAGTAAATCAAGAAGGCCAGACATGGTGGCCCATGCCTTTAGTCCTAGCATTCGGGAGGCAGAGACAGGCAGATCTCTGTGAGCTTGAGGCCAGCCTTGTCTACATAGCGAGTTCCAGGCCACCTGGGCTACAGGGAGGCCCTGTTTCAAAAGCACCAAAAAACAAAACCAACCAACCAACCAAACAAAAACAGCAACAGCAGCAACAACAAAAAACAAACAAACAAACAGAAAAAGAAAGAAATCAAGAAAACAATTTTATTGTATTCACAGTAGTTTAAAGCAGTCCTTGGATAGCTACTTCAGAGGCAGGCCAGGAGGACTCCATGGTGAGACACTGCCTTCCAACAAGACAGAAAACAACCTTCTTCCTGCTGCCTCCCTCATGAAAATAAGCCTCAGAAGAAAACATTTTTGTTTTTAGACAGGGTTTCATGTGCCCAAGGATGGTCCAGAACTGTCTATGTAGTTGACAATGACTTTGAACTTCGGATTCTCCCATCTCCATCTCCGGAGTCCTAGGATTGCAGGTGTGTATCACCACACCTCAATTATACCGTACTGGGCTTGGAATCAAGGGCTTTGTGCATGCTAGGCTTAGAAATAAAATTAAGAAAAAAAGTCACTATAAGAAAATTATAGAATGAATGAAAGTAATTGAATACACACAAAACTGGAAAGTATCCATATTAATGGATTGGGAGAATTAATATTATTAAAATGTCTATGCTACATAAAATGAATTATTCATTCAACGTTATGACCACTAAGATACCAATGGTAGAATGAAAACAATCTTTAGAGTCAGTGAAAGCACAAAAGATTGTGAATAGCTAAACAGTTTTAAACAACAAAGAGTAGAGCATCATACCACTACACAGTACATCACCCTGCATCGTACTACCTGAGTTTTACTACTCAAACTGCACTGTATTGACATAAAATTAGAAACAAAGACCAGTAATACAGCACAAAATGACTCCATGTGTTTACTGCTAACCAGTTTTCCACAACATGCTTTTACTTTGGAGAATAAGTAGTTCTGGGGAAAGTGAATACACACCTTAAGAGTGTCACTTGACCACATTCTCTTACCCTACAAAAAACTCAAAGTGGCTCAAAGTTCTGAATGCCAGAAACAAAGCAGGAAAGCTCTGGGGGACCAAAACCAGAACGACGCTTCAGTGTTGTGTGTGCGAATACAAGCAACAAAAGCAAAAATGAACAAGTGCTTGTCTCAAACTCAAAGGCTTTTCACAGCAGTATAAGTAATCAACAGAGTGAAGAAACAATCTACAGGATAGAAAAAGAAACTTGCAAATCATTCATCCTATGAAAGATTAATACACAGAATATACAAGAACTCAAATACTCATTTTAGCCCTAAATAACCACATTAAAATTGGTCAATGATATGAATAGACACTTCTCAACAGAAATTCAAATGGACAATAAATTGATAAAAAGGCACCATTAGTGGTCAGAGAATCAAAAGCAAGTGAAATATCATCCTCACTTACCTAAAATTGTATTAATAAAGAAGAAAAAATTTAAGAGAAATAGAAGTTGATGAAGTGGAAGAAGAGGAACTCCTATAGATTACTGATGGGATGGTAATAAAAGATTACTACAGTTCATGTGGACAACACTGTAGAGGCTCCTGAAAATATAAAAATAGGTGTACTATATGATCCAGGTGTCCCATTTCTGGATATATAACAGAAGGAAATGAAATCAGCCTATCAAAGAGATACCTGTACATCTGTGTGTATTGCTTCACCAGTCATAACAGCTGAGATACAGGCTCAATCTAGATGCATGTTAACAGATACATAATAGCAGTTACTGGAGGTTAAGAAGGGCTGGGAGAAGAGGAAATAGAAGGATACTGTACGCTGTTTACTAAAATGTAACTGAAAAGGTGATTTCTAGTGACCTACAGTACAGTGTGGTGCCTAGAGTATGATTTTCTATCCCACTTCCTTATATATTTTGTGTTTGTTTAGGAGGCACACGCTGTAGAGCACAAGTGAAGGCCAGAGGACATCTTCCTGGGGGCCAGTTCTCTCTTTTCAGCATGTGGGGCCTGGGGCTCAAACTTAAGCTGTCAGACTTGGGACAAATGCCTTTTCCCACTAAGTCACCTTACCAGTCCAGTTATAATAACCTATTGTATAGTTTATCAATAACTTGAAGACAAACTATAATTATTGAGATGGAAACTTTAATTATCTTAACTTGATGAGTATACATTGTATACAAATATTGAATTATCACATTCTACACATTTGTGCAATTCAAGTAATACAAATTAATTAGAAAATAATGATGCTGGTTTATGAAATAGTGGACAAATATTTAAAAAGAAACCCAAACCAAAACAAACCCTCACCCTTCAGAAAAGTGTATTTCAAGGATAAAGTGTAAGTAATTGTTTGGAAATAGCCCATAAAAATTAGATGATTTTATCCACTGGTGTTTAATCAGCCTATAGAGATCGTAAGGAAGTGAGGCATGGATGGGGGAGGGGGTCTAAATTTAATTGAGAACTATTGTACGAAATGCACAAAAACTCAATAAAATATTAAAAATAAAAAATAAAATGCACATATGTTCTCCAAAATTAGACGACTTTTGTGGTCATCAATTATGTTTTGAAATCTTGCATCATGAAGAATAGAATCTCTTTGAAGGGTGGTAGCCATCTTTGAAGAATGGTTTCACACTAGTTGTGTAAGTGTGCAGGCCTTTTTGATATTCTGACAGTTGCTGTACAATGACATAAGCATTCCTTCCAGAGCACCCACTGTCAGTGCCAGGAGCAAGGCTGCTGCCAGTGCACAGGAATCCATCGTGCACACACACACAGGAATCCATCGTGCACACACACAGGAATCCATCGTGCACACACACACAGAGGAATCCATCGTGCACACACACAGGAATCCATCGTGCACACACAGAGGAATCCATCATGCACATACACAGGAATCCATCGTGCACACACACAGGAATCCGTTGTGCACACACAGAGGAATCCATCGTGAACACACACAAGAATCTGTAGTGTACACACATAGAAATCCATCATGCACACACACAGGAATCCATCATGCACGCACAGAGGAATCCATCGTGTATGCACAGAGGAATCATCATATATACACACACAGGAAACTGTCATGCACACACACAGAAATCCATCATGCACACACACAGGAATCCATCTTGCACACACACAGAAATCCATTGTGCATGCACAGAGGAATAGGGATCATATATATACACACACAGGAATCCACTGTATACAAACACAGAGGAATCCATCATATATACACACAGAGGAATCCATCATATATACACACAGATGAATTCATCATATATACACACAGATGAATTCATCATGCACAAACACAGGAATCCATCATACACACACACACACACACACACACACACACACACACACACACGGACAGGAATCCAGCAAACACAATCCTGAAGGTGCACAGCAAGATTATTGTGTGTCTTCTTATCCTAGAGAGTGCCTTCAACTTAGAACCAATCAGTAGTTTCATTGATGTCTCAGACCAATAGCTAGCAAGAATGTTAATCCAGAAAATGGCATATTTAACCTGAAGTTTCATCATTACTGAATTTCATAGTCAACGTCTTCCCTTGAATTTTACTTTCCATCACAGATTAGATAGCTATAGATAGATGACAAATAGCTAGATGATAGATAGACAGATAGTATGGAATTTTTGGGTTTCAGCATTCAGGATTTTAATCTTTTAGGGTTGTGATTTTGGGGATTTTAGACTTTAGGGATTTTGATCTTCCATGATTTCAGCCTTTGTGATTTTGACATTGAAGGATGTGGTCTTCAGAGCACTGCAAGTTATCTATTGCTGGAGAGAATAGTCAAACATCTATAAAAAGTTTTATTATCAGAAGATGTGATTTCACAAGACCCCTCCACCACTAGGATTATCTGCTACTGAGAATGCACTATCTGACCCTGCACTTTAGCTGCATTGTTTACACAGGATCCTTACTTTGCTGATATTGAGGATAAAATAGTTACACAGACAACCTATGGGTACAGAGCAAATATGCAAAAGTCATCAAGAGAAAGAACTACATGCCCAAAGATTAGGACTATGAGAAGCAATCACATCTTCCCCTTAAGGAGAAATTACTGTAAGCAAATACTTTCAAGTCCTGGTCAAACAACTGATCCCGTTTATTTAGAGAGGGAGATCAACATGATTGTTTTGTTCCTGTCATGGGTGAGTCAGGAAATAAAATCCCAAGGTACTTTTTCCAAAGGGCCTCAAGACAGTCAGGATGTTATAGGCCTGTGTCGCCTGGTGATGTGCAGAAAATTTGATCAAATGAACCAAATGTTCTGAAGATAAAAATATCCGTGCACCATCAATGATGAGCAATGATCAAAATGGTTCAGAACAGGAACAAGGCACTAGTGTTTCCTGGAAAAGCCTCTTCCTCCTTTCTAGAACAGTATCATCACTACTTCTTGAAAAAGGCCTCAGAGGAATCTGTTTTCTTGAGAGCATTCAGACTCTGTGCTTTCCAGAGAGAGAATTTATTCCACTCCATTTTGAGAATTAAAGGAGGCATATTTTCCTCCTAAGGCATGGCAGATAAATATATCTGCAAATGCACAGCATCAGAGCACATCATGCAAGGTGGCCTGACACTTGGCTCATCCTAGGTTCATGTGTTACTTTACAACTTTCAGGAGAGAACAGTATAGGAAATATGAGATAGAATCTTCAACATTTTAATTTTATATTTTAGAGAACTCTGTTGGTTAAATGCTCATTAAATTTGCCCATGTGACGTCTGAAGGGTTATAAAAGTAGGAGTTAATTTGGTAGATCCAGCAATGGATGGTGCCAATTTATGTAAATGCATTTCTGTTCTACTTGATAATGTAAGCAATTGGCCATAAGGAGTGACTCACTACACATTTTAAATTCAGGATGGCGTGCATTAGTAAAATCACTGTGAACAATGATTCAGCCAGCACAGCTGGGTAACCTTCAAAGTGGTCTTCTAGGATACATACATAGAAGGGGGTTGCTGTGATGGGATGCCTTACGTGCCTGCCTCCTCTGGGGGTTTGTGGACCCACAGCAACGTTCATTTCCCTTAGGCAAACCAAGTGCTGTTTCTGAGTGAAGAGTTCATGGGGAAAGATGCTGCAGATGTTTTCAGCTGAGGGCATCACTGGCTTTTTAAGGTCCAAGAGAAAGGAAGAATCAAATACAAACAATTTTCATGTGATAAAGTAGGAATCACAAACCTTGAAAACCTTAGATAACTATACAGATATTTTTATATTCCAATAGTTTGATTGTAGGCTTTTAGTACATAGGACTAGAGAGCACTTAAGAATTTCAGTTCTTATTGATATAAGCAGGTTTCCCTCACTTGATGCTGACTGTTAGGCTTGTCATCCATGTGATGATATCCAAGAAGATGGAAAGCATATGCGTCTTTCCAGGTCTAATCTTTTCTTCTTAATCCGTCCTCTAACAGAAAGCACTGTGGGCCAAATGGTTGCATTTAATCTCCATTCATGGCCCAAATAAAAAGGATGAAATGCTTTAGAAGTACATATTGGAGACTATGTTAATTTTTTTCTGCTGTCTTATCTCAAAATAGTTCTATGCATTGGCAAGTCCAACAAAGAAACTAAAGGATGTTCCATTTGGTCTCACATTCAAAAGATAACGAATCACATTTGCAGATTTAAGATGCCTGTTTTCTAGGAAGTTTACACAGAAAGGCACTTTAATGTCATGTTTGGATACAGCCAAGTGGCAACATGGCATTTAATATCTGATCATAAAAAAAGCATCATTGTACATTTTGGATGACTAAACTGTACAATTTCCTCCATCCTTTATTTAAGATGAGAGCTATTTAGAGCTGGACATGAATGAATGAAATTCGTTTCCTCCCACAATCAACCTTGACCACATACCATACTTTCCTTTTCTGAACTTTAGCAGACTCCGAGGAAGTATATGAACATAAAGAAGATTAAAAAAAAACCTGAAAAATTAAAAATTAAAAAAAGGTTTTGAATAAAGGCAATAAAAGTAACATTGAAGAGGAGAGACAGACAGAATAAAGAAATGAACTATGACAAGACACATGAACTGCAACAACCATCTCAGGAAACCAATCTTCTTGTTTATAGTAAACAGTCAGGAACCCCAGCCAGCTATAGGTCAGACTTGTAGGATGGGGGATTGCCATTTCCATTAACAGTCCAGGAAGCTGGATAATAGCTGCTGTAACAAACCAATAAAAACCCTGGCACAGTGGCACACACCTTTAGACCCAGCACTTGGGAGGCAGAAGCAGGCAGATCTCTGTGAGCTTGAGACCAGCCTGGTCTACAAAAAGAATTCCAGGACAGATGGGGCTACAGGGAGACCCTGTCTCAAAAATAAAATAAAATAATAAAATAGAATAAAATAATAAAATAAAATATTAAAATGTAAAAAAATAGCCAGGAATTGATCAATAATTGAATGGTTTCCTAACAATCAGAGAAGATCAAATACTCACCTGTAATCAGTTATCACAATCATTATTGTGATTTAATAGTGAAATAGCCCTCCTTGGCTCACACATTTGAACACTTGGTCCCCAGCTGGTGGCACTGTTTGGGAAGGTTGTGAATCCTTTAAAAGATATGGCCTTATTGGCCCTGCTTTTGGTTACCCATCGGAACTGGGTGAGTTTCCTGAAGACACTATATATGTGAGCTGTGGACAAACAAGGAGAAATCAAGCTGGTGCTGACTTTAGAGCCTCACCTCCACTGTCTAACTTTCATATTGCTGGAGGGTGCCATGCATGCTGCCAGAAGGGAAAAGAAACCATCAACCTTACCCAGCTGTGAATTCTGTGATCTACAAAAACTGGCCTGGCAAGATATGCCCACAGGTGCAATAGCGGCAGGAATATTATGGGAATAACCAATCCCTCTTTGATTGGATTTAAGGTCCCCTTCCTAGGGTGGAGCTCATTGTTATCAGGCTTAGGAACCTGAGGCTATACGGGCCACATAACATAGTGGGGGCGGGGACTAATACTAATTTTCTACTAAATTTTTATAATATTAAACTTATTCTTAATGCATCTCAAAATTCTCAAAGGAGAGGTTTCCTTAGGCATCAAATGGTGATTAACATGGAAACTCACAACTGGTCAATGTGTAGAGAACAAGAGGCTGCAAAGTGATTATTCATAATAGGACGCCTATATCAAACTTCTGCTTCCCAAGGCTCAGGGATCATTGCTGAAGAGGGGACAGAAAGATTGTAAGAGCCAGAGGTGGTGGATAACCCTACGGAAACAGAATTTTCCAGACAGCTGGTCAGTGACTTATATGAACTCACAGCAGTGGTGACAACATGCACAAGTCCCATGCAAACTTAAAAGAGAAAAAAAAAAATCCCAACATAGACATGAAAGTCGGTAAAAAGCTCCAACCCTACCTAAGGAAATTGTCGCTACAGATGGCTGTTGGGAGGGGCAGAGGTAGTCTCTTTCAAGCATGGGACTCTTGGTAGGTTTATGAGGTTACAGGACATTGGGAGACACAAAGTAGACTCTATAGCTCATATAACTATATTATATAGTACGTTAAATTCGGTGGGGGCAATAAGAGGAGGTGTAGGGAAGGGATCTAAATACTATCAAATTGTATGAAAATCACAACAATTCAATAATGAAGCGTTTAATCAAACAACAAACAAACAAAGAGATGGGCCCTTCCTGGAAAAGGTATATCACTAGAGGAAGACCTGAAGTATTATAGCCCAGTCCCACTTCCTGTTTTTCTTCTGCTTCCTGGATGTGGGTGGAATGTGACCATCACATCTGTAGCTCATGCCACGTTACCATACTTCCATGATGGAAAACGTTCCCTTTTATAATACGACAGAATATGTTTCTTCCTGAAGTGGTTTCTTGTCAGGTATGTTGCCACAGCAATAACAAAGTAACCAATACTTGAGCATTGCTCTGTTTCCAGTTACCCCTCCTCCAGCTTCCCCATGGGACAACAGTCTCTACAGCCCATACCTGATGACTTCCTTCTTTCCCTTCAAAGTTGCTCTGACCCTTCGCCTGCTAAACTCCATGATGGGCGCTGCTTCCTTCAGTGAACCAGGTCCTAAGTAAAGAGCCTTTCCTTTTCTCTTTTGTTTGGTCTTCTTTTCACCAGAGAAATAAAGTTAAAAAAAGAGAAAAACAAAAGAGTCACATGATCACCACCATCATAAACACTGACGCAGCATACCACAATCACCACAAACGCTCAGTTTTGAAGGAACGAGGGCATGAACTATTTTATCCCCTATACAGGCTTCTGCTCTACTCTGCTTTTAATTGCTGTGACAAAAAAACTCTGACCAATACCAATTTGGGGAGGAAAGAGTTTATTTGTTTTGCAGGTCACAGTTCATCATTGATGGAGCCCAAGGAAGAAACCCAGGGCAGGAACCTGGAGGCAGGAGCTGAAGCACAGGCCATGGAAGAATGCTGCTTACTGGCTTGATCCCCTGGCCCGTGCTCAACCTGCTTTCTTATACAACACAAAACCTGTCCAGGGGTGGCACAGCCCACAATAGGCTGGGCCCTCCCACATAACTCAACAATCAAGAAAATGTCCCACAGACACGGCTACAGGATTGTGAGCTACCATTTTGGTTGCTGAGAACTGAACTCAGGTCTTCTGCAAGAGCAACATGTTCTTAACTGCTGAGCCATCTCTCTGGTCCCTCAAGTCCAAGTTCTTACCACCATCTTCACATGTACATTGATTTTTTAACTCCTAAACATTCTCATGAAGCTTTATTCTTTTACCTGTCTTTCCTTGAGTATGTATGTTCCTGCAGAAGGAAGCCAGGGCCACACATGCTAAGCAAGCATTTTATCACTCAGCTACATCTCTATCTTCTAGAATATTCTTGATGTCAGAACAATGGAGCGACTCTCCCAGGTCAGAAGGGTATTGATTTGTGCATATGAATTCAGATTTGGGACTGTCTATCTTGCTTGTATATTATACTTGAATTAGTTTATGTCTCTTTTGTAGAATCTACTTTCTTAATCCTTAAAGAGACTATTAATACTTCGTCTGATTTATGTATCTTTAGCTTTAGCAGAATTTTATCACAACAGATAGACAATATATCTTTACCAAAAACTTTATGTTGGAATATGAGAAATGGCCAATGTCAGAAATATCTGGACTGGAGAATAAAATAGCATTGCAGCATTTCCCCACGTATCATAAATATCTGTGATGCTGAATCTCAATATAAAGGAAGGATTGAACCAGTCAATTAATGAGGCAAGATAAGCAAATTCCATTGTAATTTTCAAATAAAATACATGTAATACTTGCCTTCAAGGAGCTGGGTCAAGACTATTTTCTGAGTATGGGCTATACAAAGAACTTCCTACCAATGACTCCTGTATAGCAAGGATTAAAGAAGGGTAGTTTAAAGAGGAAAGCTTGCACTCCACAACACAGCCAGTGAGCAGGACCACATGCAACCGTGACGAGCCACAAGCACAGCATCACCCCGAGACGATGCGATGAATGTGTCAGTTTATGCAGTGATTTTCTTCCTTGAGACCCCTAACTCCATCAGAATGACATAAGATAAACCTAAGCTGAGGACACGTTATAGAATAGCTGCTCGGAGAGTTAGAGGATCTTCAAAAACAGAGCGTGCAGCCGTTCAGAGCAGCCTAAGGAGCCAGGACTGATACAGCATTCTGGACAAGGTCCTGAAACAGAAAAATGTCCCATGGCAAAGCTGAGGATATCTTAATAAAGTATAGACCTTAATAATAATATTTATTTTGTATTAATATTAATGTATGCTGATTTAAAACAATTTATATTAATATTTATCTAAATAGATTAGCATTTGTTCACCAAGTGACAAATATGAAATACTAATGCGGAATGTTAAAAAGTAAGGGAATTGTGTATGTGATATGTGGAAATGCACTGTATTAACTTTGAAAATTTTTTATAAATCTAAAACTATTGTAGCATAAGTCTGTTCTTACACACACACAAAAATATTACACATCTAAATGGACTGTTTTCATGATTACTTTCTAAATAGTAGAGATCCTGCTCTTCAGAACCCAAAGCTCTGAGCTCGCTGTTGTTATGTCTCCTCTCCTCCTTTCCTGCAGATGTAATGGGTGTAGAAGATAGGTGCAGAGTGACCGTAAATTATTTGCTCAGAGACTGTAGACGTCAGTGCCTTTGTTTGTTACACGTCCCTTTTTATCAGAATACACTTGGGTAGAACCAAAGCTTTGAAAAGACTCTACCAGATGTAAATTTTTAAGTAACTAGCTCTCATCTTTGTGTAAAAGATTATATGTGTTTGAATCTAAACAGCGTAGGCATAAAGTGATGGGTCTGGTCTGTCTGCCTGTGAGAATATTCACTTTATCTGACTCTGTTTCCCTCAAAAGTTTCCTATAAACATTGAGATTATGTTTGAAAAGTGGCCCCAGATGTCCAGTTATGCTGTGCTGAAAGGAGAGTGTGGGTAAATACAAGCATAACTAATGCTGAGGGAGAGAGTAAAGGTCCATAATCAGATGTTCATGTCTCTAAAAAGTACCTATGAAGAAGACTTCAGGTCCTGAGGAGTGGGGCTGGGGAATCCCTGTCAGCAGCCAACAGTGAGGGCAGCTGCAGTTTCCAGGATTCTCTGTTCCACACAGGTGTGGTCGGTATATACCTGAATGTGATTCTGCAGTTGACCATCACTCCTGGCACTTTGATGGCGCGATGCCTGCAAAGTCCCGTTTCTTCTGAGGATGTGATAGTTGTTTGACTTACCGTGAGGATTTTGAACAGGAAAACTAGCCCAGTGGAATCTCTGTCCACCTTTGAAGGCTTAATGTGGCTTCTTCCTTCACCCCTGACTATCCTTTCTCTTCTTTAGCGTTGCCTGTCTTTAGACTACATCTGATACTCCTTTCTAAGCCTTGGATTAAAATATAATCGCCTTACTGTTTCGATTTCTTTTTGTGATATGGGTCTGTTTAAGCTGTTACTCTCTTCTTGGTTTAGTTTTGGTGGTTCCCATGCCTTTAGATATGCAAAACCTCCTGACTAAAAAAAGCCCAGGACCAGATGGATTTACAGCAGAATTCTATCAGACATTTAAAGA
>NW_008335439.1:397453-411474 GCF_000622305.1 Nannospalax galili
GGAAGGTGGGATTAGCTAGAGAGAGATAGAAAGTGGATGAGTGGTTTGTCTCTTGGTTCTGTGTGAAGTTTAGCAAATCATTTAGAATTATTTTGTATTTGCAGTGTATTTTAGTAGGAATTAGAAATAAAAAGACATTCAAAGCATTGTTCTTGCATCCAATTATTTCCTATTCTTGGTCTACTTGTAGAAGTGCATCACCAGAAAAAAGACTGTGTGAAGTTTAGCAAATCATTTAGAATTATTTTGTATTTGCAGTGTATTTTAGTAGGAATTAGAAATAAAAAGACATTCAAAGCATTGTTCTTGCATCCAATTATTTCCTATTCTTGGTCTACTTGTAGAAGTGCATCACCAGAAAAAAGAGCCCTGCAGTGTGAGTGGATGTCTCAGAGAACACAGAAAATGGTCACCGGGAATCCTGAAAACTGACGGCCCAAGAGGAAGCACAGAAGAGCCAGTAAAAACTGTCAGGTGTTTGGAGCAAGCTTCTTTCTGGAGCCTTTTCTCCTTAGCTGCAAAATGAGATTGGACACCACTGTCTCTCTTTCTAGCATGTTTTCCTTCTCCAAAATTCCGTTCCATCTTTTGACTTCTGTTTTGAATAGCCCCATGTTTGGTGGCTATAAAAATGAATTTGCACAAAATAGCCCAGTCTATCAGAAAAAAACAATAAAATTATCCATTTATTAAAGGCAATTTATTGACAGGCTTATCCAGTCAGAGTGAAGAGCTTTAGAACAATGTTAACAACTAATCTATTTGAAGAGTCCGACTTCACTCATCCAGGCAGGAGCAATCAAACCCTCCTGCATATTTGATTTTCCTATTTGTCTGTATTTCTACCACGTTGTAAAAGGACGAAGTGTCAAGACAAGATGATCACTAGGGAAAGTCACAGAAAATGGATGAGGTTACGCTCTTTGGAGCAAGGATCACTGCTGGTCATCAGAGAAATAGCACCGACATTCAGGCATCTCACTGCACTTTAAGGTGAGATGCACTTTAAGGTGAAAGATCACTTTAGGCAAATAGCAGGCAACTTGCAAGTACTTACTTTAAAAAATTGCTCCCACAGGTCCTAATGGAAACATTCTATAAATGTTGGCCAAATGGTTAATCAATCCACGTGCCAAAAATATTTCTCCATTTGATTTATTTTAGATTCCATGGAAAGGAACATATATATAGGAGCTAGTGTTTAATGAGGAGAGAAAAATCTCTCTTAATTTACAGAAGCAGTCAGGGGTTGAAAGTTTAACTAAACACATGATGCATGTTCTTTGAGAACATCTGCACTTCCATGGGATGCTTGGGAGTTTCATACATCATTTGGTTGCCCTAGATACTAGCATTAGGAAGGTTTCCTAGCAGGGTATATAAACTGATGGTTTTATTAATGAATTTATTCAACGGATTCTTATGCATGAGCTCCCCTAATTCATTTTACCATAAGATATTTATAAAATACAATTTTTTTTCATTCTGTAGTAGATGCATTTTTCATGTTTACTAAGCTGAAGATTCTGATTTCACAAAGGCTTTGCGGCACAGAGACCAAGCTCAGCCCTGTGATGTGCCATTGTTTGACAACTTCTTGAACTATCGCAAGTTTCCTCTTGGGATTTAGATCATGGAATCTCCTGATGTACAACCACTTCGGACTTGATGAGAAGACAGAAATATATAAAAACGTGCTGGTATGCCTGTCAGCGGTGAACATGCAGTGATCAGTGTGACTGCTTTGAAACCGTGGGAACCAATCAGCCATTTTTATCAACTTGCCTCCCTCGAAAACCTAGGCTCTGTAATTGTAAATTAGTGATATTTTAAAAGCCAGAATGGATTTATGTAGGATGTTAGGAAAGCACATTTTCCTAGGAAAACGTTCTTAATTCCTGTCTACCCACTGAAGAGGGCCTCCCATCCCACTGTATGGGAATCCAGCCTATGCACGAGGATGAACAGGTCTGATATAGACTGTTCCTTTTTATCTGTGGTTTGTGTCAAGCTTGTCTCTGAACCTAAGTTCAAATTAGCCTAAAGCAGAATTCTGTCTAACGTTATTCTAAGTAATGCTTGCTCAACCAAGGAAGGGTTTCCCAAAAATGAGAAAACTTGCATAGAAATCAGCTGAGTCATGATCGCAGGCCTCACCCAGAACTACTGGAAATATTCTTACAGGTTTGCAAAGAAGTTTTTATCTCTCTAGGTGATTCTTACATTCATAACATTTGGAACACCTAACCTAGATCAAAGATGAAAATATCTACTACACAAATGAATCGTAGATTTTGAAATTGCTAATCTACCTGGTTTTCTGTTATCGAAACTGACAGAACTTCCCTTAAATTTTCCTGAAGAAAAATGCCTTGGATAAAGAGGGGTCTGATGGCAGTAAAGGACCACAAAAGGGCTCTGGTAGCTAGGACATTTCCAATCACAGTAAAAGGCACGTAGGGACCTGGATCTGGACCACTAAAATACATGGAAAGTGAATGTTATACAAGAAGCTGCCTGTGATTCCAGTCTCTAACATTTTTAAAGCATGTTTACCTCACTGGTACAAAGAGAAAAATAATACTTCTTGGTAGACTGCACCTGTGAAGACTTTGCACAGATACATTTTTGAATACTATATCTTTTCCCCAGCTGACTTCACATGCAATATTCAGGTATTCTTAACATCCTGCAATAATTTTGACTCATCTGTCTCTTCCAGAGCTAAACATAGGAACAATCATAATCATTTCCCCCTGCAGGTCACTGATTTGTTTCCTGCTGCCTCAAACGCAGGGCATTCTGTTTTACTTTCATGAGCAGTGTTGCCCTGAAGCATAGCTGAATTTCACCACATCGTGACTGGGCATTTTCCATGTTCTTATGTGACCATTTATTCCAGATGGTTTTCTTTCTGCACCCTTATTACTTCTGACTCTGTAAATCTGACCATTTTTACTTTACCTCCTATGCAGCTCAAGGTAAGAAGCACCAGCAGGTACTGTGAGTCATGCTAAGTGTTCCCCCAAAGGAGCAGACTGATTGAGCTGACAGAAGGTGCTTTGTTCAGCTCAGCGGATAAAGA
The DNA here is from genome assembly GCF_000622305.1 of Nannospalax galili. NCBI lineage: Eukaryota > Metazoa > Chordata > Mammalia > Rodentia > Spalacidae > Nannospalax > Nannospalax galili. The sequence continues at coordinate 400,539 of NW_008335439.1, forward strand.
TCAGCACACTGCACAATATATCGGATGTCTCTTGTCAAGGAGGAGGAAATTAGAAGGAGGACTTGTGGCACTATCTTCATAGAAATCTGTTCAAGCTGAAGGACCCTCGTTTGTGTTAGCTCTGTTGTTGAAGTGCTAGAGTCTAATTCAATTGTTGGACTCAGCTGATGATAAAATTATAATAACTGTCATTCATTCATTCATTCACTCATTCACTCATTCATTCATTCATTCGTTTGTTCTTGCCAGTCACTTGGGCACTCAGAATTTACTAACAATATAAAAGATATGGTTCTGAGCACTTAAATCCACTTTTAGGGAATGTTACAACTTCCTAAAATGTGATTACTTAGCAGATATCTTAATATAAAATAAAGGAATTAAAAGGAGAAAGCGAAAAGACTGCTCTCCCCTCCCCATAAATATTCCCCATACCTTCTGTTGCATTCATGCAAGTATTGTCACAGTCTTGGCAGGCATTAACTGGGGAATTTCTGCACGCTGGACCTTGGTATCTCCACACCTTGATACTATTTCTTCTTCCCAATAGTATTAATTGTTTCGGCATCTATGCTATCAAAATTCCTGAGAGGACAACCTTAGTATAGAAAGATGGCTTTGGCTCAGTTTTAGATTGTTCAATCAATAGTCACTTGACACTTTTTGCTTGGGCACAAAATCATGGTAGTGGGAGCATGTGGTGGAGGAGCCCTGTTCACATGGTGAATAAGAAACAAGGAGGGAGATGAGACAGGACCAGAGATGGGACAAGACACCCCAAACGATCTGTCTGCACTGCCCTACTTCATTCAGTTACCAAAGTCTCCAGAACCTTCCAAACTTCAGACACAGCTTTAACACAGGAGTCTGTGAGGATACATTTCATATTCTAATCCTTCTACTCCTCCTCTTCTCCCTCCTCCCCCTCCTCTTCTACCTCCTCTTCCTCTTTCCCTTCCAACTCCTCTTCCTCCTCCCCTTCCTCCTCCCCTCCCTTTTCCTCCTCCTCCCCTTCCTCCTCCCTTTTCCTACCCCTTCCCTTCCTCTTCTTCTTCTTCTTCCTCCTCCTCCTCTTCCTCCTCCAACCAACACTCACCAACATTCTTCTGCTGTGTTTGTTTTCCATTCTGGAACCTTTCTACTTACTAGCTTTCAACTTTCATGAATATAAAGCAGAACCCCGCACTGTATGTTCTTGCCTATCTGAAAATTCTGTTGGAGTGGCTCAGGCACCTGCTCCACAGTCAGCCTTTATAGGTTTGAAGTTTGTTTTTATTACCCCCGAGTGCCATGATTTATTTGTAAATTGGGGGTGTTATTGTCAACTATTTTAAGGACTGATGAGAATTGAAAAATAAATATGCCTAGATGTACATAGAAAGCACTTAATATAGTGTCTGGACCACAGCAAGTATTCAACATCATTACTCACTATTGCCGTTGTAACTGTGATGCAAACATACTCCTAGTGTGCTCATCAGGGACACTTGGTCATAAAGGCCTATAAAGCATAGAACATACTATAAGCAAAAGAATCACATGAAAAATTTATTATATATTTTAAAAGTTAAAGTAGTTTCTTATGGAGCCCAGAATGGAAAGTGTACCTGGTTATTAGAATGTTTCTGATTTGGAACTTGGAAAGCCCTCAGGATTTCTAGGACAGATGCTCTGCATCTCCTACTTGCCTGAAGGTTGTTTGGTTCCTTAGTGGGCCCAGTCCCATTAATCCACTTAGTCAGGACCATGCTACATAACAAAGGCCCAGAGAGCATTATGGATTGATGATTTATCTACTAACTTTAGCGTGAGACTTGCTGGAAAGTCTGCCAATCTGCTTTGGCAAACTACTGGTATATGTATCTCTCTATCCAAAGACAAAAACGCAAATAGAGAAGAAATAAGAGCCAGTGCGAAGATATTTTTTTCAGGGAAACCCCAAGATGTAGATTCCAACATCTGATCTCAGCCTTACTAATTCTGAGTAAAGTTTGAGTAATTTTGTCACACAGATGATGAGAAATCAAAATGCTTAGCATGTGATTTTATTAGAAGTTCTGTCTTGCTTCCTTTTGTGAATAATACTACTAGGAGTCAGTTCTTAAATATAGCGCGGGCAACAAACTGGATAAGGACTAGTCATGGTTTTAATCTTTAAATTATTTTTAAATTTTTATTTCATGTGAATGAGAGTATTGCCTGAATGTATGTAAGTGCACACATGCTGCGAAATGCCTGTGGAGGTCAGAAGAGGTCTCAAATCCCCTGGAACTGGAGTGATGGACAGTTGCTAGCTGCCATGTGGGTGCTGGGAATCGAACCCAGATCTGCCAGTGAGATATGTCTTCAGCCCTGGACTAGATTTTTATGCATTATAATGTATAATTTAATACAACAGATTTCCATATCAGATACAAGACTTTAGGCTCTCCGTATGTTTATAAACAAGAATAAAAGAAAAAAAAGTGAATATAATAGAAACTAGAAAACCTCAGCCTTGTTGTTTAGTCAGTAGAGTCCTCATAAGTTGAAATTATATGTAGAGAATTAAATCTATGGGCACACATTAGCACCCTCAAATCTTACATATTCTTGGTTTACAACCACTTACAATGTAGCACATCCCCTTAGCTTATGTTTTAGTCCAAACAAGCAAAATGTAAATACTTTGCTAGCATGCTAACAAAAGCATGGCTGGAAGATTGAATGGTCACCACCTATTATGAGCATTTAGCTTAGAAAACTGGAGTATGTTTTATATTTCCATCTGTAGTAGGCATTTCAACTAATGCCAGTAACTTGTTCTCTCATCAAAGAATGTGGTGGTGGGGGGCAGTTCTCAAGGCCTTGAAACTCTGTAGGTCAGGGGAATGTGTTTAGTGTATGTGATCTGAGGGAAAGTCCTGTGTGCTGATTTTTGTAGAGGATTTCATTTCCTGTGTGTCCCTTCTGATCTGCCCAGAGATCCTGATCCCATGTGCTGATGTCTGGAGCAGAGCAGTTCAGATAGCTTAACTTTCCTGTGGAGGTTGGCCCCCAAGGCCACTCAGATGTGCAATGGATCTGAGTAATTCTTGCTAGGTAAAACGGGCAGTTTGGGGGCCATGTTTTACTGTTGCAAGACCTTAGAGGACATTCCATGTGCTACAAATTGCAGAAGTCACAGGTTTCTGGACCCGTATTGGTTAGGTAGTTCTTACACTTTGACCGTGGGAAATAGAATAGGAAAGATGAAGAGTCTCCTAGCAATCTCTTCATCTTTCACGGCTTCAGGGATTGTAGGTGTCACCATTTCAAAATGACTCAAGCACGTGGAAAGAGGAACTGGCTGGACCAGGTTCAGACGTTGTGTCATTGCCAGGTCTATAGGAAAGAAATTCAAGAAATAAGAGCGGCCCACACTTGTTTGCTGTTTTCATAAAGTTAATATTCTGATCTTGGCTGCAAGTGGAGATGGGAGAATTCCCAATTCAAGTTCAGAGTTTCACCCATCATTCTGCTCAGTACGAAGGAGGATGCCTCGCGGAATATTGTCAGCACCCAACCACAGGCATCTGTATTTTGACTTTCACCAAGAGACCCAGGGAGAGTCACATGTCCTGACTTGTTATATACAGAAAAGAGAATTTGGAAAGAGGGAAAGCAAATAGTGATAAGAAACAAAGAAAAGGAAGCTCAGAGCACGAAGCTGACTACAGAGTGAGCCACCCATGGACAGTTAATTAGGGGAAGTATGGCTAAAAGACATGAATTCCATTTCTAAGCTGAAGAAATTTGGACAAGCTCTTTAACTTCATTAGATTCAGTGACCTTCCTGTAAAAATTGATTGAATTCTAAATTTCCTCTTCACTTTACTTTATAAAAGGTTAAACTCTTCCTTCTCTACTAACTGAAATGAGTTCTTTGAATTTCAATCCTGAGGTCTTATCTGTCAGTGCTAATGTCAGTCATGAATTTAGTGAAGAAGCGTTAAGCAGAATTAAGCTACTTAAGCCTTTCTTCTTTGGATGGGATCTTGCCTTATTATCTAGGCTGGTCTTGAACTCTCGGGCTCAAGGAATCCTCCTGTCTCAGCCCCTAGAGTAGCTGCGACTGTAGGTGCTTACTACTACCGTGCTTGACTGAACTCTTTCATTTTCCTCCAACTTTAGCCCACATCCTCCCACAGATTTTGCTTCTGCCATTTACCCCTCATGTCACAGCATTGCGTACTGTTCTGGGAGAAGAGTTTCTTCCTGTCTTTTGCCCTCTCTTTTTTTCCAGGCTTCCAAGTTTATGGTCTGTCACAGTTTCTCCATGCCATCTGTCAGCTCTTTAACAGTGCTGTGTACATTCTTCTTTAATTGAAAAGTACCTTTCTCCAACGGCATTTTTGTTTTGTTTATTTGAGACATGGTCCCTGGTAGCCCACGCTGGCCTGGAATTCACTGTGTAGAGCAGGCTGGCCTTGATCTCACAGGAATTCACCTGCTTCTGCCTCACTAGTGCTGGGATCAAAGGCATGTGCCATCATACCTGCCTTTCAATGGCATTTTTTTTTTTTTTTGGTTTGAATTCCCTTCCAATTCTTTAGATTAAGTTGATGGACTTAGATCTTAAAAACATGAGAAAACAAGCTTGTCATGCTATGGAAGCTTCTAGGCAATGACTTCATACAATTTGTTTACCTTTGAGGTTTATGCCATTTGCTTTAGTCTCTTCAGGTGGCCAGGTTTTGTTAATCTACATCTGGGGAATTTTTCCATTTTCTTCAATGACTGCAATACATGAAGAATTTAGTAGGACATGTTAGTGCTTATCTGTAATCTTAGCATTCAGGAAGGTACTAGAGTTTGAGGGACACCTAGGCTATATAGCAAATTTGAGTCCAGCCTGGGCTACAAATAAGACTGTCTCAAAAGAACTATCAAAACATGAGAATACTCTGTATTCCTTTTGTTTTGTCCATTTTAGTCATAGACAGAGATGATCCCATAAGACCTTCTTAACTCAGTCAGGGTCTCAAATGCTCTTCCTATCACCATCTTACTAAGTATTTCAATCTCTTATTTTTGTTGACTAGCATTCCTCTGTCTTCATAATTTCTAATCCCAAGCACACTCCTAGCTCTTGGACTCCATGAACTCTTACTCTTTTCAAATCCACTCACATTATGATAAAAACACGGCAAGCCTGGCCAGACAACTCAGTAACATCTCTTTAGCATCTTATAATCCCCATTACCACTCTCAATCTTCTGCCAAGTCTACTTCCTAGATCCCTAACCTTGGATAACCTCATCAAGTCCTGTCTCTGTTTCTTCAGCTGGGCTGTCAGCAGTTACCAAAGAAAGTGACAAAACCAGGATAATTGGGTCCACTGCAATTTCATGCTAAGCAAACACAGACAGGTCTTCCATGCAGCTCAGCAGTCCTTCGATTTATCTATCTGCAGTAGCCCTCCTGTGCCTGGGTGAAGTCATCCAAGACCCCCTAGTGAATGACTGAAACTGCAGACAGCACTGAGCCCTGTAGGCATTATGCTTTTCTTATACATGGGTATCTAAGATGAAGTTTAGTTTATAAATTAGCATAGTAAGAGATTAACAATAACTAATAATAACAAAATAATTATAATAATACAGAATAATACATAGTATATAAATATGTTCTCTCTTAAACATAGAGTACTGCAGATCATACTAGACACAGGATGCATCTTTGTTCTTTCTCTATAGTTGAGCAACTTCTATCTTTGCAATTAAAGGAGACACTCTGGCTCCTCTTAGCAGGTGAAGAGCCCTCTGCACTTCCCTCTGGCATATCTCAATTTCCAGCATCACTTTTCCTGTGTAATGTGCCCAATTAACAAAAACCATAAAGGTTACTTAAGCACACGCACAAACATTCTGGGTAGTTACTCTCATAAACAAAATGCCTGCTAACCAAGCGACTAGTGGGCAGATAGTATATACAGCATGGATACTCTGGACAAAGGGAGAGATGGTGTGGTAAGTTCATCATGCTATTGGGAGTTGCATGCCATTTAAAACTTACACGTTATTTATTTCTGGAACTTTTCAATAATATTTTGGAATAGGATTGTCTGTGGAAACTGAAACTATAGATGGTGTAACTCTTTCTGTTGCTCTCTTACATACCTATGTCTGTGGGGGATGGAGGGAATAATCACCCAGGACACCTGGCATGCATTATTCCATATTATCATCTTTCTCAGATTTCACCTGAAAAGTCCTAACTGTACTAACAGCGGCATAATAAAAACCTCTGTCTCGAATTCTGTTTTCTTCAACATATAAAGTTCCTCTTGACCCTGCACTAACATCACATTATGTCCCTTATCTTTGGCAGAATTTTTCTCCTGTGCGTTTGATCACAACTCCGTCTTTCTCCTGAGTATCGGCTGCTGTAGATGAATGCTGCCCCTCCCCTTTCAAATATTTCCCATCTAGATGTCAGTGCACGAGCACGTATTTTATAGTTCTAGAAAACTTCCAGATTTGAGCAGACTCATTCCCTTCTCCATCTTTGCCCAGTGTCCCAGTGCTCCGTCCTACTGTTTACATTTACTTTGGATGTAAATGTACATCCCTGATTTTGTGGTAGGTAGAGGACCGTGCTTCAATATCAAAGTGAGCCATAATGATTTTTGGAGCTAATGTTGACAGTCTCCTAGCTATAGGTGATTGGATACAAAGATTTACGGAACATTTGTGTCAAGCTGGGAAGGTAGATAAATGGCGCAGAGCCCAGGGGCACTCACGTGCTTTTTTGGTTTGAGTGCAGTTTAGGAGAAGTTGTCCCAGTGAAGTTTCCTGCAACCAAGCAGTAGCCAGGGATGAAGCCAGTGCTAGTGAAGAGCCAGTTTGTGTTCCACTCTCGAAATTCGTTTGCTGAAGTCAAGGCCAATGTGCCTCCTAGACTGTCATTTTCATGAGTTTCAAAATTTCAGTCCATGTTTATCCTTTAGTCATTAGGGCACATGGTAGGATTTAGTGACATTTGATGATGTGAATTGAAATAAAAATCCAAATAACCCACAATAATGAAGCTTCAGCTCAGTACCTACCCAGATGATTAAGGTGAACCTTGCGCTCAGAGTTGAAAGGTAGGTTCAAGACGTTCTGCTCTGTTCTGGTCAGGTGTCCCTTGACACACAGCAGCTCCTGGTTAGGGCTGAACAATGCCTGAGAAAGAAGGGAATCCTTTCAATTCACACGGTCAAGAAACTCCGCTGACAGTGAGAGGGCAAGGCATACTCCCATTTGCCAAACTGTATTTTTCCTCCTCAAGAGACCAAGAGTTCTTTATTCGTGGATGTACAGCCTCTATTGGTGACCCTGAAGATGAAGCTGCAGATGGTGATTGAAGGTTCAGATTTCATTTGTAGAGACTTCCTGTGGCACTCTTCTGGCTGGGAAGGACATCTAATAAGTACTAGTAAAAGTGGACTTCCAAACAAAGGAGTGAAGTGACATGGCCAATATTGGTTTACAGATGCATTCACACAGCAGAATTCTTGATTGGAATGAATGTACTGTGCCATCCTAGAATCTGGTGAGCAGTGTATGGGGCTAGAGAAATAGGTCCTGTGCTGCCTGATCCCCAGACAGACAGAGTATTGGCTCTATTTCTCCATGGATCCAATGCAAAGTAAAAGTGAAATACGAGACAAAGTGGTAGGGTCAGAAAACATGTAAGTTCTACTGGTGATTTCTACTTCCTTAAAAACTGTAAAAATAGACACGGCGATTTTAGCTGCTAGTTCATTTTAATAGTTTTATTGAGATGTGATATTTGATAAAACAAATGCATTTAAGCACACAATCTAAGTTTTGATCTATGGATACACATCACATTCAAGATAATCAACATATCTACCACTCAAACTGCTCTCTGCTTCTGTGTAACCCACTTCTTTAGAACTCCTTCCTTCTCCCTCAAAGTCTATCCTAAAAACAGCTGATTTGAATTTTGTTCTTACAGATGAATTTGTGTTTATTTTTTTCTAGAATTTATACAAATGAACCCATCAAGGGGAAGTTTCTATGTTATCTTGGTTCTTTCACTCATCATAATCATCCTTAGATAAATTTATGTTGATCGTATCAATAGTTTGCTCCTTCTTGCTTTTGTATTTTTAAAAACATTTTTATTGCTGGGCGTGGTGGCACACCCCTTTAATCCCAGCACTTGGGAGGTAAAGGCAGGTGGATCTTTGTGAGTTCAGGGCCAGCCTGGTCTACATAGTGAGTTCCAGGACAGCTGGGGCTACAGGGAGACCCTGTCTCAAAAAAGACAAAAAAGTATTTTTATTGAGTTTTTGTGCATTCTGTATAATAGATCTTAATCAAATTTAAACCTCCTCCCCCATCTGTGCTCCCCCCATAGCTCCCCCACTGGATTTCATGTATTCTATTATCATATATGAAAAGTCCTATCCGGTCAGTCATTTGTACCCAGATGTCCCACAGTGCAAGTTCATCCACTGGAGCCTAGTCAGCCTATCTAGAGTCACTCCCTTAAAGATGATCTACTCTCCCTCACCTGCAGTAATCAGTTGCCAGTAGGTCCTCCCTCATTCTATGCTGTGTTTTTGTCTGACTGAGTTGGCATGGGTCTTCTGCATGCTGTCACCAATGTTGCAAGTTTATTGAGCAAGTTCCCAGTGGCCTGAAAACCTCTGTTTCCTTATGTTCATGCACCAAGCCTGGCTCTTACAATTTTTCCTTCCCCGCTTCTGCCATGGTCCCTGAGCCACGGATGGGTGAGGGTTACTATAGGAGTCCTGTCCAGGGACACACTCTGCATCTCTCAGTCTCTAACATGAGCCAGTTGTGGCCTTGTGTGTACCACTCTATTGTATGAGGAGGCTTCACTGGTGAGAGTTGAGTGTTGTATTCGTATTTCTATCCCTGTTCCACTGTGTTCCATGAACCTTAGGTGTAGAGGTTGGTCTACTGTAGATGCGACACTTAGGGCTGGGCATCTCTCAGACATATATTCTCTATGTGTTACCAGTTGTATAACTGTAATAGCCTCCATTTGTTGCAAAAAGAAGCTTCTTTGATGAGTGGGGTACAGCATACTTGTCTATAAATCCTAAGGGTCCATATTTGACATATAGAAAAAAATTTCATTTGTCTAGAGATATGACAGAGATAGGTTGTTTTTATCGTAAGATCTAAGACCTTTTCAGCCATTTGTATTTGGCTATATTTACAGAGCCAATGATGATTTCCCTACAGTTAGACAGGTGTTGATTACCCACTAAATAAAAGTGCCACTGCTGCACCAATAGAGATAATTTTCTGTGCCAGTCATTGGGGTAAGTAGGTTTTAGAGCTAGGTTGGACCACTGATTGATTTTCTCCATTAGCAGCTTGGATAGCATCCTCTAAAACTATGAAAGCTAGTTTTTAGGGAGGAGGAATCCAGGTCAGTTCTAGCTCCTGTGTCTGAAGTATGTCTTGTCATCAGCAGTAGGGTCTTACCCTCAAGTTCTGGGAGGTAAACAAGGACTGTGGCAATAGCCTGTGTTATTTTGAGAGTCTCTTGGACTACCCTGACCAACAACTAGAAGGGAGGTTTCTCCTATCTGGCAATGTGTTTCTTGTTACACACCCTTCAGGTATACACATGCACTCATGTTCGGATATTGTATGTGTATATTGAGGGGGGGTGAGTTAATACATTTCCCTCTGACATTTTGCCATCTAAGTTTTATTTGTCTCTTCTCTCTTCTCTGTCTCTCCTCTCTCCCTGTCTCTCTCTCTCTCTCTAACTTCTCTCTCCTCCCTTCCCAGTTTAAGTATCCCCATTTTTCTCTAGATAAAACATGCCTCCTATTACCACCCTCTCTTGAGTTCCTTCTTCCTCTTTACCCCCAAGGTTGCTTATATGACCATCCCTCAGCTGTTCCCAGTTGAATACTCCCATTTTTCTGATCTTAGCAGCAATCCCTTTTATGTGAGTTTGCTCGTCTTTGTTGCTGAGTACTAGTCCGTTGTTTTAGTTACACTGCAAATTGTTCATTCATTTTAATGTTGTTTGAATACTGAATGCACCCAATATTTCTCAGTATAAGTACAACTTTTATGGACACACATATATCTTTTATTTGGACATACACTTTCATTTCTTTGAGGCAAACATCAGGAGTGTAATATGTTGGCTTTATGTTATATCTACTTTTAATTTTTAAAGAAGTGTATAGATTTCTCCAGAGTGATTTTGCAATTTAAATTCCTGATAGTAATGGGTGTAAGTCTAGTTCCTTCATATTCTCTCAACAATTTGTAAGGTCTTTGTAACTGTAGCCCTTCCAGCACACACGTATGCTATTTTATGTGGTAACAACTTATATTCTCTAATGGTTAATGATCTAGTGCATACTGTTGTTCACTGCACTTTGTGAAGTGTTCACAATTTTGTCCATTTTCATAGTTTCTCTGTGTTTTTTTGAAAAGTATTTGTTTTTTATTATTTAAAAATAATATGTATGAGTGTGTGTGTGCACATGAGTGCAGGTGCTTGCAAAGATCAAAAGAGGCATCGGGTTCCCTGGAACTGGAGTTACAGTTGTTGTGAACCCTGATATGGGTGTTGGGAACTCAACTCAGCTTGTCTGGAGAGCAGTGTGCACTCTCAGCCCCAGACCCATCTCTTTAGACCCATTTTCTGTGTTCTTATTTATTTTATACCAAAGATCTGCCAGATTTGTGTTTTACCCACGTTTTCCCCAACTCTGGTTTCCATTTCATCTTTACAACATTCCTTTCTTAAATTTTTTTTTAGTATTTTTAATTTTTATTTGTATGCGTGTATTGCCTGCATGTAGGTAAGTGCACCTGTGCTGTGCAATGCCCACAGAGGACAGAAGAAGCTGTTGGATCCCCTGGGACTGGAGTTACGGACAGTTGTTAGCTGCCATGTG
>NW_008335439.1:411897-424419 GCF_000622305.1 Nannospalax galili
TTAATTTTTATTTGTATGCGTGTATTGCCTGCATGTAGGTAAGTGCACCTGTGCTGTGCAATGCCCACAGAGGACAGAAGAAGCTGTTGGATCCCCTGGGACTGGAGTTACGGACAGTTGTTAGCTGCCATGTGGGTGCTGGGATTTGAACCTGGGTCTTCTGTAAGAACGAGTGTTCTTAACTGCTGAGCCATCTCTCCAGCCCCACAACATTGCTCTTAAAAATATTTTATTGAGCTTTTGTATATTTTATGCAACAATTCTTAATCAAATTAAGGACCCCTCCCACATCTATGACCCCTCCCTTATCCATGCCCATCCATTCTCCCCTACACTTATTCTGCATTACATGTTAAGCCCCATCTGGTCTTTTTGAAAGGAGAAAGTTTATTTTAACTTTCCTGAAGTAAAATTAAGGTACTCATTTACTTATTTGTAGAATTTCAAAATTTAATGTATTTTTCTTATAGGCATTGATTTAACTAATTAATTTATATTTACTTTTTGAGCAAGCTGTGATGTAAGATTTTTTTATTATATGTTGTACATAACGGTTTCAGAACAATTGTTGAAAACTATTCCTACCAAATTGTCTTAGCATGTTAATAAAAAAGAACACACCATATATTTTTGGATGATTCATTCAGTTGTATTGAGCTACCTTTTTCACATGTCAATACCCTAGTATGCATCAATTACTAAAATTATATAATAAATCTAGATGCTAAGAAATATAATGCCCAATAGTCTTGTTATTTTTCAAGGTTATTTTGTGCAGTCATTTCTACTGTGTGAAGACTGTCCACAAGTAGACATTTTAAAAAATCAAATTTCTAGAGAAGAAAAAATTGACATGTCATTCTCCATAGTGACTGTGTTCCTGACATTGTTTATTTCTTATAATCTTTTAGTTTATAACAAAAAAGATTTCCATCAGTTCATGAAATAGGCATCCTGCTCTCTAGTCAATGTCAAACGTGTATGCACTTACCTACGTGCTGGCAATACATGCATACACATAAAATAAAATTAACAAATGAATTAAAATAAAGAGAAATATCTGACAAGGTTTGTCTTCTAATCCTACATCAGGCAATATAATACATCTTATCAAATATGATAAGAGACACAATTATCATAAATTTATCATGTAATTAACAATGGAAGAATCTCTCTTAAACTGGTCAAGCACTTTTGATTTGTTTCATAAATTATTTCAGTGGGTATTTCACAATAGTTTCTGAAAGAACAATTGCACATACTATTGGTATTATAATTTTATATGTATTTACAAAATGGCAGCAATTTGTGACATTTTATGTATATATTATATACTTTTTTTTTTTTTGGTCTTTTTGAGACAGGGTCTCCCTGTAGCCCTAGCTGGCCTGGATTCACTATGGAGACCAGGCCAGAACTGCCTGCCTCTGCCTCCCGTGCTGGAATTAAAGGCATGTGCCACCATGCCAGATGATACATTATATATATTTATATCATGTTGCACAGTATATTATATATAACTGTGTTAGATGTAATTGTAATTACATCTAATAAAGTTATACATAACGGGCCATTGTAATTAATGTAATGTAAATGGGGAGTCACTATGTATCCCAGGATGGCCTAGAATTCATTATGTAGCCAAGACTGGGGTCCATCTCATGAGCCTCCTGTTGTTGATTCTTGAAGGAAGGATACTTAGGAGCTGACAGTCATGAAGAGAACATGGGATATATGCATACCCACTTTTGCTGAGATAGTGATAAGAATGAGCTTCATAGACAGGAAATCTTCAAAGGATGCCCCCAACAATCTTTTCTTTAGTCCTTAGTTCCTAAAAGGGCCACCAACTCTCAATATCAGCCCCTTGAAGGACCAAGCCTTTCCCATAAAGGCCATTGGGAGTCATCAAAGAGCCAACGGAGAGCACAACTTGCATGTCTTCCATATGAGCAACGATCCTCTATCAGCACCTATGTGCCAGTGATCTATATCCAGTTTTCTAGACTGTAACTCTTTCTTGAACTACACAGATAACTCAAGATTTACACGGTTAAATTGAAGTAATAATCTTCTGTACCCAAGCTTGCTCTTCCTCTTAAAGGTCTCCAGTTCACCAAAGTGTTTCAAGCCACCTGAATTCTGAGCCAGAAAGCAGGGAGTCTGTAGTCTCTCTTTTCTGTTTCTCGTAAACATTACAGTATTAAACTCTGAAAATGCAACTCCTGTCTTTTCAAAGCTGTTCCTCCTCTCCATCACCCTTCCACTGCCTTCCTAAAGGCTCTTCTCTTTTCTCTTCAGAAACAGTGACGGGTTTCTCCTCCATTCCCTTGACTCCATTCCTACTCATATGTGCTCGTCAGATTAAGTCTTCAAATGATGTTCTTCAAACGTTCTTGTCTGCCAGCTTCCCATACTTTCATAACCTTTCTCACAGTTGACCATTTTATGACCTTTCTCATGCCCACCTCACACGTTTCAAATGTTGGGCTCTGAGGTTCTCCTGTGCTTTCTCTACCGCTGCCTTCCCAGCCAAAACATTTCCTTGGATACAGGCTTTTCTTCTGTGCCGTTTGAATGTGTTTTCTCTAATGGTGTGGCCTCTCTGCTACATTCCTGATGTAGATGCTTGAGGCCCCTTTCTCTGGGGACATTTTGGTTCTTCTTCCAGGCTGTCACACTAGTGTAGGAACTCACTTATTTATACAAAGATGCCCTAAAAAGACGTAATGGTTTTTGAGGAAGGGCATCTATGCTTCTTCACAACCTCTGTTTTGTTTTGTTTTTTTCCCCATCATATGAGCAAGAGGCAATACTAAGTGGATATATTTTTGAATGTTGAAATATGTAGATAATAAAATGAATGTCTTAGAAACCAGCTATTGTTCTAAAATGATGGATAAATTTTTTTTCTCCCCCATCTAGAAGCCTTTGAGAGTGAACTGCCACTGATTCTAACCACTCCAACAGCTATCAAAATACCTGAAAGTAAATCCTGAATCCTCCACTCTCCAGTCCAGCCTTGGAAGACAAAAGAAAATGAGGAGGAACCCAATAGAGGGATGCTTTTAGAAGCCCTTGTCAAGAAATTCCAATGGACTCTCATATGAACATTTGAAAATTGCCCTGTTCTGACATTTTTCTAGTTCCCTGTCTAGAACTTGTGATGCTAATTACTCTTTCCTTTACTTCTATTCAGGATTCAAGGGCTTTCTTTTCCCCTTAGAGATAAGAGAGTCACACAATTTGGGAGTCTTTTATATAGACCCACTGAAGGGGTGCTCCAATTGCTTCACCCTGCGTCCCTGTTCAGCATGGAAGAAGCCAGAGTGGTCGGTGTCCCTATTCCTTGTTGGCAATTTGGGTAACCTCTTCAGAGGATGGTGCGATAAGAATAGGAGGTAGGAATTGGCTAGGCAGTTAGGGTAAAAAGACCCCAAAGAAAAGTAGCCAGTTTTTTGGCTAAAAGTCAAAATGTCCTTGGTAATGTTAGCAACATACTCTCTTCCAAAGGCCAAAAAATGTCAAAAGTATTTGGGGCCTTGTATCTAATCTTTAAAAGACTTTAGTGTTACCTCTTCAATGGGGGGAATGTTAGAATAGCCAAAAGTCCCATGAAAATAAATAAATAAAAATAAATAAATCAAGGAAGAAAAAAATAATGTTTTTTAAAAGATCCAAAATTATCTATTTTATATAGCATGCTCCAATTGGTCATTGGAGATATGTGTGGTTGTTTATATTTTTTTATTTTATCTATTTTTATTTTCTTATGTGTATATGAATTTTTCACCTGCATGTACATAAGTACACCCTTATGTATGTATATAAGTGTACCCATGCATACAATGCTCATGTATGCCAGAAGAGGGCATTGGATCCCCTGGAACTGGAATTAAGGATAGTTGTTACCTGTTGTTTGGGTGCTGGGAACAAAACCTGGGTCCTCTGCAAGAGCAGCCAATGCTTTTAACCACTGAGCCATCTCTCCAGCTCTCATTGTTTATATTTTACGTGTTATGCTGTTATGTATAATTTGTTACCTTTAGAAATTGTATTTTTTTTCTTCCTTTTAAATATATCCTGGCTATCAAGATGGCTCAGCAGGTAAAGGGGCTCACAGCCAAGCCTGTAGAGGTGAATTTATCCCTTGGACTCACATTGTGGAAAGACGAACCAACTCTCACAACTTGTCTTCTGACCCCCACTTATACAATAAATAAATAAACGTCTAAAAAATGTGACTTGGAAGCAGATCCATGCGTGGGTGAGGTGGTGATGGGAAACGCAATGCCAGAGAAAATCTCCAAAGAAGAATTACAGTGGTGAGCAGGGGCACTTTGGAGGACATAAATTTTTACTGCACTCAGATATAATTCGACACATTTGAGCCACTTCTACCCCCATTATCCAATTTTATGTTCAACTTTTTTCAGTCTGTTAAGAGTCCAAGGCAATGAACACCATTCTGAAAGTCTTAGGACTGAAATTCCCATTAGGAAGAAAAAATCATAGCGGCAGATTCAAGCTATTGGTTATCAAATAATAATTACATAAATTTTGAAGGCATACCTCTGCTTCAATAGTAAGAGGCTTTTTGGGAAACTGTATTGAAGACCTTACTAGTTCCCAAAGAAGGAAGATGGTGGGGATGGGAGGCACAGCAAACTGAGGGAGGAACTCGATTAGTTATTTTTGGGAAAAGTAAATGACCCTTGGCAGTGCTGACCTTTTAATCACATTTCTCTTCTATTCCCTTACGTTCTTTAAATTCAGGCTGAAGCTCATTGAATTGGAACACTGTGCTGTGTAATCTTGCTGCTTCCCTGAAGTTCACCTGACAGGTAAAAATTTTCAATGCCTATAATGTTTTATAAAAGTGTAATTAAATAATGCTTAACGTTTGGCACAATTAACATTTTTCTTCACTTTTAAAAAAGGAGAGACTCCAAAGACCTAACTGCTGTCATAGAACAGTCACAAAAGTGAGAAAGAGGGCTTAGGGGGGTAGTTAGAGGCCAAAGGAAAAGACATCAAAGGCTCATGACAACTTCTTGGGACTTTAAGGGATGCAGTTCACAAATGTCCACTTTTCAGATTTGGCATTTCCATTAAAAAACCTGACAAAAGTACTTTCAGTGTTTCTGGAAAGAAGGTAGCAAAAAAAAAAAAAAATCTCTATTTTGAAGACAATGAAGTGTGATGAGCTCTACAATGCTGGACTAGTAAAGGGACAGGGAATTCAGGCCCAGGACCACAAAGTGGTGGGAATTCCACCTGTTACGACAGCTGCCTTCATTATTGGCTTCACCAGGGACTACAAAAATGGAGGGGTTGTAACTAACCAATCATGAATAACCATCCACCATGAATCTACTCACTGTGCTGTATGTTAATGGAGACCCAAAACACAAAGGTAAGATTAGGAACTGTCTGGAAATGATAGCAAGCATGAAAGCTAAGAAAGAAGTTGCTATCTTGCTGGCACTTTTCCCAAGAGGGCAAAAGTGTGAACTGGTTTCCTGGGGAGTCTTCTGGGCACAGCATAACTGGTAACTGGCGGGCTCTTGGTTCAGAGGCTTGATACTAGCAGCCTGCCTGAAATGAGTTTCACAAAACCGTTTACCTTTCAAAGGAATCAGGTCCTAGAGAAATCATGGTCTGTGCTATGTTCTCTTGCCCTTCCTGTGAGAATGTGGGTGATGCGCTGTAGTTACTATCTAATCCACCAGCTACATAAAGTTACACCTTTTATTACGTTTCCAAATTAAAAATAACTTGCATCTTTTCTTGAAACCAAAGGATCTCATTCTTCCCAAGGTCATCATGGGAAAGAAGAGAGACAGTCTGCTAGTAAACGCTGGCCCAGCCAGTTCACAGCTGCATGTTTTTTTACCGACATGCTGATGGGCTTTCAATTCAAACACTGCGCCAAGTGTCAGTGAAGGGTGCAGATCCATCCCTTCACTGGAGTTCTTCAGTTTGCTTCTGTTATGCTTTGAGTATGAAATCCCCCCCCCCCCGCATATTTTGAATGCTTAGTTCTTACCTGGTGGCTCTGCGGGGGAGTTATGGAAACTTCAGAAGGTGGAGCCTAACTGGGGAAGGAGGGGGAGTCACTGAGGTGGAGTGTAGGGGGTGAGGGGTGAGTCTCTGAAGGTTACACTGAGCCCTAGTCCCTCCTCTCTCTGCTTCCTGTCTGCCTTGAAGAGCAGAACAGCTCTCCTCCACAGGCTCACACTCCCATGATACTGTGCCTAAGCACAAGGGATCAAGCATCTACAGCCTGAGCTCCCAGAAACCATGACTTGGAGTAAATATTTTTCCTATAAGTTACTCTGTCAGTGTTTACTTCCAGTTATAACAAAGCTAAGGTAGACTACTTTTCCAAAGCTTATTCAGTGAAAGTTGATAGGCCTTATTCTTCCAGCTTGCGTAAGAAAACAGTCTGCAACCTTTCCTCATGCTCCTGAGTCTCTGATGCTCAGCTGACTTACATTTAAACAACAGTGGGCTTCAATGCCTGTTAAAAATATAGTCAATCCAAGGTAACTTGTGCTCTCCAATTTGGCAACTTTTAATGATATCTTATTTTAAATATAGGAATATATTCTCCAGGCACTGGGTCACTTAGTTATAATCAACTGAATTCTCACAATGTAGTAACCTAAGCTGGACTAATATCTCATTTAATGTGTGATCCCCATCTGTAGACACAGGCTTTGCAAGTGGGAAAACACTCCAAATAACACTGAAATTTCCAAGTCCAAGACCTACCATTTAACAGTGTTGGCTTTCTTCTGCTCAGAGGGCCCAATGCTGATGGTAGATGGGAAGCCAGTGAAATTCCACCATTGGATAGAGAGTAAAGAGAATAATTCCGAATATAAATATTCACAGTCTGGACTGTTAAAATATTCCCCCAAAGCAGCGTGGTTCTTTTTTAATTTTAGGGAAAAAACTGAGTACTTGGCTAGAACTGAATAATTAATGTTAGGAAGGGTTCAAGAACAAATCAGACACATAAATCCCAACACGAACAATGAAAATTATTATTAAAACAATAAGATCCTCCCGTATTTATTAATTTAGTAAATATTGATTAAATGTCCATCATGAGCCAGTTGCAGAGCTAGGAGCCAGGGATATGAGGCCATGGTTCCAGTTCTCAACAAACAGTGTGGTGACAAAACAGACTTTGAGTTATTTATTTCAGCAGAGAAAATGTCAACTTGCGATAACTAGATAGCAAGCCAGCTTGTCAGGCAGCTCCACGCACTAGACAGCTCATTACAGCTAAACATTAGGAAAGAGTACCACTCTTCTAGAAGACGCTTTATAACTTTTCCTGTCCCTTAATCATGCTTAGATTACAGTTTATTTCTTATTTGAGAAAGTATACATAATCAGCATAAAATTTCCAGAATGCATTTTCCACCCTTTCCCTATTGTATGCACATAGAATTAGAATCCATCATAGCTACCCAAGAACACTGCGAAGACATTCACTCTCATCCCATCGCTAATAATTTACTTTTTTGTTTTGTTTCGGTTTTTTAAAAATTTTTATTTTATGTGTGTGAGTGTATTGCCTGCACGTATGTGAGTGCGCCCCTGTCGTGACGTGCTGCCGAGGTCAGAAGAGGGCATCAGATTCCCCTAGAACTGGAGTCAAGGATGGTTCATGGCCACCATGTGGGTGCTGGGAATCGAACCTGGGTCCTCTGCAACAGCAGTCAGTGCTGTTAACTGCTGAGCCATCCTCCAGCCCTAATACTTTTTAAGGCAACCTCCCCACCCACACATAACTCTTCATTTTCCTGACTTAAAATCCCTTTTAGCTATTTCAGTTTCCCTCTGTCTTGCTTTATAAAAAGAACCTGATGAGAGGCTGGAGATATGCCTCAGTGGTGAAGAACACTTGTTTTTCCTGCAGAAGACTCTGGTTTGGTTTCCAGCACCCACATGACAGCTTACAGCCATCTGTTTGATAGATAAAGTAGCTGATTGATGAATCCGGTTGATCGGGAGAAAGCACCAGGGCACAGAAAAAAGTCCATCAGAATAGAGTTTATTAGCAAAGGAAACATGGGACAGATTCTCTTCCCGGCAAGGAAAATGTCTGCCCCGGGTCATGAGCTGAGGTCTTTTATAGGGGGAGGCTTCTGCTTCCCGCAGAAGGCTGGAAAATATATATATATATATATATATAAAATTTGGGGGGGGGGAAGCAGGACGGGGCACTGTTAAAACCTGCCCTCTTTAGAGATCAAAGGGGAATCCTGCTGTGTTGGCCAAACAGTGGAGAAAAGTCTGCTTCTCTTGACTTCAAAGACCAGGGTGCTTATCAACTCTGTTCCTTTTTCTCAGGGGCTTGAGAGGTCCCTGAGGCCCTGTTGGTGAGGGGGCGGGGCTATCTGAACCTTAACAGTTAACATCAAAAGGCAGGCATCTGGTGTACACAAATACACGTATTACACACATTACTAAGAAGTGTGGGTATAATCTGTCTGTGCAGTCACTCTCCTGTGTGGGTGCAGAGTCTGTCTGTCACTCACCTTGATGGGAGTGGAGAATCTCTATGTCAGTCTTGCTTTTCCTTGTCTATTTGTGTTTTGTGGAAAGCATAGGGCATTTGGGATATTTCACTTCTTGTGCTGTTTGCACTTTAATCAGAGGTTTGTCTCATGGCTTGGCAGTGGTTACTACTCTAGGTGATCATTTTGTCTCTCAGTAACGGGCAAGCCTGTCGTAGCTTCCCTCTGACATGTGTAAGCACTTGTCATAGCTCATCCCAGGAAGCTAGAGAGTCTCACTCTGGTCTATGACTCTGACAAGGTTTCCACTGCAAGGAGCATCCACAGTTCCAACTCAAAGGTTTTTTCCTAGTTGGGCGGATTCTGTAGCCATCTCTCAGAGTTACAGCCCCTGACACTTACTCTGGGTTTGCAGAGTATGTTAATCAGGGTCAGGCCTTTGCTTCTAGAACTGCCTGGGGCCAGCTCAGCAGAGGTCTCAGGGAATGGCTTTACACCACTGTTTAGGTTGAATGTTGAGAAGGGAGGATTTTTCTGCTACTTATATGGCGTGCAGACCCTAAACGTCCTGTATGATTTGACTGCAGATCTGCTCTGTGATGAGCCCAGCATTCCCTGTGCTTTGGAGTCTGTTATTCTTCTCCTCACTTTGGTCTTTATCCTTCCCTCTGCTTTATGGCTTTTTACAAAAGAAAATTTTTATTAATTTTTTGGGAATTTCATATGTTTTTATCAAATTCCCTCCCTTCCCTCAACTCTCCCCAGGTCCGCTCCCACCTGCCTACCCACCCGGACCTCATGTTCTCTTTTTTAATCCATTGAGTCCAATATGTGTTGCTGACATTTTCTTGGGTGTGGAACCTGCCCTGGAGGGTAGACATACCAGGGGTCACGGCCTTAATGACAATTAATGCTTCCTCCTCAGCAGCTATCAAATGCCAGTGGCTCCACAGCTAGGGGTGGGATTCGTGTTCACCTGCCCCCCTCCCCATTCTGGTTTTCTATTCTGGCTTGGGCTTGAGCAGGTCTTGTGCATGCTGTTACAGTTGCTTTGAGTTTGTTGAAAAAAACAGTTCCCTTATACTTATCTACCACGTCTGGCTCTTACAATCTTTCTACCCTCTCTTCTGAGAAGATCCCTCAGTCTTGATGTAAAGAGCATGGTATAGATACTCTGTTTAGGGATGGTCACTCCACACATTCTTATTCTCTTCATGTTGACCTTGTGGTCATCTGTGTCAATAGCTTTCTACTGTAAGAAAAAGCTTCTCTATGAGTGTTCAGAGAGGTACTGGTCTATAGGTATAGAAATAAATCATTAGCAAGGAGTCATTGTAATACTATTTCCATTTAGTATAATATTAGCAATAGGTTCTCCCTTAGGGTCTATGACCTCTTTAGCCATAAGTTCTTGGTCCTGATAACAGTGCCAAGTTATGTGTTCCATCATGTAGATGGGGCCTTAAATCCAATTAGAATGTGGTTGGTTGCTCCCATAACATTCTTGCCATTATTACACTAGTGGGCAAATCTTGCCAGGCCACTCTTTATTGTAGCTAACATGGTTCACCAAAGATTATGATAATTATGCTTTTCTTCTAGTTGTGTGAGTAGCACCTTCCAGTACTGTGAAAGCCAGACAGTAGGAATGAAGCTTGATTTCTCCATTTTATGACTCAAGCATGTATTTTCTTCAGCAGTATGGTCTTCCTGTCAAGTTCTGGAGGGTGATCAAGAGCAGTGGGAACAGACTGTGATGTTTGTCTATTGTATCATTCATATTACTTCCCCTCCATTCTGTCCTAAGATTATCTCATACTAAAAGCACAGCGTGTATTTTCTGAAGCTCTTCCTTTGTCTTGGCCCATGGTTCCAATCCTTTGCAGCTGTGCTCACTGCACTCAGAGCTACAGCTGGGAGCTCTTTACCCTCCATGATGGATTCTCTTTCATTAGGTTACAGCCTCTAAAGTTTCCTTTCTCTCTTTGCTACTGAAACTTAGGAGGTTTTCTGTTGTCACCCACTTCAGAGGATGACTTGTCTCTAACTGCCCCTGGTTTATTCCCTGGAGACTCCAGAGCAGCAGCAGGATTCAGCAGTAGGGTACAGTCCACCATCTTCTCATCCCCATTTTTTATTTTTTAAAAAAATTATTTTATGTGTGTGAATGCATTGTCTACATGTATGTAAGTTGTACCTGTGTCATGCAATGCCATTAGAGGCTGAAAGAGAATGTCATGTCTCCTAGAACTGGAATTACAGATGATTGTTAGCTGCCATGTGGGTGCTGGGAACTGAACCCAGATCCTCTGCAAGAGCAGCCAGTGTCCTTAACTGCTGATCCATTTCTCCATTTCCATCCCCAATGTCTTTTAAGCCACTTCTATGGAAGGGAAGAAATAGATAGTGGGAGATGTTGGTCAGTTCTACAGTAGAGGGGGCATGACAGAAATGAAGAATCTTTAGATTTAACTGCAGATAGTTTGATGCTTTTGCACATACTGAGATTTTTCTTTTGATTTGTCCATTGTTATTTTAATTTTATGTGTATGAGTGTTTTGCCTGCATATATGTAAATACACCCATGTCATGCTATGCCTGCAGAGATCAGAGAGAACATCAGATCCCCTGGAACTGGAGTTGTGAATGGTTGTTAGCTGCCATGTAGATGCCTGAACCCTGGTCTTCTGTAAGAGCCAGTGCTCTTAACCACTGAGTCAGCTCTAGAGCCTCCACTTCTTTATTCTTATAAGTTACCTGCTTCTACCCTGGCCTAACCTGAATCTGTTCTCAACATGTAACCACCAAGATCTTGTTATGATACAGGTCAGATCCTGCCAATTTTCTGCTTCTGAAGTGGCTTCTTGTCCAACTCAAAGCCAAAGGGAAGAGCTTTCAGGAGCCTAGAAGGTCTTATGCAAACAGCGTCACCACCTCAGTCTTATCAACAACTTCCCATTTTATGTTTTGGTGGTTGTAAACTTGTGTTCATGTACTTGTGTACTAAATTTGTGTTGTGTGTATGTGTGTGCATAGTAAATTCGTGTTCATGCATGTGTGTGTGTATAGTGTAGGTATGTACCCGTATTTGCATGTAGGTGTTGGTGCATGTGTGTAGAGGTAGAGGCCAGAGGTTAATACTGTATCTTTCTTGATTGTTCCCTACCTAATCTTTTGAGACAGCTTCTCTCACTGAACCTGGTGTTCAATGATTGGCTAGACAGGCTGCCAGTGATGTCTGGGAATCCCTTGTGCACATTCTCCCTCACTGTTGTTACAGATGCACATGATCACTCCCAGCTTAGTCTGTGTTACTGGTGATCTGAACTCAGTTCCCTGTGCTGTCATAGCAGGCACATGGCTATGACATGGCTGCCTGAGCCATCTCCCCAGCCGGGCCCTCCCCGTGTTTTCTTATTCTTGCAATCATGTTTGACAAAGGTCATATCTTTCTATCAGCAGGTCCTTTTGAGTTTTCCACATTCCATCCCATGTGATGACATAGACATTTGTGTATTAAAATTATTAATTTCCCCTGCATTACAAGCAGGACAGAACCTTAGCTAGAACTGAAAACATAATACCTTAAGTCAACAATAGGATCTTGTGCAGGGAAGGAAGTCATTGAATGTTGGATTATGAAATATAAAGACTAATATCTGGCAATTTCGTAAGTGGAATTAACATAGCAATTTTGCATTTCAGAGGTCTGAGTCTAGGAGATCAGGGCAGTGGTCCGATCTCCATTCTGTTTTTTTCAATTCATCTTTAGACCCACTGCGTGCTTGGAGTTAGAGAAATACTTCTCAGAATGATGCTAAATTTACCTTCTTCCAAATGTTAGGACACAGTCTTCTGCATCTCTCTTAAAAATAGATGGTACTGATGTCAACAAATCTATAATTATGCAGATTAAGGTTTTCATAATTAACATGGCAAAGCACTCATGTAGGTTTGTGAGATATAAAAAGATGATATAATTTTT
>NW_008335439.1:425766-448775 GCF_000622305.1 Nannospalax galili
TAGGAATTTTTTCAACTAACTTTAAAATTCCAATTACTACTAATAGAGTGGTTGTCTCTTTCTAACCACACACTTTCTCACAAATTAACAATCAGGAAAATAGAAGTTTCTAAAGTGTTTTAGAATGTAGGCTATAGAACCATCATATCTCCTTTGAACAGCTTCACATTATGAGTTATACCATAGTTTAAGCTACATGTTTTGTGCCTTGGGAAGATTTGAGTTTATAATCTTAAAAATTCCTAAAAGGACACAACTAAAAATTTAATGTGCATTTCAGCTAAGTCTTTCTGAATTTTGTATTAGATTTCCCTTTTGCCTTGGGTAAAGCCATAAAAATGACCTGTTTAAAAATGTAATCATCACACAGAAAACTTCCTAAAGTCAGCATCAAATAGAATAAAATATATTTTATTAATGATACAATTCACAAAATTACTAGCCCTGCCACTCTCTGCCCTCCAGGGACCTCTCCCTCTCTGGTTGTATGTGCACCAGTTACTGGTGTTTGTTCTGTGTAATTTAACCTTCTGATTGTCTTGAATGCCCAATGAACTAGATAAAGTGAAAACCAGCTTAGAGAAGTGTTGACTTCTGCTAGGAAAATGGACCAGCGGAATCCCAGTGTTGACAGGAAACTGGAGGAGGCCCTATCCTAACTGCAGAACCAGGACCAAGAGAAAAGCACTCCTTGCTGTTTTTCCTTCCAGAGCTGTGCTTAGGAAGTAAGTCAGGGCCTTTCCCACAGTTGTCAGGACTGGGGGACCAGGCTCCTTAACCAGCGCGGTGGTTTTGTTTGTATTGAAATGTCTTATTTCTTGTGAAGTTGTGTCCTTTGGATTTATTCTGAATTGTAATTGATCTTTATTCCTACTTTGCAAGATCATCTTTGTTTCAAAACCTCGTAAGATTGTTTCTTAACTTTTTCTAACATGCTTTTAATTGATATATTACACATAAAAATATACATAAACGGGCTGGTGAAGATGGCTCAGCGGTTAAGAGCACTGACTCCTTTTGCAGAGGACCCGGGTTTGATTCCCAGCACCCACATGATGCCTACCAACCGTCCTTAACTCCAGTTCCAGGGGAATCCGAAGCCCTCCTCTGACCTCCGCGGCATTGCACGACACGGTGCGCTCACATACATGCAGGTAATACACTTGTACACATAAAATAAAAATAATAAAATATTTTAAAAAATACATAAAACTCATCATATATTTATCATGAAAACTGTTCAAAATCCTTTCTGCCAGTTTTTTGATGCAATACCATTTGTTATTTTTTCCTTTTGTTCCCTGTGACTTTGGAATCTTTTCCAGTAAATCTTCTCCCGTTTTAATGACACGATACAGATGCCCTGTGCTGTGTTTTAGTGCATAGTTTCAGGACTGCCGCTTAAGGCGTTCATTCAGCTTTTAGTTTCTTTTGTGACTGATATGAGAGATGTCTAGTTTCCTTCTTCTGACACTCGTCCGATCTCTCAACATCACTTATTGAAAAGATTGCCCTTTCTCCCATGCATGGCCTTAATGCTGTTGTTGACAATCCGTTGGCTGTGGATTTGTTGGTTTATCTCCAGGCCTGCCTTTCTGTTCATTGGTCTATGAAGCACTTTGATGCCAGTACCATGAGTTTCTGATGACTACAGGGAGCATAATGCCTCCTGCCTAGTTGTTTTTGTTCAGGATGACTTTGGCTCTTCAGTTTTTTTTTAATGTGTGTGCTTCCATATACACTTCAAGACTGTTTATGCTAGTTCTGTGAAAATGTCATTGGTAGTTAAGTGGAGAAGATACTGAGCCTGTAAATTGACTTGATTAATATTTTGATAGCATTGGG
This sequence comes from Nannospalax galili, assembly GCF_000622305.1. Classification (NCBI taxonomy): domain Eukaryota; kingdom Metazoa; phylum Chordata; class Mammalia; order Rodentia; family Spalacidae; genus Nannospalax; species Nannospalax galili. Next base: position 427,612 of record NW_008335439.1, read on the forward strand.
TTTTCTAACCCATGAACATGAAATGTCTCTTCACATTTTGTGTCCTGGCTTCACTTTCCCCCACTGCTGTGATATAATTTTCCTTGTAAGGATCTTACAGCTCTTTGGTGAAATTCATATCTGTTTTTTTTGGTAGGTAGCTATTAATAAATGAAGCTGTAGCTGCTTTATTGATTCCATTTCAAATGATTTGCAATTGGTAAGTACCAATACAACTGAATGTTGTATGTTGTTTATGTATCACTAAACCTTGCTATTTTTTTAATTAGGTCTAATAGTATCTTGAAGGAATTTTTAGTGTTTTCTATGTATAAATGTGTGTCATATTCAAGTGGTGACAATTTGAGTTTTCCTTGTTTGGATCCCCTCCTTTTCTCTTCCTGATTGTTCTTCCTGGAGCTTCTAACATTATGATGAATAAAAGTGGCAAACATGATGTCCCTCTTCCTCTTTCAAAGCTGTTGACCAGGAGTCCCATAGGTTCTTAGACAATACTGACCATTGTCTCTGCTCTTGGTTACTCAAGAGAACTTCATGATTACACCCTACTGCTGAAGACACTACATAGGTGACCTGTAGAACAAACAGGTAGAAATCAAGCTGGTGCTGACTGCAGAGACTTATCTCTACTGTCTAGCTTTCATAATTCTAGAATGTGCTATGCATACTACCAGAAGAGAAAAACAATCATCAACTTTGCCCAGCTGTGAATCCTGAGAGTTACATTAACAACTGACCCAGCAAGATATGCCCAATGAGGAAATAGGTTATGGGAGTAACCAAACACTTTCTGGTTGGATTTAAAGTCTGCTTCACATGATGTTGTCCATACCAGACACCATACCTGACATCAGACCTGTAAACCTGTGGCTAGATAAGTCACAGGCCACAGGGGGAGAACCTACTATTATTATTGACACAAACCAACAGCTGGCTAATGTGCAGAGGCGAAGCAACTGTAAACTTCTTATCCCTGAATAGGGCACCTACATCAAACTTCTGCCTCCCAAGGATCTGGGATCATTGCAGAAGAGGAGGAAAGGTTGTAAGAGCCAGAGGTAGTGGATGACTACAAGGAGTTGTTTAGACAGCCGGGTAGTTATTCCTATGAACTAACAGCAATGGTTACAGCTTGCAAAATACCTATGTAAACTCAAGCCAGACAGAATCCCACCACAGAGATGGGGATTTGGATAAGCCCCAACTCTAGCTAAAGAACTATTGGCAACTGATAGCGGCTGGGAGAGGGAGAGCCAGATTTCTTTAAGGCTGTGATGCTAGGTAGGTTAACTAGTGAATGGACCAACACCAAAGGGTACTTGAAATCTGGTGAGAGGAGGTATTACAGGGAAGTGGAGATATAGGAGGGGGTGGAGTATGATAAAAATATATTGTATGCAATCTTCAGAAAACCAATGAAAAAATAATCTAAAAAGTGGGCATTCTTGTGCTGTTTCAGATCTTACAGAGTTCTCTGCTTTGACCCGTTCTTATAACGAAGGTTACGTTTGGGCCTGTAGTGTTGTCTTCATTGTCCTGAGATACATTGTTACATGTCTAATTTGTTCTTTGGTCAGCATTTTATCATGTAGGGATATCACATTTATTGAATGCCTCTTCCTATGAATTGAGATGGCCATACTGTTTGTGTTCTGCTTTCTGTTTGTGTGAAGTATCATACTTATTGATTGGCGTGTATTGAATTATCCTTGCATCACTAGGATAAACGCTATTTGTTCATGTGTTGTTGGTTCAGTTTGCTAATAATGGAGGATAATAGTCTGCGGTTTTCTGTTCTTATATCCTTATTTCAGATTGCTATCATGGCAATGCTAACCTCAGAGAATGAGATTAAAAATACCCAGTAAACACTTAAAACATTGTTTATTATTTTTACCTCAGAAATGACTTATAATTTACGAGCATCTAATAATAAACTTTTCCATAGAACGAAAGGGCAGGTCAAATGTGCTGTTGTTTGTTCTGAAAGTAAGTTTTACTAGTTAAATAGATTTACCGGAAAATCTCAAATGCACTCAACTCCCAGTGAGTTTAGACGCCACATCGGAGGATGGAAGTCAATAAATAAGAAGGTACATTTTTTTAGTTGTTTTAGAGTGGAAAAATATGCTGGCCTTAACATATAGAAGGTGTGTGTGTGTGTGTGTGTGTGTGTGTGTGTGTGTGTACATGCTTATGTGTGGGAACTACGGGAACAGTCTAGCAGAAAAGTAATAAAAGGTAATAATTACACACTGAAACAGCAGGGTTTTCACTATTTAGGGTCTGCTTAAAAGCTTCTCCAAGACCCAAACTCTGAAAATGCCCAAATCATCTGAAATAAAGAGGGAGTTTTAGCAAGCATCACATCTGTTCTAAGATATATAGTCTCTATGATATTTATGTTCTATGATGTCTGTGCCATGATACAATTCTACTTGATACACGACAGGGGATTATTTCCAACTGTTCCTTTACTTGAATGCCCCAATATCCTGTGGTTAATTCCTTTTACTTATTTTTAAGTGTCTTGTTTTAAGGGGACTTAATTGGACTGAATCATGAGCTCATACTCTACAAGAGTTCAGTAGGCTCTTTGTAAATTACTCCAGTTGGCCCCCAAACTGTTGTGGAATGTTTTGTTACATAAGATAAAAGTTAAATAGATATTATGTAGTAAAATACAGGTAGAGTTAAAATACATTTTTTTCTGCCCTATTATGTTATTATAATGGATTTTAAAAGAGAAATGTTTGATTTCTAATAACTAAATATGTGCTATGTAAATACTGGTTGGATAAATTAACTTACAGAGTAAAAATATGGAAAATGCATATAAGGGGAAATTATCTCATGATAGTATTTGGTTAATACATCTCCGCTTTATAATCATAGCTATTTGTGCTTTGTCTTTGAGAATAATAAAATACCGTGCTATATTCAACCACACTTATGAGTCATATTAACTGAATTTATTATTCTAATGAGTATTGCTTCACCAGTACCACAATGGTAAGTTTCAAAGTTGAGTAAAATGTGAGCATGGGCTATTGGTTATGATGACAAACATTAAGTGTTTTCCGAAGAGGTGAGCAACACAGGGAACGGATGCCTGCCGCAGACAGAGCAAAAGTCCGGGAAAGACCTTCACTAGCTTTGTCTCGGGAATCATGGAGCACTTTCTACGAGTTATGAAGCACCTGCTACTACAGAAAGAAGCACACACACCCGAGCCCACGCACTCACCGGCACCATTCATTTATTTGATCATGTAGGGAATGAATTAAGACAAGGAGAAATGGGAGATGTTGAACCCTTAAAAAGTCTCGGGAATCATGGAGCACTTTCTACGAGTTATGAAGCACTTGCTACTACAGAAAGAAGCACACACTCGAGCCCACACACTCACCGGCACCATTCATTTATTTGATTGTGTAGGGAATGAATTAAGACAAGGAGAAATGGGAGATGTTGAACCCTTAAAAGAAGGGAAATAAAGGTAGGCATGGTGGTACAAGTCTCTAATCCCAGCACTCCCAAGGCAGGGGAAGGCAGATTTCTGTGAAATTGAGGCCAGCCTGGTCTATAGCAAGTTCCAGGACATCCAGGGATACATAGTCTTAAAAACAAATAAACAAACAAAATCCCCCCAAACAAAATAAAAAACAAACAAACAAATAAATGGAATCATAGTAAGTGGCATCTTTATTCACCTCAGTTTTACTTAGTACTATTATTTACTTTACTGCGGGTTGGTCTACAGCTGAACTGAAAGTATTATTACCCTGGGGTGTGAGGGAACTGCGTTAAGAGTGTTACAGCAGCTAAAACTTGGACACTGGGACACCAGAGAAATCTACAGATAAGCAAATCTTCAAATTTTATGTAAACTCTCACCAAATATTTATTTGACCTAAAAGCTGTGAATATACATGTGAGGCTCCAAGGACCTCAACAACTAGAAGGCTAAGATGAGACTTCTACTGGTATCTTCTGCACAAAAACAGGGATTGAAATTTGACTCTGGTCTGGTTGCAGAGTCAATAGAGTTCTCTTTGTAGACTAGTACCCGGTTACAACCGTGATTTAAGATGGAATATTATATCTCAGGGCTAAGGACGCATCTAAGATGAAAGACAAAGTGGAAGTCGATTCCCTGTCCAAAGCATACATCAAGCAGCAGGAGCAGGTATCAGCCAGTGATTTCAGTGGCTCCTGGAATCAAAGCTACTGCTGTTCAGAGGCTGATAATCAAATGCAGAGCCTGCGCAAAGTGTTTTCAGTAAAGTCACATACACAACTAATTTTTTAATTTTTTAATTTATTTTTTTATGTGTATGCGTGTATTGCCCGCATGTAGGTAAGTGCACCGATGTTGTGCAATGCCCTCAGAGGTCAGAAAAGCCTGTCGGATCCCCTGGAACTGGAGTTATGGACAGTTGTGAGCTTCCATGTGGGTCCTGGGATTTGAACCCGTGTTGGGAGCCTGAGTCTCAGCATGTTGGGAGACGTCTCAGCATGTTGGTAGACTGAGTCTCAGCCGCTTTTTAAAACTGCTGACAGACCTAAGCTGGCTACTTTCCATTTTGCCCACAGCCTTGGCCCAAAACATTGGCAGGTAGCCTGGGCCCAAAACCTTGGCTCACAGCCTGGGCCAGCAGCCTGCCGCCTTGCTCTAGTTTAGGTGCATAGCTCTGTTCTCGGTTAATCAGTAGATTCCTCCCTTAGAGTACATCAAGACCTCTGTGTTCTGACTGATGTGATTACCCACTCCTTGCTCCCTTGTTTTCATTCTCTATTTAAACTCATGCTTGTGTTTCAATAAACGAGACTTGATCAAAATCCTGTCTTGTCTCCATTTCTCTTGTCTCTTGCCCAGTCCCATCCACATCCCCACTCCTCAATTCAGCTCCACTCCCCAATCCCAGTACCTCGTTGCAGACCCCGCGGGCCGGGGCAAACCCAGGTCTTCTGATTTGAAGCATAGTAAAGGTAAAAGGTACTTAGTAAGAAATTACCTTGAGCTGTCCTATTTAAAAGCAGCTATTATAAGCATATTAAGGCAATGAAAGATAGGAATTTATCCTGAATTAGCAGATAAGAAAATATTCACAGAAAATGAATACTTTAAACAAGAAATAAATTCTTAAGCAGAAAACTACAATGACTGAAATAGTAAGGATCCTAGTGAACAGGCTTGGTACAAAGAGAAGGGACTGAATACTCGCAGATCTTTAAAACTGACTCATAAATACACAGGATGAAGGAGAAGGAGAGAGGAGGGTGATGGGAGAGAGAGGAGAGAGAGAGAGAGAGACTGAAGAGAATTGGAAACATTTGGTTCGATACCATGTAATATACAAAATGTAATTTTAAACGTATAATAACTTAAAATTTTTAGAAGAATAAAAATTCTAGGAGAAAATGAAAGGTTAGACAGAGAATCCAGAGACCAAAAAGTCTCGAAGCAAGTAAGCACAATAAACTCCTCAGAGTTTAAAGGGAACAGTGTGAAGGTATCTTAGCACACTGCTGAGGACAAAGCAAATGGGAATTAATGCTGCAAGCACTTCACTGTGTGATACAAGTGGCGACTTCTTAGAACACGGGAATCAGGAATGGACTAGAACATTTTTCTAACAGTGCTAAAAGGGAAATTCTACATCGATCAACTCAGAATTTTGTATCGTGAAAATACGTGTCAAGAATGAAGGCTAGCTCCTCTTGCTTCCCTTCTCGTCTTCCTCTCTCCCTCTCCCTCTCTTCCTCTCTCTCTCTCTCTCTCTCTCTCTCTCTCTCTCTCTCCCTCTCCCTCCATGACAGGTGAAAGTGTCATTAAATGTCTTGTTTGGCATCCAGTCCTGTGGCTGAATCTGCTTTAAATTTTAACCATCGACAGCTGCTAATCCCAAGACACGTTTAAAGAAATTCTCGAATTTCCGCAAAGGACAGACCTGAGATCTATCAATTATTTTAGGAAAAGCAGTTCTTCATCAGGTGACAAAAGACAGCAAAAATTCTCTCATTTGCTTGTCATTTAGATCCCTTGGTAAATAATCAGTCATCAAATTCATTCTGCCATTTTATTGACAGAATTATCTAGAGGCGAAAATGACTGCAGTGGAATGAGGCTGCCCTGGCCGTCTGGCCTCAGACTCCAGGGGGATGGAGGGGACCGGAGGACCACCTGAGGGACTGGGCACACAAGATGATGATTCGATTGACCATGGGTGCCTCTATATTGGTCTCAAAATTCTGAGCCCAGGACATGGCAGGTGAGAAAAGAAATGATTGGGCCTAGAAATATGGCTCTGGGCCTCTTCATCTTCTTAAGAATCTTGATACTTCTGTATTGATTTCAGAATTCTTAACTCAGGACTTGGCAAGTAAGAGGGATAATAATTGGGGAGCCAAGATCACTGTACATGCCAGTGGGGCAGAGCCAAGCTGGCATGTCCACCCACACGAAATGACAGGGTGGAGCCGAGCTAGGCTGCCTATCCACTTGTCCTGGTTGCACCCTTGATCATCTGACCGTAATCATCAACCAGTGGCTGACCAGACCTGACTGAAGACTTCAACAACATTAGGAATCTGAGAAGGCTACAGATTTCAGAAAATAAGCTAGAGTACACTGGTCTATAGTTTTGACTATAATAAAAATTCATTGTATGAAATTCATAAATCAGTGAAATTTCCATTAAACTAAAAAACAAACAAACAAAAAAAAACAACAAAGAACGAAGGCAAAATGCTTTTCTGATAAAGCCAAGAGGTTTGTTTAAAGGATAGGCAAAATGTGTTTACTTCATCAGCACACAAATAAAACCAGAATTATCCACAGAAGATTAATATGATCCTTGCAAAAGGATGACATGGAATTTCATGAAGTAGCCAACATTTCTAAGAACCAAGATATGGAGTCAGTTGAGAGACAACAACATATAAAATGTATAAAACACATGGCATGTGTGTACAGTGGAATATTATTTAGCCACAGAAGAATCAGATCCTGTCATTTATGGCAACATGGTTGGGTGAGGGGAGGGGTTGGTAAGTGAAATAAACCAGATCCAAAAAGATAAGAACCTCATTTTTCCTTCCCACTCATGGAAAATTAAGTAGTTGATTTCATAGGTGTAGAATAGGGTCACTAATGGGTGGGTAAGGGGAAAGGCAGGGCTGACATTGAGTACCAAAATGCCATTGGACTGGAGAAGTATGTTGCATAATAGGGAAACTATAGTCTGCAATATTGGACATTTCAATAAGCTGTTTGAAAATGTCCAATACATAAAAACGATAATATTGATTAGAAAGAAATATTTTACCTGATTTGATCTTACATCTTATATACATATGAGAAAATTTAACACTGAACATTATAAATAATTACAAATATTATGAAAAATGTCTTCATAAATATGTTTGTAAGTTAGGGTTTATTCAATTTCATGAAATTTAAAGACAAAGCAAAATTATATCCATGTAGCCTGAAAAATTAAGGATTTGGATTGTGATTTCTAAGTCATAATCATAATGTACCTGTTTTGTTAAATGGAAATTGTCTCTTTTATTTAGAAATTGCCTTTTTAAAATTTTTCTTTAAATTAAAAAAAATCTTATTTGATGTGTATGAATGTTATGCCTGCACAGGTGTAAGTGCACCTATGTCAAGCTGTGCCCAAGGAGATGAGGACAGTGTCAGATCCCCTGAAACTGCAGTTATGGATAGGTGTTAGTAGCCATGTAGGTGTTAAACTGAACCCAGGTCTTCTGCAAGAGCAGTCATCTCTCCAGTGACGAAAAATTTCTTTTTATACCAAACTGTCATATGAAGGAAACTCCAAGTCTAGATTTCTTCAGTGATCAACTTTATCAAATATTTACAAAAGCAATACTACCAATCTTAGGCAATCTTAGACCATTTAGACAATTTTTCGAGAAAATAGAAAATATTAAATTATTTTATTAGGACATCAAAATACTGATACAAAAGCCTCATGAGGGTAAGTCACAATACAGGCATTACAGAGAAATATCCATAGTAATTGGGACATGAAATTAGAAATGGAAAATGTATTTTCAAATTTAATCCATCCATATGTATAGAGCCACTGTACTCCTGCTTGAGCCCAGGAATGTAAGGAAGGAAAGGAATCTAATAATATACATAGATATATGACACTTGTAAGCAGAGATTACTTCAGAGAAGCAAAGTCTAACATTCAAAAGACCATCAATATAGTTCAAAAAATTAGCAGAATAAGAAAAGGCTTATGGTTACCTCGTCAAATGTAGGACAGAAGTTGGCACAAGGCAGAACATTGCCAGTGAAAACTGTCCACGAGGAACGGAGGGAAGCGTCTCCCTGGTGCTGTGGCCAATGCTATTAAAAGAGTCAGAGAAATAAAAGGCACATTTATTCTCATATACCATGACTATCTTCAGAGAAAATCTAAAAGGATTTACAAAAACAACTATAAATAAATGAATTTGTCAAAAACAGAAGATATGTCAGTTCACGAAATTAACTAGATTTCTATACATTGTTGACAAGCTACTGAAATATGAATTAAAATTTAAAAATAGTATAAAAGTACAAAAATATTGAGGCATATGATTGTATTAAAAGCTATATAGTATTATTAAATAAAATTAAAAAGACTGAAGTAAATGTGTATATATATTCATGCATTGGAAGACCTCATCATTGAACAATGTCATTCTTAGTAAGCTAATCTGTTTTTTAAAAATTTTAATTAATTTATTTTTTAAGTGTGTGAGTGTATTTCCTGCATGTCTGTAAGTGCACCCATGTCATACAGTGCCCACAGAGGTCAGAAGAAAGGGTTGGATACCCTGGAATTGGAGTTACAGACAGTTGTTAGCTGCTGTGTGGGTGCTGAGAATCTAAACTGGGTCCTCTGCAAGAGCAACCAGTACTTATCACCACTGAGCCATCTCTCCAGCCCCTCAAGCTAATCTGTTTAACTGTTTTTACAGCCTTGTTAAACTTTAAACTCTACTTGAAAAAATATGTTGACATCTCACAGAAGACAAGCTTGAGATGCTCATTAACTTTATGAAAATCATTGATTTATTTTCCTGAGTTTGCAAATAAGGAAAAAGCGAAAGTGGTCATTGGTTCAAGGTGAAGGACAGAAGTAGACAGAAGGCCAGGAGGAAGGATGAGGCCCGCAGTTTGCTTCGTTTTTCATAATAATTTTTTCCCCAATCCTGTCTAACTTTCGGGCAACTTTGTGTCTGTATTCTACATATTCTACTTTTCCCAAGAAGCTGTGAGTCACTTCACATTATTCAATTTAAGTCACAACAACTGTGTGGCAGAGGGCCAGTCCTCATTTATTTATTCCTCAACTACATAGCATTTGAACACGAATAAGACACTGTTTAGATTCTGGGAGCGTGGCAAAGTGACCCAAACAAATCCCAGCTCTCATAAAGCACAACACAACGATCAAATGAGAGAACGAGTGAGGGCAGCCAGGCGGAGGAGGCAGCTCAGCAGCAGTGCACCTGCCTAGCATGCACAAAGACCTAGGTCAAGCCAGCAGGGTAACCAGACTCCACTGGTTGCATCTTGGTGAGTGCAAAGCCAAAGCAAGCAAGGCCCAGACAGAAGAGGGATAGGGATTTTTATCAGGTGAGGCAAGATGGGAGTTAGTTTTAAAGAAACAGGAAGGAAGAATGGGGTTTACTGAAGGGAGTCTATTCATATTCATATAGGAATGCACCTTAGAGGTGGGTGTAGTCTAGAGTATGCTCAGTTATGGATGACATCAGTGACCTGGCTCAGTTTAAGCTCTAATAGACAAATTTTGCTGTATGCTTAATTCAAAGTCATGGAACATGTGATTAAAAGAGATAAATAATGCCTAGCTAGTATAAAAAAAAAGAGGAAATCGTATTGGTTCAAAACCTACTGAAAAATTGCACATATAATATCTCTATGTGAGTCCATGTGTATAGCTGAAGGCTACATACAAGAAACCGTGCCAGACAGGAGAAACCTTCCTTTGAGTTGTTGGCCAGAGTAGTCCAAGAGGCTTCCAAAATTACACAGGCTATTGGCACAGCCCTTGATGGCCTCCCAGAACTTGAAGGTAAGACCCTACTGCTGAAGACAGGACATACTTTGGACATGGGATTTGGATCAATGGAGCAGGAACTGACCTGGAAGCCACCTTCCCTGAAGGCTAGCTCTCATAGCTTTGAAGAGCACTACACAAGCTGCTAAGGGGAAAAGTTAACCAATGATCCAACCCCCGATTTAAGATCTAATAACCACATCAATTATGGAAAAAGCAAAGCACATTGGTGCAGTAGTGGCACTTTTATCTTGGGGTAATCAACAGCTACATAACTGGATTCAAAGCCCACTCAATGGGAGACAACTCAAGTGTGGTACTGTAAACATAGCCAAATACACAGGGCTGGAGAGGTCATAGATCCTGGAGAAAACCCCAAGGCTGTCACATCCTTAGACTAATGTAATTTCTTACTATGTTTTAAATATGGATCCTTATATTTACAGACAGATATCCCAGTCCCCACTCATCAAAGAAGCTTCTTTTGCAACAGAGCGATTATTACAGTCCCACAACTGGTCATACACAGAGCTTGTCTGTGAACTGCCCAAGCCTAAGCGGCATATCTACAATGCACCTTCTATATCTAAGGCTCAGGGAACATAGAACAAGTGGTAAAGAGGACCCTAATACATCTCTCAATTCTCATCAATGAAGCTCCCTCACGTAACAGAGGGCCAAAAGCACAAAAGGTCACAAATGGCCAAAGAGTAGAGAATAAGAGTCTGCAGAGTGTGGGTCCTTAGACAGGGCTCCTGTATTAAACTCCATGCACCCAGGGTTTAGGAACCAGGGGTGGAAAGACTGTAAGAGCCAAGGAGGAGATAAATGACCTTATGGAAATAGAGTCTTACGGTCTCCTGGGACCTTGTGCATATGAACCTACAGCAATTGTGACAGCATGCACAAGACCCATGCAAACTCAAATAGATAAAAACTCAGCACAGAATCATTGAAAATGATTCTGCTGGGTGAGGAAGAGCTGATCTACTCAAAGGGAGTCTCTAGATAGGCTACCACAGAATCATTGAAAATGACAGTAGGCCTCAATCTTAGTCAAAGAATTATTGGCAGGTGCTTACTGCTGGGTGAGGAAGAGCTGATCTACTCAAAGGGAGTCTCTAGATAGGCTGACTAGACCTTGGTGGATGAACTTGTACCGAGTGACATCTGGAGACACTAACTTGACACAATAGGCCTTAACACAAAAGACGGTATGAATTCCGGGGCGGGGGGAATCTATGGGAGGGGGCCAGTGGGAAAAGGGGTATAGAGGTAATTAAGACAGTCTATATGAGACATACAGAAATTCAATTAGAAATATACAGAAAAGATAACTGTACTAAAGCATGACTGGGCCTGCTCAGTTTGTGTCATGAAATTTCATGACATAAGGTAAGAACACTGTTTAGAAAATATTTTCATGACTCCGTCTTTACTGAATGTCTTTGAAAAATATTTTATTGTGTTTTTGACAATTTCATACAATAGAGTTTTATCATATTCAGATTCTCTTTCCCATTTCCTCTCGGAGGGACCCCACCTCCCACCCACCATTCACCTCACGGCCTCTCCTTTTAAGGCCTGTCCAGTTTAATTTGTGTTCCCCCAAAGCTCTTGGGTGCGGGCCCATCCCCTGGAGCTTGGTCAACCTACTCATGTCTTACCCTTAAAGAAAACTGCCATCAGGTATCAATAGTTCGTCAGCTAGAGCTGGGGCTTCTTTCCCGCTCCTTCCTCCAAGCTGGGTTTTTGTCTGGTTTGAACTTTCAAAGGTCTTGTTCATGCTGTCACAAGTGCCCTGGGTTCATATCTGCAACTGCCCTGCTGTGTACAAAAAAGTTTCCCTGTATCCATCCATCACCTCTAGTGTTACAGTCTTTCCACTCCCTCTTCCTGAGCCTGAGAGGAAGGTGTGGGATATAAACGTCCATTCAGGACTGAGCACTCCATTCCAGTCTCCTTGCTCATTGACCTGTTTGGGGGTCTCTGTCTGAATTGCCTTCTGCTACAAGTAGAAGCTTCTCTGGTGAAAGTTGAGAGGTGTGCTAATACGTATAAAACATTAAGCCATCAGGAGTTTGTATGCTATGTCCCTTTAGCAAGATAATATTAGTAGGTTCCCACCTATGGCTTCTGTCTGGCCATAGGTTCTTGGCCCTTATAACAACTCTAGGTATGGATTCCATCTTGAGAAATGGGCCTTAAACCCAATTTAAGGAAATGGCTGTTTATTCCCATAATACCACTGGATGTATTTACCAAGCTAGCCATCATCATTTCCCTCTTCTAGTAGCATGCATCTGCCTTCCAGTATTATGTAATCTAGGCAGAAGAAATAAAGCTTTGAGGTCGGTACCAGCTGATTTCTCCTTGTGTGCTGATGACTCATTTATGTAGTGTCTTCAGCAACTGGATAAAGGTAAGAACACTTCTAAGGTATATTGATGTAAGAGTTTGCTTCTAAATGTGCCTTCTTCTCTTAGTCTTAGTGGCTAACAATACTACACACAGACACACACAGACACACACACACATGCACACATGCACACACACACACACATGAACACACACATGCACACACAAATGCACACACTCACACTTGCATGCACACTCTAACACACATGCATACACACATGCACACACACATAGACAACCCTCCAAAACAAGGAGCGAAGGAAAGAGAAAATAAGTGTTAGTAATGATACTAATCAACATTTATGCTTTTATAGTTTTAAGTGTTTCAGAGTCTCATCAGAGTGATGTGATAGAAGAAGAATGAGACAATGTATCTATACTTAAGAATCTGTCATGTTGAAAAGGAAACATGATGAACCGAGGTACAGGGGCTGCCCAGGGTTCTGCAATGATAAAGCAAGATCATGTGTCTAAGGCCACGGAGACTGAATCTCCATTTCACTCTCATTCTTCAAAAGATGCAAAAGGTATGTGTGTGTGTGTGTGTGTGTGTGTGTGTGTGTGTGTAGAAATAGACATGCCCCCAAACTTAGTATTTACTAAGCTCACCACTGTCCTCTTTCAAGTATAGGGAAAATGGGGCTCAAAGACCTTGCTTACTGTTCCCTGGCTGCAACCATGGTGGTGTGGGGGCAATGTCTTATTAGAGACTGCAGCCCAGCTGCCTTGACAGAAGTTTTCTTGTGTTATCCACAGACCATCAGACATTCATCATGGGCCATTACTTATTTATCATCGCTTAGATACTGTCCTCAATACTGCAGATGTGGAAAGGCCGGCTTCTTTTCCCCAGGGAAGGCAAAGCCTGATGAGTCGATGATTAAAATGCACCTGAACAGCTGACACTTGTCCCTCCTTGAAAAGCTGCAGAAGGGGAGCAGAGGTCATTCTTATGAAGTCAAACCAAATACTGTCTGCACTTCTCTCACATGAGAAGAAGAAAAACTCAGAGGGCATCGTGGACAAAAGCTGAATGGGAGCAGGGACACAGAGTCCACTGAGAAGCATGACTGATGGGGGTGTGCCGTCCAGCAGAGCAGCAGGGGCAGGACTCTGGATGAGTCTGTGACACTAGGACAGGATGCACCATCTTTGACTCACACAGTAGCTTGATTTGGAGCTGAAAGTTTTAGAGAATTTGCTGATGATTCATCTAAAAATGACAAAGAATGGTTAAGGAGGCACGAAGATTACTAATGAACTTGAAATATCACTGTAAACAGCCTCAGTGCCCAGAAAAGGATGTTAAACACTCATTTCTATGAGGCCAGAAAAAGAGAAAGGAATCCATGTGGAGGCAAAGGAATATTCAGAAAGTGCAAGATTAACTGTGGATTAATTTTGAACCTTTGACAGACAACAGCAGATTCCAGAGATTAAAGTGCCATTTTTACCCAAAGGATGATTAGATCACTACCAATGGGGGATTGTGCTGACAGCTCTAATAGTCTTAATGTTGGAGGTGGAGCAGGTGGGCAGTGAATGGCAAATTCTCGGAAAGCTCCTTCAATGCATCAAAACTATTGCTTGTTTTTCTCAGTTCCCACAGAGGAGAAGGCTAACTAACATCTTGGCTGATGCTGACTATGAATTGTCATCCACATTAATTTTATTTCTATAAACTTCCAAAGGCTGGTGAGTGGTCGTGCTGAGCTCACTTAAAGGCATCTTAAAGGTGTTTTTGTCTCCTACTTAAGAGAAATTCCCATCAGGGGTTGGAGAAATGGCTCAGCAGTTAAGAACACACAGTGCACTTGCAGAGGACCTGGGTCCGGCTCCCAGTATTCATATGAAGTGGCTCACAACCATCTGTAACTCCAGTTCCCAGGGATCCAAGGCCCTCTTTTGGCCTCCATGGATAAAGCCCCACATAGACACATGCATACACATAATCAAAATAAAAATAGACTTAAACAACAATGATTAAGAAATGTTAGGGCTGGAGAGATGGTTCAGCTGGAGAGATGCTTCAGCAAAGGACCTAGGTTCGATTCCCAATGCCCACAAGGCAGCTAATAACCATTTGTAAGTCCAGTTCCAGGGGAATCGAACACCTTCTTCTGACCTCTGCAGGCATTGTGTGACATGGGTACACGTATATGCATGCAGCCAATACATTCATGCACATAAAATGAAAATAAGAAATAAAATTTTATCATCACATAGGTGGAACTGGTAAAAGAAAGGAGCCAGGGGCTCCTCCTAAGCCCATGTGACCCCTGAGGAACAGATCCTCAAATGGCCTTAAGAGTAAAAATAAATTGGTTTATCTGGGCCAACTGTATGGCCTTAAACACCCAAAAGGAAAGTATAACCAAAGATTAAAGGGGCCAATATAATTTCTTAAGAGTCCATATGTAATGCCAGATAGGTGATACCTTCTTTTGAGTTGTTGGCCAGGGTGGCCAAAGGGACTCTCAGATAGTAACCCAGCATAGAACTGGGAAAATGAACAGCAGACCCCAATCTTATCTAAAGGAATATTGACAACTGATTGCTGCTAGATGGGGAACAGCTGACCTTCCTAAAACAAAGACCTCTAGATAGGCTGACTAGATTCACCAGATGGACAAGCAGTGGGGAACAGCTGGGGGTGCTGACAACACAGGGGACAGTAGCAGGGATAACAGAGTATAAGGGCTCTAGTGGGGGGAGGAGGCTATGGGAGGGTGCCATCTGGGAAGTGGGTGTATAGTTGAATAAGATAGCTGGGATGTTCTGTGTGATATATACACACACAAAAAAAATCAACAAATAAAAATGTGAATTATATTTGAGGAGGAAGCATAAAAATTTATGTCATGTTAATCAGTAGAGGTGATAAACAATACCATTGAAATCCACCTGATGACTTTGTAGACATACACAGGTGCCAAGGATCCGAGTGCAACCGATTATGACTAGTAATAATCAGATACATACAGATTAGAGATGCATGTACCAACATCTCAGTGTTAGTAGCAAAAACAATGTCTTTCTGTAAGAAACAGTATATTTTAAAATGAAATGGAGATCTTTTTTAAAGGTTAAAAACTCATTCAAATTTGATGTCTTACAGGGCTTCTACTGAGTTCAATATTGTATAACTATTAATTCAACAGCAAACCTAAACATTTTATAGCCACTTTTGAAAGAGATGTATCTTTGCTCTGGAAACTGTTATGTTAAAGCTGTAACAAAATGCTTCTTCTAAAAAAATGAAAATAAATAAAATATTAAAAAAATAAAATATTAAAAGAACCCCAAACACTGATGTTATTTACAAATCCTGCTTCCTTTGGTGTAGTTTTATTTTTATTTCTACGGCTTCTTGTCTTGTCTGAAATTTTAAGTAACTTCAGCATTCTTTTAGGAAAAGAGAAGTGAAATACCAGAGTTCATAAAAGGTTTCAGTGTAACAGAAATGAAGGAAAGAGTTATTTGAACTCATTAGTTTCCTCATATCACTGGCTTTCAACAACTTCTGTCTACAATTTGCAGGGGAGAGGACCACGAGGAGAGGATACAAACCAAAGCAAATCCAAAAGTTCCTTTTAGCTGCCGAGGTTCAGCTAGAGGAGGTCTTTGGAGAAATGCCAGCTTCCAGAAGCAGGATACAGAAGGGTAAAGTGTAGACCAGGGCACTCAAGAGCCAGCGTCAGCCAGAGGCATGCCCAGTAGTCACCAGAGCGTTCTGAGTTTAGGGCACTTAAAAAAATCTCTTTGTATCCTTAAAGCGTCTCCAATTTCTTGTCATCTTAAATTCCACTGTTAAAATTTTTATTTTTCTTCTTTGATGCAGAAGGTTTTGACTATTGTGCCTGAGTTTTTGTGGACTGTGGCATTTGCTGTGGGCTGTAGTGTGAGCCTTGACACACAAGTCAGTGGGTCAAATTCATTCTAAGTAGCTTGTTTGCCTGAGGGTCAAAGTCTGGGGGAGAGCAAAGCATCAGACGTCAGACATGCAGATAAAAGCAAAAAGGGGAACCAGGCGTAAATACTGAGAATGGCTTTTGAAATCTGTGTTTTATCCACGTAGGTCACAGTGAAATGCTGATTGAGGATGCGGTTTTAACCTAGTTCACATGTCAAGTTTGAAGCGGTGATGAGGTGTGCCGAAAGCCCGGAGACAAAGCACATGATGCCTCTGGGTTTAGAAACGACCAATTTCAGCAAACTGACCACTGAGTAGTGAAAATAATAGGCTGGTTCTTTTTACCGCTTCATTGTGATATTATTCACAACAACACAGTCCATTCATTTAAAGGGTACACGTCGATGCTTCTGGTTTATTTATGGATGTGTGTCGTGAGCACCTCACCGCATTCTGGAACGTTTCCATTATGTCAAACTGAAACCAGCAGCTCTGCCCCTGGCCCCACCAGTCTTCTTCCCAGGACGCAGCCCCAGGAGGCCACTAATTTCTGTCTCTCTAAATTTGCTTGTTTGGTACATTACCTATAAAAGGAAGTTAAACTAATTCTTAACAGCGATTTCATTTTCAAGAAAAAAATCTTATCAAAATGAAATGATTTCCTGCCCAGACATACTGACATCTTTGATTCAATTACGATGATTTCTCTTTGAAAATGTTATTCACAATAAAGTTGTGTGTTCTATAAATACATGTACATGAGCATCACTTTTCTGGAAAGTTCTCTAAAACAATTACCCCAAACAAAAATTTAGGCAGTGTACAAAACTCCAAAATGAAAAATAGAAGCTAAAATCCACAAATAAGACAGAACATGCTCTATTTGTTTTTCTGAGATTGTATTACTTCACTTAGTATAACTGTTTTGAGTTCCATCCGTTTACTTGCAAATTCCATGATTTTGTTTTTTGTTATCTCTGAGTAGAACTCCATTGTGTAAATATATCACATTTTCATTATCTATTCATCAGTTGAGGGCCTCTTAGGTTGTTTCCATTTCTTAGCTAATGTTAAGAGAGCAGCAACAAACTATGCACATACATAGCACGTACCTCGGCGGTATGATGAGTCCTTTGCGTATCTATCCATTGGCTGCTGCCCACCACAAAAAGAAGATTTTTGGCCAAGATTGAATGCAGCCTGGCCTATAGGTACAAACATACATATTTAGAAGGGAATTTGACAGGATGGCCATTTAGTAAAATAACAATATCAGGTTGTACCCGTGGCCTATGGCCTCCATGGGCATGGGCTTTTGACTATTATTACGGTGCCAGGGATGAAATTCCCTCCTCTGGAGCAGGCCTCAACTCCATTCAGAATGTGTATAGTTATTCCATAATATACATGCTTCTATTGCAAGAGTGGCATGTCTTACCTGGCAGGTCAGGATTTTAGAATTCAATGTTTATCACTGAATAAGACCACTGATATTTTTTCTCCCAGAAGCCTGCACAGCACCTTCCAGCACTGTGAATGCTGGCCAGCAGGAAGGAAGCTTCTTAGTAGCTTGAAATTAATTTCTCGATGCTCTGCAGTAAAAGGTTGTGGTGTCTTCAGCAATAGGGCAACCAAGGTCAATGGCAGTAGCTGGTGTGGTTTTGGAGAACTTTGGTGCCTCCACGACCAATAACTGGTAAGAGACTGTTCCGCACCTTTCACTGTTGTTTTATTTAGAAACCCAAGTCTTCTGGGAGTGACATTGTCTACCCATGTAGGGTAATTCTGTTCGAACTTCAGTACTAAGTTAAATTTAAAAATCACGGTCCTAAGTAGTGGGCTTCCCTAAGATGATTTCCTATGTCCTTCATTTTGGCTAACCCATGCACCAGCACCTTCTCTCTTCTGTCCACGCCCCTCGTTCTCACTTAGCTTTTTAATCTCCAGTATTCTGTTCTCTTCTTTCATTTCACATATACTATTAGACTTCCAATTTTTTAAAATTGGCTATTAAAATTAAAAACCTTCTATACGGGTTTCTGTACCCCTTTTCTTTGGATTCTCCCTCCCCTCCACCCCTGGTTCCCTCATTCTCTTCCTGCTCAAGCCTTTGGACCACCAGAATGCCACCTTTTATATTCATTTTACCTATAATCTATTCCCCTTCCTTAATGTGCCTCCACTCCAAAGGCCATCTAGCTTCCTGTCTTCCTTGTGCTCCTAGTCAAACACACGAGACAGAAGATGTGAAGCTAGAACACACATCTGAGAGAAAACAAAAGGCGTTTGTCTTTCTGGGCCTGAGTTACCTCACAATATAATTTTTTTTCAAGTTTCTTCTATTTAACTGAAAATTTCGTTTTTCTTTACATTTGAGTAATATTCCACTGAGTACATGCACCACAATATTCTTGCCCATTCATCTGTTAATGGACATCTAGGTTGACTTTATTTCCTAGCTATTGTGAAGAGCAGTAATGACTAGGAAAGCAGTGGCACACTATGAAAAGAATAAATCTGCTAATTACGGGTATAGAAGAATATTTCACTAAAGGCACAGAAAATACTTTCAATAAAATCATAGAGGGAAAAAATTCTCAAATACAGAGAAAGAGATGCCCATCCACATACAAGAATTCTACAGAATACCAAATAGACGGGATGAGTAAAGAAACACCCTATGACATATAGTTAAAACACTAAATATGCAGACAAAATACAATTATTAAAAGTTGAAAGAGAGAAGGAACAAATGAGCTTTTTGAAAAAGGGCAGGCCCATCAGAATAACACAGGATTATCCCACAGAAACATTTAAATCCAAAGGGCCCAGAAAGATAGATTTCAAAATTTGAAGGACTACAATTGCCAACCCAAACTATTATATCCAGCAAAGCTTTCTATTAAAACTGAAGGAGAAATAAAACTTACCACAGGAGGTGAATCAGAAAGTCCAACCCTACTTGAGGAACTGTTGTCAACTGATTCCTGTTGAGAGATGGAGAGCCAGCCTCATTTAAGGATGAGGCTCTTGGTAGATCTTATCCTATCCAGGCTCCAATGGATAAACCCACACCTGAGGGTATATGGGAGCACAAACGACTCTCTGGAATTCACAAAATTCAATAATAATAGAACATTTCTGATGACAAAAAGACTCTACAACAATTTATGACCACTAAGGCAGCTCTACAGAAGATTCAGAAAGGAATACCTTTGTGTGATGAGACAGATCAACACACCAAAGTTACCCCAGTAATAAATAAACCATACTAGGGAAATTAATTTAAAGAGATCTATGAAAACACCACAAATCAACAAGGTGATAGGAATCAATACACATCTTTAATATCTCTAAATATTAATGGCATCAGTTCCCCAACGAAAAGACATAGACTAACAGACTGGATCAGAACAAAAAGGGTCCATCTTTTGTTGCCTCTAAGAAGCACACCTCTCCACCAAAGACAGACATGACCTTAGGGTAAAAGCAGAAAAAAAGTTTATTCCAAACAAGTAGAACTAAGAAACAATCAGGTGTGGCTATTCTATTATCTGATAAAATATACTTCAAACCAAAAAAGTAAGAATAAAGAAGATTACCTGATACTCATCAACTGAAGAATCCTCAAGAAGACATTCTAATTATAAGTGTATATGCTCAAAATGCAGGCACACCCTATTACATAAAACAAATCCTACTTGATGCAAATCCACACAATAATCCCAACACACTGATAGTGAATGACTTCAATACCCCACTCTCATCAATAGACAGGTCATCCACACAAAATATAACAGAGGAATGCTGACATTAAAAGATGATTTGTGCTCAATGGTTAAGTAAGTGTAACCCATATACTAACAGCTAATATTAGGGTACAGGACTTGTTAGGGCTCAAGAAAACTCCTCCACTAGTGGTTAGTCACCTTCTTTTCATACGCTCCCCCTACCCCACCGCCCCTGTTCCCTGGCTCTAAACACTCAGTTCGACTTAAACTTTTCCAGAAGTTTATATAAATTAAGTCATGCAACATGAACTACATTGTGATATGGGGACAGTGAGATTAGAGAAGTGGGTAAGAGTACTTGACGTGTAAGCCTGACAGCCTGAGTACAGTCTCTAAAGTCCATAGCAGAAAAAAAGAACTGAATCCTGAAAGCTGTCCCGTCTTCCATGTGTTTGCCATGGTACACATATATCTGTATGTACACACACACACACACACACACACACACACACACACTGCACACGCCATTTCCTACTCATTTCATGCCAACAGGGATTTAAGGCAGACTGGTAGGTGACAATAAAGAATGACAGTGTTTAGTACTGACTGTGAACCAGTTCAAGGATTCAGAGGGGTAAACTGTTAGAAGACCAGAGTCCTCTGAGAAGACATTATTAAAAATGTGTCTATGCTTGACAGAGGTTTGCAGGGAACTGACAGACAGACTCTCACAGTATTCCAGCCACTGTCCTGGCAGGCAAAGTCAGGCGTCTGAGGAAGTCTTTCTTGCCAGTTTTTTTGGGCTGAGTTTTTCATTTCTTGTCCTTCATAGTTCTGGCTCCTCACCACCACCTCTTACACTTTCTTTTAAAGACAAATTATTGCTCAAAAAAGGAATGAACTTTTCCGACCTTAAACTATACTTGCTCTGTTAATTTTCTCTTTACTGAATGCTTAGCTATAATAATATTATACTGTGCAGTGTTCAGC
>NW_008335439.1:448970-452308 GCF_000622305.1 Nannospalax galili
GAACAGAATCCCGAAAGCGCTCCCCCCCTTCATCTGTGTTTCTTGGTACACATATATCTGTATGTACACACACACACACACACACACACACACACACACAATAATACGGCAATAATAAATGAACCACATCTTATCTCATGTCTGTTTAGTCTTATTTGTCCTTCTCTGTGTGGTTCTGGAATTAAAACACTGCTGCACGTGCCCGTATTTATTCCTTTGTTTGACAAGTGCTACTGACTGTTTACTGGCTTCTGTTGTTCTTTGAGGCAGGGTCTTCCTGGAGCTCCAGCTGGTCTACATAATGTGCTCTCTCAATACTTGTATTTAAAACTTTTTTTTTGTTTTATCTTTTGTTAAGCGAATACAGTGCTTTCATAATGGTGTAAGTGATTATTTTGAATTTCTCTGTTGACTAGTGATAGTGAACACATTTTTAACATAATTATTGATCAGTCATACAGTTTTTCTCATATAGTTTTATATTTCTTATATAGTATGCTGCAGTTTGGATCAAACCTGTTGTTATATTTTAGGGTATAGATTATCTTTGTAGTATTTAGTTGTAAAAATCTTAAAAATCTGAATACAATTCTTTTCTTAGATAAACGTGCTATAAAAGTTCCTTGTCTGTGATAGTCTATTGATTTTTCTAGGTGTAACTTTTAAAAAGCAGGCATTTTAAAGTTCTATGCAATTCACTCCATCCATTTTTATTCTTCTGTTTTATAGGTTGTGTCTACATGAAGGTCATCAAGATCATGTCCTGTGCTAGCTTCTAGTTTTCCCATGTTTTTTGCAATAGAGCTATGCGCTATTTTGAATTAACTTTCATGATGTAAAGTTGAGGTCTACATTTTATAGATGCTGTGCAGTTGCTCAAGCACCCTTGCCCTCACTTTCATGAGGTCTCCTTGGTGTGTTGGAGGAGTAGACAAGGAGCGTTCACTACTTCTATCTTGTGCTAGTTATCGGACAAAAGGGGCTTGTGGAAGGAAGGGTTACTTTGACTCACAGTTTAGCATGGTTCAGTCCATCATACTGAGAAAGGTATGGCAGCAGAAGCAAGAGGAGGGTTAGTTACACAGCTTCCTCAGTCAGGAAGCAGAGAGGTTGCGGGCTTACCCAGAGCAAGTGGTGATGCTCACTTTCTCCTTTTCATTGAATTGGGGGCATTAGACCCTGGGATGGTGCTGCTCACATTCAGGGTGAGTCTTCCCTCCTCAATTAAACCTTTCTGTAAATATCTTCACAGACACACCCAGAGTGTGTTTCCATATTAATTCTAATTCCAGTCAAGTTAAAAATGAAGGTTAAAGGCTAGCCTGGTCTACATGCAAGTTTCAGGCAAGCTGGGGCTACAGGGAGACCTTGTCTCAAAAAAAATAAAAATAAAAACAAAACAAACAAAAAGATGTTATGAAGGAACTAGTCCTAACTCTGCCTCTCAGTTGCAATGATCATGACTTTAGCCACATATCCTCAGTTATAATAATGACTTTGTCATTAGAGGGACAAAGATCTCGGCAGCATAACCAAAGGCTAAGGAAAAAATATGTGTGAGCAAATGACAGCCCAGTGAATTCATTTAAGAGCAGAGAATTGGACAGATGCTGTAAAAGTCTCATTCTTGATGTTTTTTTCTTAAAGTTCTGTTACTTTATTAGAATGCTATTTTATAAAACACTGAATTTCATACTGAAGTTTTGAAAATTGTGATGAGTTATTAGCCTATGCCTGGTAGCTGTTTATATCCAGGACATAGTCAAAACAAAACAGAATAAAGTGATTTTGTCATTTGAAAAAAAAAATGAAGGTTAATCATCTCAATCACTGTGACATGGAATAAAACCAAGCAAGACCCCTACGGAACAAAATAAAAATATGGTTCATGTTTCCTAAAATATGTGAAAATCTTGTCTTAAGCTCCATGTTGCTAAAATAGCTTACAAAGTATTTTCCAGACTCTTCCTCTCCACCAAGTCAGAAGTAACACTTTTTTTCTGCTTATGAATGACTAGACTGAAACCACCCATCTTCATATCATCCTTTCTCCCTGTTATCAACAGTCAATATAAATTCAAAATTGTGTATTCATCTAAAAATTTTTATTATATGTGAGGAATGAGGAAGGAAAGACGTCTACACAGCAACGTAAAAGAGAGATAAGCAATACTTAGGTGGTATGAAACAAAAAGAGAAATGTAGTATTTAATAAGCCTACTGAAAAATACGCATAATATAGATGTGAATGCATGCGTGTATCTGATGGTTATATATATAAAAAAGCGTAGTGTCAGGCATGGGAAACCTTCCCTTAGGTTGTTGGTCAGGGTGGCCTAACAGACTCCCCAAAAAACACAGGCGATTGCCATGGCCCCTGATTGCCGCCCAGAACTTGCAGATAAGGCCCAATTGCTGAAGACACAGCATACTTCAGACTTGGGATTTGGAGGCATTTAGCTGGAACTGACCTGGAAACATGCTTCCGAAGACTAGCTCTCACAGTAGCAGAAGACACTATGCAAGTTGCTTAGGGAGAGAACCAATCAATGATCCTACCCAGCTGTAAAGTCTATGAACCACAGAAATCGCAAGCCCAGCAAATAATCTCTACTGGTGCCACAGTAGCACTTTTATCTTGGGGTAATCAACAGCTGACTAATTGGACTTAAAGTCCAGGTCAATGGGAGGGAAATCATGCATATTACTATAAATATAGCCAACTACAAATGGCTGGAGCAGTCACAGACCCTGGAGGAAAACCTACTTCTGCCATTTCCCTAGACTGATGTAATTTCTTACTGTATTCTAAGTACGTATGCTTACATTTACAGGTACGTGTAACCTCACCACTCATCAAAGAAGTTTGTTTTTGTAACAAGTGGGGGCATTACAAAGTTCAACAATTGGTCAAATGCAGCAAATAAGTGATTGTGAGGAAACCAACTATAAGTGGCATATGCATAACGCAACTTCTACATCTAAGATCAGGGAACATCACCAAGAAGGGTCAGGAGGAATGTGAGAAAAAGAGGGATAAAGAGACCTGTTGCCACTTAACGCTTTCTAGACATGACAGAGATCTACACTCATGAAACCTCCAAAGTTTGGTATTCTGAGATCTGCATAATGACAAAACCAGTTGACAGGCCAACACGGATGGGTGGGATGTCAGATAGTCCCACCTCAAGATGAAGAGCTATAGGCAATCAATGGTGCTAAGGGAGGGAAAATCAGTTTTCTTCATGGACCAGCTCCTTCAGTGGTTATTTAATCCCAGGTGAGCAGCTGTAAAGACAGGTACACGAGTACCACTAAATGGACTCAGCGATATACTA
>NW_008335439.1:452338-476656 GCF_000622305.1 Nannospalax galili
CTGGAATTCATTCACTGGAACCCTAATTTTTAATGCATAATTTTATTGAGTTTTTGTGCATTTCGTGTAATAGACTTAACCAAATTAGACCCCCCTCCCCCATCCGTAACCCCCTTAGACCCCCCTAGTGGATTTCATGCCATGTTAAGACTTTTCATGTCAAGCATTTGTACCCAGATGTGCTTCAGTGCAAGTTCATCCGCTGGAGTCTAGTCAGCCTATCTAAAGTCACTCCCTTAAAGAAGATCAACTCTCCCTCACCCTGCAGTGATCAGTTGCTATTGGTTCTTTGGCTAAGGTTGGGGCCTCTGCCCATTTTGCCTGTTCTATGCTTGGTTTTGTTTGAGTCAGCATGGGTCTTGTGTAGGCTATCACCATTGTTGCAAGTTCATATGAGCAAGTTCTCAGAGAGCCCAAAGCTTCTGTTTCTTTATGTCACTGCACCAACCCTGGCTTTAGAGTCTTTCTCTCACCCTTCTGCAATGGTCCTTGAACCACGGGCAGGTAAGGTTACTATAGTAGTTTTATCCAGGGACACACATTCTTATTCTCTATACCTTGGCCAGTTGTGGCCTTCTGTGTGCATCACACTCTGTTGCCTGAGAGTTGAGGGATGTATTAGTACTGTCTACTCCCTATGCTACTATGTTCTATGAGCCTTAGATGTAGAGCTTCCACTATAGATGTGTCACCTAGAACTGTGCATCTCTCAGACATGTATTCTCTTGTGTGACCAGTTGTGGAACTCTGTAATAGTCTCCATCTCTGGCACACAAACACAAAAAAAGCTTCTTTGATGAGAGGTGTACACTGTAAGTATGAGGATCTATAATTGGCCTAACTGGTATTCTTGTCTGTAAATATAAGGCTCTATAATTAGCATATAGTAAGAAATTTCATTTGTCTAGAAATATGACAGATCTAGGATTGTTTTAGGACCTATGACCTCTCCAGCTACGTGTATTTGGCTCTGTTTACGGTACAACCCATGAGCTCTCTCTCATTGAAAAGGCTTAAGTTCAATTAGGTAGCTGTTGATTGCCCCCTAGATAAAATTGCCATTACTGCAACACTATAGGTTGCTGTGCTGGTCATTGTTAAGGTTATTAGGCTTTGAAGCCAGGGTTGGACCATTGACTGATTTTCACCCTTCGCAGCTTGCCTCTTATCCTGTAGAACTATGAGAGGTAGTCTTCAGGGAGAAGACTTCCAGGTCGGTTCCAGCTCCATTGCTCCAAGCCCTGTGTCCTGTCTTCAGCAATAGGGTCCTGGCTCTTCTGGCTTTTACAGTTTGCACTGAAAAGTCAGCTCTAATTCTGGTGCGTTTCCCATTATATGTGACTTGTTCTCATTCCTCCCTTGCAGCTTTCAGTACTCTCTTTGCTCTGTGCATTTCGTGTTTTTACTATGCTATGTCATGTTTTAACTGACTACCCATTACTGCTGTATGGGTTGTAGTTCCTTTTAAAAGATTTTTTGCATGCCTCATAATTTTTCAGTGGCAAGTGGACAGTGTAGCTATATATTTTAATGATTATAAAAGATGTTGTTTTCCTTTGAATGATATGAAAATCTTAAAGTTAGAAGTTGAAGACCAAAAGGATGATTTTACTGGTTCTGTTCTCTTTAATATTTTAATCAATAACTGGGTAAAGGTCTAAAAGTTATTTGCTTTGGATTTTTAAATGATAAAACGTGGAAAAGGTGCCAACAGTTTTAATTATAGAAAGAAACTTCAAAAAATTTAAGAAGGTAGAAAAAAATAAAACTTCACCAAATGAACTCAGCACAATGATTACTTTAGATAAAAGAAAAAAATCAGTCGTGTGAATTTAGAACACAATATGCTCAACTGATAGAAATTCTTGTGGAAAAAGAGCTCACATCTCCAGTGGGCTGTGAATGTAGTAGTATAAATCAACACTATGATACACCATCACAGAAGGGCTAATGCCATGGTCAGCTTTGTTGTTTACACTGTCGTGCGTTGAACACTTAGAAATTGCATCTCAGTGTGGATTTTCCAGAATAGTTCAAGATTTTGGAGCTATTCTACTTAAAAAATGGTTTCAATTTGTTAATCTCAGTTCAGGGATGATATTACTTATATTCTCTGAAAATTAATAATTTACTTAGTGTTGTCTCTGGAAGAGATGCTCAGGACTAATGGCTAAAGATTAGATCTGATTCATGGATAAGCAGATACTTGTAAATATCTCAATCCCAATAGCACTTTACTGTGAGATCCCTCCAGATAGTTCAGCGATAGTTCTTTGCAGTTTGTATTTAAAAATGCCTGCTTTTTGCAGCAGATTGCACATGGATTACTGCTAAGGTTTTTTCAACATTTTAATACCCTAACATTCTAGTCTCTAATACTAGATTTGTGTAACACAGGAAATGAAATAAATAAATTTGTTTGGAATATATTTGGAGCTTCTATACAGAGAGTATGCACTCTCTGTTCCAATTACACAACTTTCAGACATACTAAACAGCAAGAAAACCAATTCTAAAACTTATGGAGCCCATGTTTCAGTTCAGATTCAAATGTTCTGCAAATGTAGAACCTATTTTGCTAAAAAATATCCTTCTTCCTAGAAAAACACATATTGTTGTAACAGTGTAGTCCTGCAGAATAGAGAGTGGCCTGTCCAAGCATTCCAAATTACCTGGGAAGGGATTCTCATCTTGCTGTTTTGCACAGTGTAGGTGCATGGAAGTCCATGTTACCAATAGAGGTAACTACGGCTTTATACATAATTGTCTTAAGAACTTTCTACTCTATGAACTTTGGGTAGGTAGAGGAAATTTCAAGAACATTATTTAGGGTTGATTTTCAAAAATATAAGGTATTTGAGAGTTTACCATCATTTTTGAGCTTTAAATTATTTTGCTACAGAGTCCTAGATGTTGCCAGGAGACCCAGGACCTGGGCTACAGGAAATGGCAGTTAGTCATTTGGTATAGCTAGAGCCCCAGCCTTTTCTCTCACAGGAACCCTATCTCCAGTTTCTACAGGTGACACAGGGAAGACTGGGTGACACCTACCTACCTAAACGTGGTATGGGTTATATTACTGGAGACAGACCCTGTGCTTGAAAAACCGAATCTCTTATTTTGTGAACCACACAAACCGCCTCTTTGCCCTTAGTCATACTCTGTTTCCCAAGGAAATTTGTTATAGAAGCATTGTTGCCAAAAGATCTCACAAACAAAGAGGTTAATAATGCTGCAAAGAACGCAGAAACACGAGAGACCTGTGGAGAATTATCGCCCAACATTCAATTTCATCCTTGACACAATGAAGTAATTATTCCATTGAACATCTAAGATGAGTGACCCAGACAACAAAGAAAAGAGAAACCGTGACCAAACAGGCATCTGTTCTAGTCTCACGTGGTTAGTGCTGCAATTTCTAGAAAGTAGAATTTAAACCTTATATAGAACCAAAAACATGTCAGGTGTTATAATAATTATGGTCTTTCTGTATTTTAATTTTCACTCCTGTCTTCTTCTCTCTCGTCTCCATATGCATTCTTACAAAATCATCCTATCATGGATATGAAGGTGTTTTTTTTTTTTTCCTCCATTCATCCCATTGCTTCCGAGCTTCAAACATCCCAATGCATTATGGATAGCAGTTTCAACCAGCTGGATCCTCGGTGACAGTTGCAGCCAAGATTTCCATGCCAAGAATAGTAACAATTGGTAAAAATACTGCGAATCTTCACCTTTATTGAGATCACTTAAAACTTAGTATAAGTGTGTGTGCATGTTTATGTATAATCTATCTGTAGATTATGTGGTGTTGACATGCTGACTGATTGATAACTGATTCTCAACTTCATTTCATACACTTCACTTTGAGCACTCATAGGCTAGTACCCATAGGTCAGATCTACATGCAACCTAGTTGTTTTCATGCCTCTGGGTTTGAGCAGCTTGTGAGAACTAGTTCTGTAAGATCCCCGGAATTCGTTTCAGCAGGCTGCATAGTTCAGGTCACACTGAAATGTTAAGGCATTATGTTGTGAAAGGGCTTTGAAGCATTCCTGGGAAATACTTGTCAATATTTCCATATGAGTATTTTACCGGGGAGGTTGTGAAAGCAAGGTAAGAAGAGCAGTGAAAGTGGGAAAATTATCTAGAATGCTTCCAATTTACATCAGATAATGTCCCTTGTTTGATAATAGTGAATGCCTATTGTCAGGTTCATAATAATTAGTGCAGTCACACACATAATGTAAGTCATTCTGACATAGGTAATGTTTTCATTTCATATCTGAAATTGCTACTGAGAAGTTAAAAGAAATTTTATTTCTTTTTCCTAGGTCTTGGCAAAATCACTGATCAATTTGTACAAATTGCAATCAAACTTATAGAAAGTGAGCCCTTCATTTTGCAATCAGGGATGAGACTAGAATGTTTGATTGTTATCATTCCCTTCCTACTTAGAGAACTCAGAGCCTTTTAACTGGAGAATTCAGTGATGTGAATGTACCTTCTTATCAGTATTTCTATACAAGGTTCCTTGTATAGAGTCCTTCTAGACACAGAACCAACAGCATTATACTGTAGTGAGATAAAAGCCTCACGATTATGGCTTTAGGATGGTCATTTTCATACCCAGATGAAGAGAATAATCTCATGGATTTCTTCACACTACTGTGGTCTGTTCCCTGTAGTATGGATCTACTCTGTAGTAGAAAGTACACTAAAGAGAGGTGTGTGGAGTGTTTACTGCAGTACTTCCTTGCAGATTTTGTATATTTTAATATAACTTAATTAGGAAAACAAGTTTCCAGTTTTACCAAAAACAGGCTAATTATGCCTAATGCATAGGGAGGTATCTTTAAAAATAATTATTTTATTTATGTTTTTCCCCATTCCAGGTTTAAACAGGCTGGAGAGATGGCTCAGTGGGTTAAGAGCACTGGCTGCTCCTCCAGAGGATGTAGGTTCAATCCCAGCTCCCCCATGGTGGTTAACAACTATCCTTAACTCCAGTTGTTTCCTGCTAATTTGCTGAAAGTGCTCATCATTTCTAGGGGTTTTTCTGCTGGGATTTTTTGGGATCTCTTATGTATAATATATCATTTGCAAATAGAGATAATGTGGCCTTTGCTTTTTTAGTTCATACACATTTAAATGTCTTCTCATGTCCTGCTGCCCTAGCTAGAAGTACCAAGCATAGTGGACAGCCTTCTTGGATTTGTGATTTTAATAAAAATACCCTATGTTTTCTTCATTTAGAATGATGCTGACTGTGGATTTGTTGTATATAGCCTTAATCATGTTGAAGTATGTTCCCTCTAGTCCAATTCCATTTAGGATTTTTATCATGAATATGTGTTGGATTTTTTTCAAACACCTTTTCTTTGTCTATTGAGATGATCGTGTGATTGTTTTTGTCTTTAAATCCATTTCTATGGTTATTACATTTATTGACATATATAATAAACCATTCCTTCATCTCTGGAAAAAAAATCAACTTGATAATGGTGTGTGATCTTTTTGATGTGTGTCTGTATGTGATTTTTAAGTATTTTGTAAAGAATTTTTGGCACTTGGAGCTTTAAACTTCCATCTTAGGATGGCTTTTAATGTGTCCCAGAGGTTTTGTTGTCTTGTCATTTAGTTTCAATAACTCTTTTATTTATTTCTTGATTTCTTCTTTGATCCACTCATCATTCAGGAGTGTGTTATTTAATCTTCATGAGTTCATGTAGTTACTAGAGATTCTTTTTCTGATGGTTTTAAGCTTTATTACATTGTGGTCTGATAGAATACAGGGAGTTATTTCAATTTTTTTCTCATGTGTGTTTTATGCTCCCCAGTATGTGGTCTATTGTAGAGAAATTTCCATGGGTTGCTGAATAGAATGTGTATTCTTTGGTGCTTGGATGAAATATTCTGTAGCTATTTGATGTATATTTAATTCAGATGTGTGATTATTCTTTGTCCAGTTGACCTGTTTATTGGAGAGAGTATGCTATTTCAGTCACCTATTATTACTGAGTTGGAGTTAATCTGTGTTTTGAAGTCCAGTAGTGCTTTTTTTTAATAAAGTTGATGGACCAGTGGTTGGTACATATATGTATCACTGCAATGTCTTCTTGGTTGATTGTTGATGAAAATGAAGTGATCTGCTTTATCGCTTATGATTAATTCTAATTTGAAGTCTATTCTGCTAGATATTAGAATCACAGCACCTGCTTGTTTCTTGGTATCATTTTCTTGGAATATTTTTTCCATCCTTTCACCTAAGGTGGTGTCTATTCTTGAAGATAAAATGAATTTCTTGTAGACAACAAAAGGATGGATTTTTTTTTTTGTTTGTTTTTTGAGAAAGGGCTTTCCTGAAGCCACAGCTGATCTGAAACTCACTATGTAGACCAGGCTGGCCTTAAACTCACAGAGATCTGCTTACCTCTGCCTCCCAAGTGCTGGGATTAAAGTTGTATACCACCATATCTGGCTGGATTTTGTTTCTTAATCCATTCAACTACTCTGTGTCTTTTTACTGGAGAGTTGAGGCCATTGGTATCCAAACCTGTTATTGAAAGATGTGATGTGTATTGCTTACTGTCATTTTATTTTCCGTTATGTTCTTAGTCCTATTTTGTGTTTCTTTAATTGTGCCTTCCTTTGTTTTATTTCTGTAACCTCTTGAGTATGATCATGACTTTTTTCCAGGATTGCTTCAAGTATTCTCTGTAGGGCTGATTTGGTTAACATGAACTCTTACAGCCTATTTCTATCATGGGAGATTTTGCTTCCCCTTTTGACTCTGATAGACTGTTTTTCTGTATTTCACATATTTTGGATTGGCATCTATGAGTGTTTAGAACTCACAATACTTTGTTCCACACTCTTCTGGAATTTTATAGTGTGTATTGAAATATCATCTGTAATTCTGATGGGTTTTCCTTCGTATGTAACTTGACTTTCTCTTGCAGCTGTCAGTGCCCTCACTTTGTTCTGTATGTTTAGTGTCTACTACGAGATGCCATGGGGGTGGGTTCTGTTCTGATCCTCTGAGTCTTATAGTGATACGGGTACATCTTTCTATAACTTAGGGATGTTTCCTTCTGTAATCCTGTTGAAGATGTATGTGGTCAATGGCATTGACCTGAGATTCTTTTCTTTCCTTGATGCCGACCTTGGATAGGTTTGGTCTTTTCACATTGTGCCACATTTCCTGTACACTCCATCCCTGTATTTTAAAAAGCTTTTCCATATTCTTTACTTGAGCATTCCAATAGTTCAACTTTATCATTCACTTATACAAATATTCTGTTTTCCATTTGATTCATTCTGCTGGTGAAGCTTTCTCTTGTCATTTTAAATTGGCTTATTGAGTTTTTCAATTCCATCTTCATTTCAGTCTGTTTTCTTCAATATTTCTATCTCTTTTGTGGATTGACATTCCAAGTCCTGAATTTTCTTTGTCACTTCATTCAGTCATGTATTTACATTTTCTTGAGCTTCATTCAAGCGTTTGTTCCTATCTTCTTTGAGTTCTTTGGGTTGTTGTTTAAAATTATTGAGTTCTTTGATCATATTTATGATTGTTCTTTTTAATTCTTTGTCCTGGGGTTCTTCTGGGTACTTCTAATTGTACAACACTTATATAGGACTGGCAGGACTTAGGACATACTATCTTGTTTCTTCATATTATTTGTATTTTTGCATTGTGACATGGGAAGATGGATTTCTTTTGTTGGTTGTGTGTCTGGTATGAAATCCTAGTCTGCCTTTGTTGAGTTGAAGTTTGGTTCTCTTGTTATTGTTGATGTAAGCTGGCTGCTTTCTGATCTGTTATGAACAGTTAGTTGATCTGTGCTTTACGCTCTCCCTTTTAAACTTTTACTGGTGGGACCAGATGGTTCTAGGCTAGCTATATGGGAGTTCTCATCAAGGCAAAGGGGCTTGGCCCAAGGCAGGCTTAAGGGGACAAGGTGGGCCAGTTTTGACTAACTGAAAAGAGAAGATGTGGGCCCTAGAGAAGCTTGAATTCCCTCAAAGCAGGAACATGGTGACTTGGTGGGTGGGATCTGGCTTATCTTACCAGACTAGCTGGTTGCTGGCCTAGGACCGAGGAGGGCTGATGGGGACAGGGTGGGAAGGTTTTAACTGCTAAGCAGAGTGGATGTGAGGCCCAGAACAGTATGAACAATTTTTTCTTTCTGAAAGATGAATGCTATGCCATTTTATAACACACCAGCTCTCTTACCTACACCTTACTGATAGACAAATAAAGGACTTCTAGTTCTGTATATTCTGAATCAAGATTCTGTGAACTTGTTTGTAAAAACTTTTTGATTTTGTATAGGCTTAAATTTGTCTTGAATAAACATTCTAAATTTATCTTTTCCAGGATTAGCAATATATGGGGCATGTGATATAATGCTCTCTTGACAGTGGCTAATAGCAGTGAGCCACAGCACTCAAATACATTACACAGACAATATTTTTTGTTTAGCTTGTTTTGGTTTTAATCTATAATGCCAATTTTTATCTTTTGATTAGAGAATTTAATCCATTTACAGTTAATTGTTAGTAAGAGAATATCTACTTGACTCTTCTGCATATCTTACATATTTTTGGTCCCTCATTTCCTTTATTATTGTCTTCTTTTGTTTTTTTCTTTTTTTAAAAAATAAAACATTATAATTCCATTTAAATCTCTTTCATATATATTCTACAACTCTTTTCTTTTGTGGTATTCATAGGGATTACAGTTAGCCATCTAAAGTTATAATGGTTATGAATAGCATTTATATCAGCTGAATTTCAATAACATCTTTATACATTATGTGCCCAACATAAATCAGTAGCTGCTTTTATACTTATATTAGTTTCTTTACCTGTA
The DNA here is from genome assembly GCF_000622305.1 of Nannospalax galili. Lineage (NCBI taxonomy): Eukaryota > Metazoa > Chordata > Mammalia > Rodentia > Spalacidae > Nannospalax > Nannospalax galili. The sequence goes on from NW_008335439.1 coordinate 461,217, forward strand.
TAAAGGGAAAAAGTGGAGGCTGCAGAGAGGGCTCAGTGGTTAAGAACACTGGCTGCTCTTGCAGAGAACCTGGGTTTGGTTTCCAGCACCCACATGATGGTTAACAACCACTTATAACTCCAGTTCCAGGGGATCTGATGGCCTTTCCTCACCTCTGTGGATACTGTATGACCCAGGTGCACTTACATCCATGCACTCATACACATAAAATAATAATAAATTACAAATTAATAACATTTAAAAAGGAAAATGTAAAGCTATAAATGAAAGTTATAGTAATATTAGCTTTGGGTGTAATACTTTTAACATCAGATTTAAGATAAATAGAAAAATAGAATTGCAAATAGTGAAAGAAAAGTTCCCCAAAAGAACTCCTGTTCATTAGACTGAACTTCCTGCAAGGCTTACCAACTGATTATCACTCCAGAGATTGTGGAGAGTTTGGAATGTTGCAGGTTCAGAACCTAATTACCATTTCTCTCGGGCCATTTTTAGCCCCCTGTACAGCCACTCCTTACCCACCTCTGTTTCTGATCTGTCATTCTGTGACTAGCAGATAAAAAACCTTTTAGAAGGTATCATCCTAGCACACCATCTGATCTCAGCAATCATAAGGCTAAGAATGTCATCAGATAGCATCTGAGACCTGTAGTAAAAAACCCCTTGCCTTGCTGCAACCTGCCTACTGAATGTATCCCCCAATGCATTTGAAAAGTGTCTTGATTTATGACTTTTCTTTGTTCTGTTATTATAAAAATGTAAGTTACCACGCTGGAACATGGAATTTGGAGTAATCTGAATCTGTGTTCCTGGGCCATGGTCACTCATACTTGGCTCCAGAATAAATCATCTCTTATCCCTTTTGAGGTGAGAGTTATGCTTTTGCATTAACAAAATGAAGTTTTACAATAAAAGTAGTTATTATAACTGCTGTCATGTTTATCTTTTGTGAGAATTTATTTCTGCATACAGCTTTGAATAGTAGTAAAATGTCCTTAATTTAAATTTCCACAAGTCTTTTCAGGAAATGTTTAAATTTTTAAATTAATTTTAATTTTGTGTTATGCCTGCATGTCTGTAAGTACACCCATGTCATTCAATGCTCATGGACATCAAAAGAGGGCATCAGATCCCTTGTACCTGGAGTAAAGGGAGGTTATTAGCTACCATGTAAGTGCTGGGGTTTGAACCTAGGTCTTCTGCAGGAAGACCAGTACTCCTAGGTGCTGAGCCATCTCTCTTGTCCCTCAGAATATATTTTAAGGCAGGTGTTTGAGAGAGACATTCCTTCAGTATTTATTATCTGGGAATTTAATTTAATTTAATTATCTCCCTCATCTTTGAAGGAGAGTTTTACTAGACACAGAATTCTTGGCTCACTGATCTTACTTATAGGTTTCATTTTTGTCATTGTTACTGCTTTGAATATGCAGCCCAACACCTTCTATCCTCTAAAGTTTCAACTAAGAAGCATGGTCACAATGTTATCATTTCTATTGTGATGAGCCACACCTCCTTGGCCTCCAAGAGCTTGAACAGTATCATGTATCTGAGTGTGCAGTTCATCCTGTAAGAGTTAGTTGGATGTACTGAGTAGTTAGAGTTATGCCTTTCTTTAAAAATTATCTCCACCTCTTTTGGCTCCTCACCGTGTTCCTGTTGGCTTGTTCAATGCTGCTCTTTGGGCCTCTGCTCACTTAACTCCAAACTGTTTTCTTTCTCTTCTGCAGAGTCAATAATTTCAGGTGCTTTATGTTCAAGCCACTATTATTTTCTTGAGCTGAATATTTCATTTCAGTTATTGCATTTTTCATCTCCAGAATTTCCCTTTGGTTTATCTTTCTGTTTTCCATCTCTGTTCAGCACAATGTAGTTCTTTAAGCCCCTACTTAGTTCTTTGAGCTTCTCTAACTCAACTTACTCTAAAGATAGTAGATATGTTAACAGGTTTTTCTCTGGGAAAGTTTTTATTGATTCAGTCTTTTCCTTTGAATGAAGCACATTCTACTGTTCTTTTCATGCTATATGATATTTTATAATTGTTGATAATTAGATATTTTACTACAATAATATGGAAACTCTTAAGAAATCAGATTTTCCCCCCTTACTGAGGGTTTTCTACTTTTTGCTTTACTTTGTTTTGCTTTTATCTTTCTTTCTATCTATCACTTTAGTTTGTCTGAACACTAGGGATCATCTTGAGATGTAATTTCAAGTATGGTTCAGTTTTTCTTTGCAATTCCTTGAGCATGTGATAGCTTTCTAATTTATCCTGTATGCACAGATGCTTTTGAATATTTGTGTCTTCTTTTCTGACAATAATAAAAGAAAAATGGGACAAGTATGGGACAGATAACAAGGAGAAAAGCCCTTGAAGGTCTCTGGCGGTGGTCATACTACCTGTGGAGGGTAGGCGATGAGCATGGCTTCAGCTCCATCTGAACTGCTATCAAACGTAGATTTGATTGTTGGGACAACAGGTCACTTTTGTCATAGCTTCTGAAAGCTGCTTGCAGGTTGCTCCAGGAATATGTGGGTAACTGGCTGCCATGCAGTGAGAGCTGGGGAGGAGAAGCCACTGACAGTGAGACAACAGACTACCATCTTCCATCCCTCGAACCCCTGCAACTGGGAATTACGAAGTAGACTCCTTATTTGGAAGTCAGACAGACTCTGCCGGGGAAGTTTACTCCTGTCTCTCTTCTTTCTAAAATTCAGGCTCATTATATAGAAAGCATTTTCCCCTCTGAGATGAAAAAAATGCCATCAATTTTGGCAAATATGTAATCAAGTAATGATCACCATATTCAAAATGTAAGAATACTTTTATGAGCCCTAGGGTCACCCAGCTGTTTTAGTCAATTCCTGTCCACATTCTTGATCCTACAAAACTAGTGACCTTTTTCTGAGTTCTTTTACCTTTTTTCACATTGTTATATTAACACATTGTTATATAACACATTATTGTATAACTGAAATTACATACTATGGGAATTTGTATCTGACTTCTACTTAGAATAATGCATGCAAAATTACTGATTAATTGCATACTGTAACATTCTATATGGATGTTCCACACATTGTTTATTCACATTCACAAATTAATAGACATTTTGGTTATTTCTGGCTGGAGACAATTAATAAAAACAATGCTATAATCTTTTGCATAAATAATATTGCATGGACATAAGTTCACTCTCAAATCACCTTTACCAAAACTTGGTTATGTTTGGGTAAACTTCGGATCTACTTTATTCCAGGAATCAATGTCTTTTTGATATAGGCAAATGCGGTTTATTAGAAATCTTTAATGTCAAATCTGATTAGACAAGGAGTGGATGAATAGCAAATTAATTACTTGATTAACTTTACAGGAAATAACTGAACATTTCCACATGGTCCATGTTCCATTTTGTACACCCCAAAAGAATGGGTAAATGTCTCGGTGGCAACACTTGTCCGTAGCACTTGGGACTATGACTTCCCTTGTTGTTTTGTTCTTCTGTTTTTATTTTTTTTTTAATAAAAGCTATTCTGAGAGAAAAGAAGTTAAATTTCCTTGTGTTTTAAATATATATATGATATATATGTTGCCTTAATGAGTTATTATATTAGGTATCTTTCATATATTTATTGTAGTGAAGTATTCACTTCAATCATTGCTCATTTATTATGATGCTAAATTATGAGAGCTTTTGCATATGTAGGACAATGACCTTATAGCAAATATAACATAAAACATAATCTACATTTTCTTCTAGAAAATTTTTATGTTAAATTTTATTGTACATCTATGTTACTTTAGTATCTTCATGTCACCCTGAAATTCTGTCTTTTAGTATTTTTGCCAAAACTTGGTTATGAGGCTGGATGACTTTCTGAATATTTTGTGTTCCAAGAATACATGTCTCTCTGATTTAGTCCAGTGCATATCAATCATAGATTACCAGAAATGTTAGCATGTTAATTCTTCAAATATTTCCTGTTCTTTAAAGTTGTTTCTGTTCTTTTAGTTCCTTTGTTTTTCCGTATAAATCTTAGAACTGACTTGTCACTTTCTACCAAAATGTACTACATTAAGATCATGTAGGTCTATAAGTGAGTCTGGGAAGAGTTAATGTTATAACACTACTGGCGCTTTCAATTTGTTATCATAGCACAATTTTCTATCGCTCCAGATCTCATTCAATTTCTCTCAACATTTGCTAGATTTCAGTAAACATATGTTTTCATATTTTATTAGTTATACTTTAGCTTTAGTGGGCTGTGTTAGTTACTTTTATGTTGTTGTGATAGAAACACTGACCAAAGCAATTTATAGAAGGACAAGTTTATTTGGGCTTAGGGTTCCAAGGAATTACAGTAGGTCATGGTGGGGAGGCGTGGTGGCTGGAGGTGGCTGGAGCAGGAGCAGGAAGCAGAGGCTCACATCTTCAAGCAGGCACAACAAGCAGGAGAGCTACTGAATATCTGTCAAGGCTTAAGAACTTGCTAAGCCCTCCCCCAGTGACGTTCTTCCTCCAACACGGCCACACCTTCTAAGACCTCCCAAAACAGTGTCACCAACTGGGGACAAAATGTCCAAGTACTTGGAGCCTATGGGGGATATTCTCATTCAAAGCATCACAGTGGGCTTTAGTGGTAATATTAAATATACTTCTTTAATTTATAATTTTATGGCTAATATATAAAATACAAAATTATTTATTAAGCTGATGTCTTACAAATTTGCAAAACTCATTGACTGGCTTTATAAGCTTTGGTACATTCTGTAATTTCCTATGTAGACAGTTACATTGCCCTAAACAGACATCATTTCATTTTTTTCATTACTATCAATATTGATTTTTATTTCATTTCCTGGCAGTGTTTCACTGGATATGATCACCATTGTTACAGAATAGTGTTAGAGGCATACGTCTTTGTCTTAAACACAATATTAAATAGAAAATGTTAAATCTTACACTATTAGCAATTCACCTATAGATATTTTCAATAAGAAAATTTCTTTAATTTAAAATTTTTTATGATTTTTTAATGTTGAATAAATGTTGAGTTTTTTTTGTTTTGTTTTGTTTTTTTTACAGTTTTTGCTATTTTTGCATGTATCTACATTTAATGTATTTGTTTTTTTCTCCATTAGGGTCTGGAAGTTTCTTTGTTTCAGCTAACTTAAATAAATATGTGACTATAGATGTTCCTCAAATTGCAGTGTAGTTACATCCTGATAAGCCCATAATAAACTCAAAATAATCCTAAATCAAAAATATATCTACTCTACTGAACAATATACCTAGTGAGACCCTGTCTCAAACAGCAAATGAAATCATGATATAACCACATGCTGTGTTATGGTTTGCACTTAAATGTCTCCCACAGGCTCCTCTGTTGATTGCTTGGTCCCCAACTAGCAGAGCTATTTGGGAAGATGGAGGAAGGACAGGCGACCAGGGAGGAAGGCCATGGCATGCACTTTTGAAAGTTATACCTAATGTCTGTTCTTTTCCTTTTTGTCTTCTTCCTGTCCGCCCTGAGGTGGGTATCCCCTGCCACATGCTGGTGTTCTGCCTCACCGTGGACTCAGAGTCAGGAAAGACAGGGAAAGAAGATAAAACCTCTGAAACCATGAGTCATCTAATCTTTGTTCTGTTTAAGTGCTTTTTTCACAGTGATGCAAATTGAACACCTTCAATTTGTAAAGAGCCCCCTGTAGATTCAAAGACGCAAAGAATCAAAGTCCAAATATGGAAAAGAATATTCCTTGCAAATAGAAATCAAAGAGAGCAGGGATGGCTGTACTAGTAGGAAACAGCATGTGCTTTAATGAAGAATGGTTACAGCAAAGGCATTTGTTATAAACTAACAAGCATTTCAATACTGCAAGAAGTTACAGAAATCATAGATCTTTGTGCACCTAATAACAAACCATCAAATATAAGACACTGATATGCTTCACAATGGCTGAAGACTCAATGCATTATTCTAAGTGAGAAAATCCCATCAGAGATGGACAACTTACTGTATGATGTCACATACACAGAGCAGTACGACCACAGGAATCAAAATCAGAGACAGAAAGGAGAATGGGAATTGACTTGGACTGGGAAGGAAGTAGAGATTGTATTAGAGGAAATAAAATCCCAATTTTTCAAGATGAAAAGATTTCTGCAGATGGATGGTGGTTGTGATGGTCAGTGTTGCCTGTCACCCTGATAGAATCTGGAATCACCTCTAGGCACAGCTGTGAAGGATGAGCTAGATTAGGTTAGCCTCTGGGCACACCTGTGAGGGTTTATCCAGATTAAATTAATTGGGGTGTAAAGACCCACACTAAAACGGGCACTACTGCCTCTTCAGTTTGGGTCCTCGATTACATAAAAAGCAGGAAGCTGGCTTGGTGAAAACATTCCTCTCCCGCTGCTTCCTGACTGTACATGCACAGTGCCAGGAGCCTCACCTTCCTGCTGCCAAAACTTCCCCACCATGGTGGACTGTACCTAGGAACTGTGAGCCAAAATAAACTCTTTCTTTCTTAAACTGCTTTTATGCTTCTATCAGGGTATTTTCTCACAGCAATAGGAAAAGTAAATAAATGGAGGTGATCATTGAGTAACAACAGAATATGTCAAATATCATTGAAATACATATTTAGTAAGTTTTACATTGTGTGTATTTCACACAATAAAAATTAAGAATAGGCAAGAGGAGAAAAAAATCACAGTGACAAATACAATTATTCTTAAATGGAATATTGTCTCAAAAACAGAAAAATGGGGTGACAACTGGGATGGAAATGAGACAAATTTGTTTCTTTAATATGCTAGAAGTTGCAGCACCTTTGTTGACTGGGATGATTTAGTGGAAAGGAGGATACAGGACAGAGAGTAGTTCTTGGAGTAAGCTCTGGAGCAGACAGTAGAGGGTACAGTTTGTTTAGAAGGGACAGCAACATCCATAGTGAAGTAATAGCTAACAACAATAACAATTACTGGCTGTCAGACTCGATTGAAATGTTATATATAGTCATAGCTATAGACCATAGATACAAATGTAGATGTACATATGGAGACATACACTTTTTTCTCATACAATCATAGTGCATCTTTACAAGGAAGAAAACTGAGGCACACAGAGGTTAGGTTTCCGGCGTGGATCCGCAAGTCTGGCCCTAGCATTTGTGTGCTTCAAAAGAGATTTAATTACAATTTTGATCAGAAAACTGAGTCTCCGGTAGGTGCATGATCTTGCCCATAGTCACAAAGTTGTAAGTGTTAAAATTTGGCATACTGGACCACAAAGACAAAGGTCTTTCCAGAGACTTGTGTTGCCCTATCTCTGACAGCCCAGGACAGATCAAAACTTGACATCACACTCATCTAGACTGAAGGATTTTCTTGGAATAATGCTAAAACCGGAAAGTCTGTTCCTATTAACTGTGAGTGTATCAAGGAGTTATTTCATCTTTCTATGTCATTTTTACTTGAAAAAAGATGTTAGTAGTAGCACTTCCAGCTATTTTGAGAGATTAAATTATTTATAATAGTGTGTGTCACATAACAAAATCTAATGTGCTAGCACTTTTTATCTTCTTCTTAAATATTTTATTTATTATTTTTATTTTATGTGCATGTGTGTATTGCCTGCATGTAAGCAAGTGCACCTGTATTGTGCAATGCCCATGGAGGACAGAAGACGCTGTCAGACTCCTGGAACAGTTATTAGCTGCCATGTGGGTGCTGGGATTCGAACCTGGGTCTTCTGCAAGAACAGTCAGTGCTCTTAACTGCTAAGCCATCTCTACAGCTCAGCATTTTTTAAATCTTTATGTCAGGTATTTCTAATGGTTATAAATAAATAAATAAATAAATAAATAAATAAATAAATAAATCTTATTTCATTCATATAATATTTACAGAGGATTATTGAATCTTCCTACAACTATTCAGATTTTTTAGTAACTTGTAATTTTTCTACCTTACGATGATGGTATTTCAGAGTTTGAACTTTGCTCTTTTCCTCTCTGGTGGTATGAGGCAAGCTGCTCACCCACCATGCTGAGCACCAGCAGAAGGCCCAGCTCTCGGTGAGCCAATTCCCGATTCTCTAGAGCAGATTCTGTGGCAAAGCAGCGTTTCACAGGTTAGGTATGTTGAATGGGTCTTCAATTCACAGTGTTTCTCCTTTTGATGTCCTTCTCAGGTTGTAGCTCCATCATATGCTGAGACACATACACAGTCACAGTACCTTGTGATCACACATGGAATATCGAAGAAAATGAAACAGAATTTCATAAAAGTATTAACATATAGACATACATATGTGCACACTGGGTCTCCATATGATTTTCAAATTAGAAGGAGCCATTTGAATCACTAGTTCAACTTTTCCCCTTTCTCTGCCTTTAAAATTATTATTGTTTATTATTATAATTATTATCATTTGCAATTTCACATGTAAACTTTGCATACTGAGCACTTTCCCTTCCCAGTTCCCTATGGCCCTATCCACCCCTTCTCCCTACAAATCTCTCTCATGCATTCAGTCCACATCTGTTTGTTTTGTTTTATGACCCACTAAGACTAACCAGGACTGCCTGAATGACAGCAGCTTAGGAGCTATCCTTTGGAGACTAGTGGCTTAGAGGCTACACAGCTAAACACTGATTCCCTCTCTCTGAGAATCTATCCATATCCAATAGTTCAGAGGTAAAACAGGGCCCTGTGAGGTCCTCCCACTTTCTTGATTAATTGTTGATAGACCTTGTTTTATGCGCACCCAGTGAATGTAACTAGAGTTGATGTGAGTTAATGATTACAGGAGTTGCATTGAGTTTAAGGAATGGCTTTTTGTAGCCCTTCACCCTATCTTCTGGCTCCTATATACATCTTGCACCCTCTTCTTCAATGGTCCCCGAGTCTTAGAGCAAAGGTAAGGGTGACTTGTTTAGAGCTGGCCCATAACCATCACTTATTGTGTGCATCATGGGTAGCCACAAGTCTCTGTATTTACCATTATTCTCTGTAAGGAGAAACTTCTCTAATGAAGACTCTAGGCTGCTTTTGTTTGTGGTTATGAGCACAGGTCTTTAGAAGGCAATTTGCTGACCTGATGGGGCTCATGAACCAAAAGCGTCACAGTCAGTACTGTAATTTCCACCTTACCCATACAGATATCTAGAAGTTTGGTGAAGAGATTTGATATATTGGGAATGACAGTTATGACAGGAAGAATGACCTGTGAGCTCTAGGAAGTGCTCCCTGCTTCAGCTGGGTACTGCGGGATGCCTGTCACTAAGTGAGTGCTAGGAGCTCAGCCCATGTGGAGGTTGGGAATGCTCAGTCAGTAAAGAAATGTTAGGCATACAAGGAACTGCTCATTATTTCCAGACAATTGCCTAGATTTGGGCGTGACGATGCATTGGCTACTAATGAGCTTTTTTCTTTCTTATTGACTGTTAGTAGGGAACATCTTGTCATCTGGTTTCTGACAAGAGAATCTAGTTTTACAAAGTAGATTCATTTTCCTAGGTAAATGTGTCTCATGTTCCATTCTGCTTCGATGGGACTGACATGTTTGGTGTTGGAGGCCTTCCACACGAAGATTTATCATTTAATCATAACTAAGAGCACTGACTAAGTCCCAGCTGCTTCAGGAAATTACTTACCTGAAATGCAGGATTCTCAATAAGAGGCCAGGAGCTTATTTCTGATCCGCAGACTCAAGATTTTGATTCCCTAAAAGTGACAAATGTTTTAGGCCCCAAGAAAGGGACAGTCTAATTATGAGGCACACAATTTAGTCTCAGAGAAGAGGAAGAACGAGTTACCGTGAAAGGTTGTTCAGTGGTTTGAGAAGTGATCAGACATAATTCCCCACCCTATGTGCCACTACCTTGGTCAGCTGTGAAAACACGTCATTCAGCACCAGGCTAACTGTACCACTTAATTACTCTGTTTACAATGAATGGAAATGCAGAACTTTGCTTCTGGGCTTTTCATCTTTTGCTTTTATAGCCTCAAAATGACATTAAAGGGAAGGAACTTTCAGACAGCCTGATTCATTAAGGAAATTAATCCAAAGGAATAGACAGACTTGGGGCTTTCTGTTTTGTTGCTATGATGGATACCTTAGGTCTGGGTTCAAGCAATTGGGGAGATTATGTGGGAGGAGGAATTCAGTGGTTTTTGCATGCAAATTTTTTGATCCATGGCTCCCAAACCTTCTTATACATTTTTTGTGACCCTTTAAAAAGTTCTTTGCCTCCCACTTTAGAAATTATGATTTAATCAGCTGAGACATCATCTGAGTAGTAGCAATTTAAAGGCTCATGAGATGATTCATATTGTGCTAGCTTTTTATACTATAATGAAACTCCAGAGACAATCAACTTCTCAGAGGAAAAGATGATTTTAGCTCACAGTTCTGAGGTTTCCACTTTAAGGGACTCACAGCTTTGAGTCTCTAGTGGGATACTGAATGGGAAAGGCAGGGATCATATGGTAGAGCAAAGGGTTCACCTCATGACAAGGAAGGGAGAGAGGGGGAGAGAGAGAGCGATAGAGATAGAGATAGAGAGAGAGAGAGAGAGAGAGAGAGCCTGGAGTTTCACAATTCCCTTCAAGGGCATGCCTCCAGTGAGCTTAAACCTCCCTCAAGGCCTGTGCTTTGAAATGGTTCTGTCACCTCACAATAGCGTCACTCTGGGGACCAAATCTTTAACATATAAATAAATCTTTGGGAAGTAGTCACTATCTGAAAGATCACATACATAGACAGCAAAAATCACTGTTAAAAGGTCTAGATTCCCCAAGTCAATGTTAAGCCATCAGCTAGAAGAATCTTAAATAGACCATTTTGGTAGAGGTTGGACCTGCGGGGCTTCGTAAAGCATGACTACTACAGTTCCAGCTTCTGAAAATCACCTCAGACTCTGGGCTCCACCAACACCTTCTGTTACTTTGTCTCTAGACCCAAGGGAGAAGGAAGCGGCCTGAACAGGCTAAGCTAGGGGCTCCTCCAGCCTCTCCTGTTGATGTCCCAGCCCTTCCATCATGTCAGGGTGCCATTGTTTTATATTTGGAGAGATTCCTTATTTTTTCATCTTTATAACATTTCTCACTCAAGCACTGCTATCACGCTCACGATTCCCCGATCCCTCTAGAAGTTGCCAATTCCTTTTCCTACTCTTGCTGTTTTCCTGGATCTTCCGGATCAGTGTTTACTCTCAACCAAGCCATTCTTGTAGAACCTGTCAGGAGGTATGCAGCTCTTGCATAGTTTCTCAGTGCTGCCTGACACAGTGAGTTCTTGAAAGCCTTTCATCTCTTGGTTGATGGACCAATGCGCACTTTTGGGGGGTTGTTCCTATGAGTTAGTCTACCTTAGTCCCTCTTCCTGGACCCAATGGCCTTCCCGAACTAAGTAAAGTAAGTGTGCCGAAGTGCTTCAATCTTGGCTCCTGATGTTACTGGAGATGTCACTCAAAGAACAAAGCTTATGAGGAGCATTCTGCATTTTACTTCCTCTTCTTTTAAGCTCTCTACCCATTTTCTTTCCTTTTCCAGAGTTGAAAAGGCAGCTTGGAAGAGCTATAGCCTATTGACTCCATTTGATTAATGTGCTTAAATTCAACTATACTCCTCTGTCTCCTGCTTAGGCTTAGTTAGCCCCATCGTCTTTTGCCAGCATATCTGTGTAGCGTCTCACAAAGTCTCTGCATACTCCGAGATCACTTTCCTACATAGACCCCCAGCGACACATTTTGTAAACCAAAGCAGCTCTTGTTACTTGTTCAAACACTTCAGTCCAGAGCCTGGCTCGTGCAGGGTATGGACTAGGAAGAGAATGCTCCCCCATCCCTAGGCAGATTGGGGGTCCTGCACAGAGCATGCACAAATAAATTCCCTCCAGGACCGATCCTGCTGCTGCTGTGCGGTCCCCTGCACTCTTCCCTGCATCACGGCTGCAGATCTTCAATGGCTGTGCTTTCCTCGGACATGTCTAGCTTTGGGGAATCTCAGGGAATTTGGATTCGCTGCTGCTGAATCCAGTCGCTCTTCCCTCAGCTCCGCACGTCTTGCGCAGCGCTTCACTCAGGCCTTTTCTTGAGTCCCTTCTTTGCAGAGGCCTTCCGTACACACCCTGCGTGGAAGTCCACTCTCAGCTCTAACTGCTCACTTCTTCGTTTGGTTTTGTAGTATTTATCTACCTGATATTATATTAAGTATTTATGACGTATTGCCTGTGTTCCCTCCTACAATAGCAGCAAAAATATTTTCTCTTGATTCTGCAATGATATTAGTAATAGTAGTAGAGCCCAGCACACAGTAGGGGCTTTATCAAATTTCCCATAGATAAAAAATATCAGTTAGTTAATGGCAGAAATTTCTCTTGCCCAAGCTGAAAGTGCCTTGCTATCAGTTCCTAAAAGTCACTGAAATTATTTCTCAATACCCTGAGTTTCAGCATCCGAGTTTTGCAGAGTCTCATGCAAGAGTCTGTGGCATGACTTTCTTCCAAGCATCATGTCCCTCAGTAACCCCAGAGTAATAAAGTCAGCTCTCCACATTCCAGAATTCTCTGTCCACGGACTCAACCACAGATTAAAAATATCCAAAAATTATTATCTTTTCTGAACATTCATTTCTTTTTTAACGTTTTACTTATTATTTTTAGTGTATCAGTGTATTGTCTGCATGTGTGTAAGTGCACCCATGCCATGCCATGCCATGCCATGCCCATGGAGGTCAGAAGAGGGCGTTGGGTCCCCTGTAACTGGAGTTACAGATAGATGGTTATTATCTGCCATGTGGGTGCTGGGAATCAAATCCTCATCTGTGAGAGCAGCCAGTGCTCTTAAGCACTGAGCCCTCTCTCCAGCCCTTGAACATACATTTCTTATTTGATGGGGTTCTTAGGAGCAACCCCTCCAATATGAGCTGACTATACTGCTCTTGGTAAGTTTCCTCAGTTTTTCCTAAGTAGCTGCTCTGTGTAGTTGTCTGTATTCAGACAGTCTAGCATGAAAGCTACTCCGTCTGCTTCCATCTACTTTTTTTTTGTTGTTGTTGGTCTTTTTGAGACAGTCTCCTTGTAGGCCCAGCTGTCCTGGAACTTGCTATATAGACCAGGTAGCTTTGATCTCACAGAAATCTCCCTGCCTCTGCATCCAGAGTGCTGAGCTTATGTGCCACCACTCCTGGTTCACTCCTTTTAGTCAAACCAAAGGGACATCCCCTCAGTCACTGTTGCCAGCTGGGAAACAGGCAGTATGCTGTTATCTGGTCTCCCTTTTGGTTCTTACTATGCTTTTTGAACTTACATATCAGAAGCTCTTACACATGTTTCTGTCAGTACAGGAAAGGACTCCACGCACAAGGAAGAGGTTGTTCATTGCCTAAGAGTAAAACATTTATCTATTATCTATGATCTTTGAATTTTGAAATTGTTTGTATGCACGTGTGTCTGTGTGTGGATATGTACACATGAGTACAAATGTTGTGGAGGTCAAAAGAGAGCATCGGAGCCCCTAAAGGTGGAGTTATAGGTAGTCACGAGCTGCCCTACCTTGGGGTTGAGAACTGAACTTGGGTCTTCTGGAAGAGTATCAAGCACTCTTGACTGCTGAGCCATTTCTCTGGTTTGAGAATAAAACGTTTGATCTTTAGGAAAGCCAGCCAAGTTGCCCATGCTAGCTGAATACACTGTAAGTCCAAGAGATAAAAACTTTGCAAAGACAAATCACTTATGACAAGGTGATGCGATGCTTCAGTTCTTTTAAACAACGCAGGACAGGCAAAGAGAGGGATGTCAAAAAGACATGAAGTAAGCCGACTGATAAACACTGGTGATTCTGAATCCCGATAGGTGTGCGAATGTTGCCAAGCATGTTTTCTGGGTCATTTATGCTGGGATTCTTCCAAACTTAAATGATGAAAGAAATGAACAGGTAAAAGAAGCATAGGCTAAGCATCTGTAGGATATCAAACATCTTGCAATTTTGTTTAAAGTTTAGACTTGTCTGATATTATAATTTCAATGTAAATTCCATTAAGTGCATAGACTCCAGTTCAAAGTTCAAAGTTCTCTCCCCTGTCCTGACAATTCTCCCTTGGAAAGCAAGCTTACATTTCTAACCGAAATGGCACCAAGGGTTACCCCATCCATCTCTCTAGTCCTCTTCAGAACTCAGCCTCTGAGTCCACTCTTTCAGAGAAGCTGTTATCAGCACTGGAGCAGGGGCTGAGGGAGTGTGGCAGGGCAGTCCACACAGGACCCATTTGTCAATGTCCTTGCACCAAGGGTCCTTTTTCTGACACCAAAGTCTGAAGCCAAATGCTTCTGGCAGGAGTCCTTGGCAGTTACCGCCACACACTGATGCTCATGAAACTTGATGGGAGGGTGACACATGAGATCCATTCTTGTCACTTGTGTCCCTAGGTCTTCATAGCTGGCATTTCTTTGAAGCCAGGAGGAAAATGACTGACATTGCGTGAGCCTTCTGAGTCCCTTCCCTCATACTGTTTCTAAGTCATGTGCTCAATGGCCTGGCCACAAGCCCAAGCACTGCCTTCTTAAGAGTGTCCTTTGGCTTGTCCAGGATAGTTTCCAAAGAATTCAGTCATGCAGGCATAGCTGTCTTCTTGGCTGTTGCTTAACAAAAGCTTATCCTCTTTATGATAATTTAAAGACTCTTTTCTCAAGCACCCTTCTTCTGATATTTCTGACCCTGAACATGGGAAAGCACCGTGATAGCACTTGACATCCTTTGTTATTTGGACTCTGGGGTAACCTTATAGTTGACAGAAAACTGTGGCACAAGTGAATTTTCACCAAGACACCTGCTTAAAGTCAGAAAGAGAAGGTGTCTAAAGCTTAGGAAGATCTTTGCATGGAGATGCGAAGGTCTCCGACGGCAGCTGGTTATTGCTGCACTCTGTGGTAGACGAGGCTGGCCCAGGAAGAGCTCTGAGGTCATTGTTGTCTATCAGCCTCAGTGCATCATCTCTGTTTCCCCTTTACCTCCTCCTGTTTTATCATCTGTTTCCCTGTCACGTGCCTAGCATACCTATGCTGCCCCATGTTTTCATATTTAGGAGTTAATCTATTTTGTGTTATTATAGACTTTAAATTTCCTTCTTGGGCAGGCGAGATGACTCAACAGGTAGAGCTGCTTGCCACCAAGCCTGACAACGTGAGTTTGATCCCTGGGACCCACTTGGAAGAAGGGAGAGAACTGAGTTCTGCAAGATGTCCTCTGACTATCGCATGCTTGTGCAAGAACGCCCTCTTACATGGGTGCTTTTACACATACAGAAATAAATAAACGTAATTAAAATTTTAAAATATTTAGTTTTGCGGCTGGAGAGATGACTCAGCAGTTAAGAACACTGGTTGTTCTTGCAGAAGACCTGGGTTCGAATCCCAGCACCCACATGGCA
>NW_008335439.1:476843-540075 GCF_000622305.1 Nannospalax galili
AAAAAATATTTAGCTTTTTTCTCCTAGGAGAATTAGAAAGGTAACTTTTTTGAGAACTTCGTTATGTTCTCACATTGAAAAAGTCAACACTTTCCTTGACCTTGGAGATCTCACTTCTTGTCTTTCCTCTGTCAGTCAATTAGCATTGTGATAAGGCACAATTAATTTACCATCTGGACCTCTGTTGTCTTCTGCTCCATAAAGTGAAAGTGTTGGGCTGGTGATACCAGGTCCCAGAGCCCAGCACAGTACCTGCGTCCAGTTGATGCCCCTTTAAACATGGACTAACTGGGGATTTATTACTCTGTGATCGTAAGTCACTTTTTGAAAGGGTATGTGTCTGTAGAGGCCTGCTGTCTGCCATCACCAATAGGTTTGCAAATTCTGTGTGTTAGGTTGGAAGCTAATGGGAGGCAGGTTCACTTTCTCAGTTGGTAGTTCAACTTCTAATAAAATATAGATGAATGAAAAAGGGAGCTTAAACTAGAGAGATAGTCCATGATTCAGGTTTATGCTTTGTTCAAGACCTGTATGCAGGGCAGGGCGGGACAGTGATAACCAGTGTAAGTGAATCATAGAATATAAGGTGCTCACATCATTCATGAAGTAATAAAGGCCATGCAATATAAAGTCATGAGAAGAGCCGTGTTTGCATCTTCCTACCTGTAATGGCGTGAATCTGAAATGACTCCCATGGACTCATGTGTTTGAAACTTTGGTTCCAAACTTGTATTCCTCCTCGTCCTTGTCCTCCTCCTCCTCTTCCTCCTCCTCCTCTTCCTCCTCCTTCTCCTCCTCCCCCTCCTTTTCCTCCTCCTCCCCTTCTTCCTCCCCTTCCTCCTCCTTCCCTTCCTCTTCCTCCTCCTCTTCCTCCGCCTCTTCCTCCTCCTCCTTCTCCCCCCCTTTTCCTCCTCCTCCTCCTCCTCCTCCTCTTCCTCCTCCTCCTCCCCCTCCTCTTCCTTTTCTTCCTCTCCTTCTTCTACTTCTTCCTCATTTATTCTTATTTTGACCTGAGCTCATGTAGCCCAGGCTTTCTTCAAAACTCTGTGCCAAAGCTGTCCTTGGATTCTTGATTCTCCTTCTACCCAGAGTGCTGGGATCCTAGAATGTATTCTCACACCTGGTTTATGGTGCTATGGTGTCACACATGCTAGACCAGCATTGAACCCAGGGTCATGTGTATGCTAGACAAGTGTTCTACCAACAGAGCCGCATCTCAAGTGCCCATTTCAACTTCTTGATCTACCCATTTGTGAACAAGTTCTACTACAAGCTCTGGCTGCCTCAGGCTGAGCTCCTTCGGCTGGCATGTTGCCACCACCATGACGGACCGCACCCCAAAACATCAACCAGAATAAAACTATGAAGCAAATTAAAATCATGAACCTAAATAAAAAATGAATCAAGATAAAACCTTCTTTCATTAAGTTGCTCTGTTACGTGTTCTGTTATAGCATCAAATGTAATGAATACACCATCCTGACTGTGTCCTTTACTGACTCATGGATCACACTGAGAAAAGTCAGTGGACACTTTGTTGAATCCTTTCTCAGGAATATTGGCATTTTCTGACATTGCAGCTGATATATCAATATTGTCATCTTTCTGTGGATTTAGGTCACGGGGAATCATACGTGTTCAAAGACAGTGCTTTCTGCACATCCTGTATTCACTTTCAGTAACTCATTATCATAGTTTATTTGATATGCAAAGGTACAATACTTCATAACAGAAGGACAGGATTCAAAGTTATAGAGACAAAAAGACTAGAAAAGAAAGTCACATAAATCCCAGAGCAGGTTGTCTAAGAAGAGATTCCATTTCTCGAGGAAAACAGCTGTTTGTGTAACCTTTGCATTTGTTTCTGTAAATATGCTTCCTGGTTGGAATGATCCCCACAACCTGTGGGTTAGAGACCCCTGTGCATGCTCCTGGTCATGTTGACTAGAGAATCCTGTGCCTGGTACACAGTCATATAGGCAGGAATTCAAGCCCTCTGACACCTCACGTGAGGAAGTCTGGAATGATGCTAGATTTTTCTATAAATGCTGTAAAAAAATGCTGCCTGGAGCACAGGACCTTGGAGAGGACTCCCCTGGGCAGGAATCAAAGCTGTGATCTTCTACTCTGTCCCCGGGGCCTGATTTGAAAGGGGAAGTTCTTGTTACAGTATCTTGTGTAATGTTAAGTTCTTAAAGTAAGAAGTCAAATCAATTTATAACAGTAGGATCAGTTATTGGTGACCAATGATAAGGGGGCACTGAAGCTTAACTTTACAGAATGAAATTTAAGTTATAGAAGGCTACAGTATTTGATCTTGATAGATTAGTATGAAGGTCTAAAAGTGGGTTTAATACAATTTTTATCATAATTATTTGTTTATTTTTTATTTTTTTTTAAATTTTATTTTATGTGTATGAGTTATGCCTGCATGTAGGTAAGTGCACCCATGTTGTGCAATGCCTGCGGAGGACAGAAGAGGCTGTCGAGCCCCTGGAACTGGAGTTACAGACAGTTGTTAGCTGCTATGTGGGTTCTGGGATTCAAACCTGGGTCTTCTACAAGAACAACCAGTGTTCTTAACCACTGAGTCATCTCTCCAGCCCCTATTTGTTTATTTTATATAATTAAAATTCATACTTTATTCAGTTTTCTGTTCAATTTCTAATGTCATTTTTTAAAATCAATATCTCTACCCTTGACAGCAGCACCAAGCTGACATCCTGTCTCTACACGCTGCTCCTAACTGTAGAGTTCCTCAGATTTTCCTTGGTTTTGGGAGGTTTGAGTATATGTCAGGTATTTTGAAGATGTTCTCTTAGTTGAGATTTTCAGTTTTCTCAGGTCGAAGGAGGGTTTGTGCCCTCGAGGAGAATGTTGCACTTCTCCTCATGTCTGTGAAGGCATGCTTTCGTAGTCTGATGTTTCATGGCCAATGCTGGCTTAAATCACTGGGCTCAGGTACTTTTGCCAGCCTCTGCACTGTGAAGTGACTCGCTGCTCTGTCTTCCGCATTGTGATCCTTGGAATGAGGCCTCTATGAGCATCCCAACTGAAGGAGAAGGAACCACACACAGCCCCTCTCCATGAGGAGAGAGTCTACATAAATTACATGGAATTCCTGTACAACTAAAAAATCCCCATACTTACTTAGTGAATACTTTCTTAGCATTAACACAGGCACATGTGCTTTAAATTCATTCTTCAGCTTATTGCCCAATGCTACTTTATTTATTCTAGTGTTTAAATTGTTTGGACTGCCCCTCAACACTTTTTCTAAAAAATTCTTTACAATTTTTCCGATTTATTTATTTTCATTTTAATGTATAAAAGCTTTTTGCCAGTATTTATGTAAGTGCACCCATGTCATGCAATGCCCATGGAAGCCAGAAGATGGAGACAAATGCACTGGAAGTTAAGGATGGTTGTTCTCTGCCAGGTGGGTGCTGGGAACTGAACCCCAATCCTCTCCAAGAGCAGCCAGTGCTCTTAAGCACTGAGCCATCTCTCCAGCCCCTTTCTGAATAACTCTTTACTTAGGGAGACTGCAAGATTCAATAGGCTCACACTGTCCGTTCCCAGATTTGTTCTAGATTCATTTATTTGCTGCAGTTGACTGTGCTTCATTTATTGGGTAGTGTTAGAAACTTAGGTTTGGGTATTACAGCCACTGTGTAATACTGGTGTCCTTTCTTTGAGGATGTCTCAACTAACAGAGAAAGGGAATATTTTTGTGTAGGCATAAACAAACCTTTGCAAATCTGCGACCATCTGTGTTCAGGTTAAACTAAGTAGAAGTGAATATTGGGATGTCCAACACAAATCCCCTACAACAGGAATCATTCTGGACTCTGGTTATTTGTTTCTAACTTCCCAATCAAATGGTAGGAGACACAGCTCCAGAATTCCACATACATTTATTTACTTAATTCTTGCATACACTTACTAGTATTTGAGTTACTAATCCATAGCACCATAAGACAACTTTATCAAATAGAATATCCCATTCTGACGAATAGTTTCCTTGACTTTATTTTACAGATTCCTCTGAGTTCCAAATTACTAACTCATTAGTTTTTCCCATCTTATATGATGATGTTGTTTCACAAATTTATAATGATTAGATGTTTTTTGGTCACAATCTGTATTGCATCTTGGAGTCTTCCCAATTTCATAAGTGATGCTTTATTCAGTCTGCTTATAAACTGCTGTAGAAGCACATGGGTGTTGTCAAATGCACACTGTCATCTTATTCTCAACACAATCATAAATACAAGTTTCACTAACCTAAAACATCTCCTGTATTTTACCCAGTCTATGCTTCTCCATTACCCTGAACTTTCTGAACCCACAAACTTTTTAGATTTTCCCTCTCTTATTGGTATGCTTTTTCCATACAGTAAAATAATTAGGATCATAGAGCACAGAGTTTTTCCTGACTGACTTTATTTGCTTGTTGTGGTTTGATTGTTCATTTCTTTTTATTACTAAATAATAGTTATATCACAGTTTGCTTATTTACTCATACGCATAAGAAGGTTTTGCATGTTTTAAGACTCAGTTATCAATAAAGCTGACACAGACCCTTACATGCAGGTTTCACTATTGGGCAAGATTTCACCTGAGTTGTACAGATGTCTTGGAGCATATCATGTGTCTAATAGGCATTAGACTGTTAAGCTTTGTAAGGAATTACCAAACTGTCTTCCAATGTGGCTGCAACTTTACATTTCCACTAGCAAGCAATGAGCATTTTAGTGTTCCATGCTCTTCCAAACATCATTGTCCACTTTGTGTTTTTTTATTGAGAATCTTCTATATGGATGAGCATTTATTATAGATATTATTACTGTTCATAAACTAAGAGGCATGACTTTTAGCTTTTATATACATAAGTAGTATTATATACATAATACATAAATATATGTGTATATAAGCATAGGTATATATACACATACAATTTTGTAATAACTGTGTTCATAATATATACACAAAATATTTTTATTGAGCTCTGGTACATTTAATATAACATCTCTTAATCAAATTTAGACCCCATTCCCCATCCATGCCCCCTGCAAACCTCCCCAGTGAACCTTATGTATTCAGGATGGAATCTTAAGTCCCATCCTGTCAAACATTTGCTCCCAGATGTCCTTTGCTGCAAGTTCATTCACTGGAGTCTAGGCAACCTATCTAGAGATCTTAAGGAAGATCTACTGTCTCTCATCCAGCAGTAATCTGTTTCCAACGGTTCCCAGGCTAGGGCTGGTCCACTGCCCATTTCCCTAGCTCCACTCTGGGCCCTTAGCTGATTGACTTGGCATGGGTCTTGTGCTCCATGCCACCATTGCCACAAGTTCATGTGAGCAAGCTTCCAGTGTCTGGAAAGCCTGTGTTTCTCTATGTTCACGGGCCAACCCTGGCTCTTACAACCTTTACACTCTGTCTTCTGCAATGGTTTCTGAGCAGTGGATGGATGAGGTTTAATATAGGAGTCCTATACATGGACACACACTCTGCAGTCTTTTCTTCTCTAACACTTACCCAGTTGTGGCCTTCTATGTGCATCACACTCTGTTTTATAAGGCTGTTTCGAGGTGAGAGTTGAGAGATACACTAGCATTCTCTCTATCCCCTATGCTCCACGGTCCTTAAGTATAGAGGTCCCACTGTAGATTGTCACCTAGGACTGGGCATCTTTCACACATACATTCTCTGTGTCTGACCAGTTATGGGATTCTGCAGCAGTCTCCATCTGTTGCAAAAAGAAACCTCTCTGATGAATGGTGCCACTTACACTCAGAGTAGGTTTTCCCTCCTCAGTTAACTTTTCTGGAAACGTTCTTATAAGTGTGTTTCTGCGGACATTCTATCCAGTCAAGTTGACAATGAGAGTTAGCCATCATAAATACCTAAGGCTGGTGGAGTCCATAACTTGGTTCCTGTGCACGGTGCTGTGTCAACAACAGAATGAAGACATCTCTTTTAGACTACTGATTTCTTTTCTTTGGGTATGTAAATTATAGTGGAATTATAAGATCATGTGACAGTTCTTTCTAGTTGAGAAACTCTATACTGTGTTCCCTAATGGTTGTTCTAATTTCCGTTTCCTCAGGAGTATGGGAATTTTCCTTTGTTCTTGTTTCCTGTTTTTATAGCAGTTATGAGATGGAATTTTCCGTGATGACTCTGTCTTCAACTTTGCCTCATGTACTTGTTGAACATTTATTTATCTTCTTTTGGGAAGTGTCTGTTCTGGTTATTTTTCAACTTTTAACGAATCATTGGTGTCTTTCCATTTAGCTCTTCATGCATTTTCTGATCATGCCTTGGTGGATATATATATAATTTGCAAATGTCTTGTCCTGTGTTGATTGTTTCCTTTCTTACTTAGAAACTTTTAACACTGTTGTGATCCCATTTGTCTATTTTTTTCTTGTCTGTATTTTTTAGACTCATATCTAAAATTATCTTTGTGCAGATCAATGTGCTAAAGGAATTCCTTTGTATTTTCTTCTACTACAATCATAGTTTCAGGCCTTAAGACTTGAGTTTTTCATCCATTTTGAGTTGAGTTGTACATTGAGAGATACAATTCTAGGTCAGTTTTTCTCCACAAAGATAACGAGTTTCCACAACATCATTTGTTGGAAAGACAATCCTTTCTTCAGTGGCTATTCTTGGCATTTCGGTCAGGAATGTCATTGGTATTCTCGCATTGAATCTGTAGGGCACTGTGGGTATCTAGACAGGTTACAATTCGAATTCTCCTGACCCACGAAGACGAGACTCTTTGTGATCTTGTCCTCTCAGTGTCCCCGTGCCAGTGTCTCACTTGCAGAGTTCTTTTGAACTTCTTTGATTGAATTTACTCTGAGGAAATTTTTGTATAAATGGAACTACATTCTTTCCATAATTTTTAAAATTTCAGTTTCCTTTTCTTTGTTTGGTCTTTTTGAGAGGGTCTCCTTGTAGCTTCAACTGTCCCCAGCTCACTTTGTAGACCAGACTGGATTCAGTCTCATAGAGACCTGCCTGCCTCTGTCTCTTGAGTGCTGGGATTAATGGTGTGTACCACCATGCCCAGATTTTCAATTTCTTATTTGTGTGTGTGTGTGTGTGTGCACAAGTGCACTGTGAAGGACAGAGATATTAAAACCCTGGAACCAGAGTTTAGGCAGTTTTGAGTCTTCTGAAGTGATGGAAACTAACCCATGTCTACTGAAAGCAGCAAACACTCTTAATCGCTATCACCCAAGCCCTGAGATTGCAGTCTTGAATTCTTTCTCAAATATTCATTGTTGGTATATATAACAGTTCTGATATTTAGGTTGATACCCTGCAATTTTACTGAGTTAATCAATCCTACTACACTGACTGGCTTTCTCTTCTCTTCCCTCCTCTCTTCTCCCCTCTTCTCCCCTCCCCTCCCCTCTCCTCCTCTCCCCTCACCTCTTCTCCCTTCCCCCTCTCCTCTCCCCCCTCCCCTCCCCTCCTCTCCTCTCCTCTCCCTGTGCCTGGCTGAAGATGTGAGTACTCCACTTCCTACTCTAGCCACCTCCTGTCACCATGCCTCTCTCCCCACCTTGGACTCTCCCTCTGGAAACATAAGCCAAATGATAGATACTTTTCTATAAAAGGTCATGCTACCTGTAAATAGAGATAACTTGTCTTCTTCTTTTCAACTTTGAATTTTTCTTTCCTAAGTTTGAATTTTTCCTTCCTTCCTTCCTTCCTTCCTTCCTTCCTTCCTTCCTTCCTTGCTTCCTTCCTTCCCTCTTCCTTCCAACTTGCCTCTCCCTCTTTTCTTCCTTCTTTCACCCCCTCTTTGTATGACTGCCAGCACTGTTTCTGAGAAAATTTGCTGTGAATCGGTGTGCTGTCCAGTGAAGGAGAGGATACAATTTTATGATTTAATGTGTTTTCCAAAGGGTTTGTGTCTTTGGGCTATGACCTCTGAAGCATTTCTCTATTGCTACAGACTCATTCTCCTCTTAGGTGATAAAAGATAACTAAAGAACAGACATTGAAAATGATGTCTTATCTTGTAGACTAAAGGTTTGGTAAAATCTTTTTCCTTGGAGAATGTTTGTGGAGAATACCCTTGGACAGACTTCAAATAATTACTTTACCCTCACAAGAAAACTTTTCTTGCATCTTTACTCTAAGAAATTGATAGACACCTGAAGGTAAACACTGCAAATTTCTGGGAGGTCTTTTAGAGCTACAACTCTGGGAGTTCCTTACTTTAAACATTCTTGGGCCCCCCAGACCTGTTCCTTAGGCAAGTAGAGATGGACTGTGAATCTCTTGCCTTACCTGGTTTTCCAGATTGCTGGCTAGAAATTTGCCCAGTGAGCTAAGTTCTCTGATGGGACTGGGACAGCTCACTGCTGTTTAGTTTGTTCAGTTTTTAATTGTGGCAGACAGGAGTGACAACTGACTTGCTCTGTATTTTGGAGATGAAACCAGAAGTCAATCCTCGTTTTTCATCTCCAACTTGGAAACTCTGGATTATTCAATCTTTACCTCTATACAATGCATCACCACATACTCCATTTGCTATGAAAGCTTCAGTTAGCCTTCTGAGAAGCACAGAGCATTTATTTTATATCAGGTGTAAAGAGGGCAAAACTAAGTTGAACTGAGAATGTGCTACCTGAAAGGGGATAGATAATATAAAGCATTTGTCAATGCTTTCTCTTTCTCAATCGCTTTTATTAAAAATGGTAGAAGGCAACATTTTCTGGATGAAGCAGTCAAGAGCAGGGAAATATTCATTTCAAACATTGATTGAATGCAAATTTTATGCTAAGTGCTGTGGGAGATGCAGGAAGATGTGAAGAACGGTAAGACAATGTACTTGCTTTGCATACAAAGCTTAAAGTTTAGTGAAGACTGCAGACTTACAGTGAACTAACTATCAGCAGTGTGGTTAGAAGGGTAGTCTTTCAGGCAAAAGGAAAAGCACAAGGAAACTCTAGAGAGAAGAGAAGTAAAGAGAGTGATAAAGAGGCTGGATTCCAGAGTGGGTGAAGCATAGAATTCGTTCTATTTGGAATCACAAGAGAAAATAACCAGCACATTCACAAAGTATAACTGTAGATGCTGCAAGGACGTGGAGATGTGTAATCCGAACCCTGAAGTATTGAGGAGACTTATGTTTGTTAGCAGTTGCCACTTTACTAAGAGACAGAGGATTGAAAAGGCCGTCCATGGCAAAAGTTGTGACAGTGTAAGGCTGCTAGGAAGAACAGGAGACCTCAAGGAATAGTTTCTAGCAATCTCTTTTTAATTTATTTTTAATTTTTATTGATTCCAGAATGTCATATACTGTATTTTGATTACATTACCTTCCTCCCTCTCCAGCTCTTCCCAACTACCACACGCCAAATTTCATGTCCTCCATTGTATTAGTTACTTTACTGTTGTTGAGATAGAAAAACCATGACCAAGGGAACTTATAAAAGGAAGAGTTTATTTAGCTTACAGTTTCAAAGGGGCATGAGTCCATCATGGTGGGAAGGCATGGTGGGAGCAGGTAGCTGGAGCAGCAGCAGAAGCTAAGCTCTCACATCTTCAAGCAGGCACAGGAAGCAGAACAAGAATGGAGGTCCAGCAAGGCTTAAGAACTCTCTAAGCCCACCCCCAGTGACATGCTTCCTCCAGCATGGCCACACCTTCTAAGACCTCCCGAAACAGCGCCACCAAGTGGGGACAAAAAGTTTAATTACTTGGAGCCACTGGGGAGACATTTTCATTCAAACCACCACAGCCATTTTTATATGTATTTTTCTATTATTTTTTTTATATATTTATTTATTCTTGTACAGGTGTGTCATTCTAATCCATGTCTCCTAAGTGCTTCTGGGTGTGGATCCATGCTCTGGAGTCTGGTTAACCCACCAGGCATCACACCAGTAAGGAAAACTGACTCTCCCTCTCCTAGAATCTATTAGTTTCCAAGAGATACTCAGCCAGGATGTGGACTTCCTGCCCAGCTCCCCATCTATGCTGTATTGAGTTTGCCCAAGTCTTGTGCATGCTGGCATAAGGTAAGGTGTGTGGGTGTGCAACTACTGTGTGGTGTCCAGACAATGCAGTTTCCTAGTACTCATCTGCCACCTCTTCTCATACAATTTTTCTACATGCTCTTCCACAATCATCGCTGATCCTTGTGGATCAGGAGAAGGTGAAATATAGATGTCTCATTAAGGTCTGAGCACTCCATGGCCTCTTATTTTCTGCCTCATGACTATTTATAGGTCTCTGTTTCAATTACCCCTTGCCACAAAAAAAACCTTCTCTGGTAAGAGTTGAGGGATTTATTATCTTTATATGATATAACAATAGGCTACTATGAGTCAATTTAATATTATGTCTATTTAGCAGATTGATAGAAGTATGTTCTCCCCTATGGCCCATGACCTATCTAATCACAGCTTCTTTGTTCTGATAACAGTATCAGCTATGGACTCTATCTTGTGAAGCAGGCCTTATATCCAACTGAAGGTGGTTGGTTCCTCTCATAACATTTGTGCCACTATTACATTAGTGGACCTACATCGCCCTGCCAGTTGTTACTGTAATTCAGAGGTCACAGCTTGGTAAAGTTAATGATTACCTTTCTCTGTAAGTAACATGCATAGCCCCTCTTGCACTATGAAAGCTATCCAGCAGAGATGTAGCTTTAAGGTCAGTACCAACTTGATTTCATCTTGTTTGTTCTGTGTCTCAAGCATATAGTGTATTCAACAACAGGGTCTTGCTACCATGCTCTGGTGGGGAACAAAGTGCCGTGGCAATAGCCACTAGTGTCTGAGGATTTATGGAATCTGGACAACAACTTCAAAAGTTGGAGTCTATTACTGGCATGGCATTTTTATTTCAAAATAAAGCCTTTTGAAAGAGTCATGTGGAAACCTACTATGAAAGCTCCTCCATGACTCTTACAAAAGGCTTTATTTTTAGTTACCCCCACTACCTTCCCTTCCCACGCTCCCATTCCTGACCCCAGCAAATCTGTCCTATCTATTATTCAGCTTTCCCAATTATGTTGCTGCATTTTATATCCCTTCCTGTGATCCATTTCCATCACATCTCATTAGTTTCCTAGTTTCTAGGGATTTTCTAATTGTAACGTACATGTCTAAAGATGGAAAGCTAGCATCCACTTATGAAATAGAATGTGTGATGTTTGTCTTTCTGGTCTGGGTTCATACACAAGACCAAGGAAATGGAAATAATCTATATTATCCATCAGTTGATACATGGATAATGAAAGTATGGTACATTTTCACACTGGAATATTATCCAGCACCTAAGAAAATGAAATTATGAAATCTAGAGGTAAAAGGATGGACCTGGAAACTATCATTCTACCAATCTCTTGCCTGACAAAACAATATTGAAGATAATATCCCTTAGTTGTCTAATGAGTTGAGCACAATTAGAGGCAAAGGGCCCAGTTCACAACTCAGCCTTCCTGCACAAAATGCCAGGTAGAAAACAAGGAAAGGGTATTGATGGATTAGGAGGCAGAGTGGTAAAGTGACACTCTGTGGCCCAATACATCCTTTTGGCACCTCTGTATCAATTCTTATTTCCTCATCCAGATAATTTATATCTATCAAAAAGAAGACATATTTATCAGCTATCTTATGTCAAAATAATCAATTCAGAAAACAGGAACCACCAGGACCCTGAAAAAACAGAAAACTACCTCAGTGTAACCAGTAGAGTGAAACAGGCATCATCAGTCAGGCATGGCCTTTAACTGGACTCGACTGAATATACCCAAATAAGCACATTGCTTTGACCAACCAAATGTCCCCTCACCTTGCTTCTGTGTGTACAGTGTTTCAGACCTTCCTTCAGACTCTTGGTGGAGTGCAAAGGTTTACAGTATCTGACCCCCTGATTCACAAATAACTCTTTTGAAACAGCCTCCTTCAAATTTGATCTGTCTAAGTTATCTTGAACAAAGAATACACTTTAGCTTAAATATTGGGACAATGGACAATATTTAGATGGCCCAAAGTGAGTGGGCCTTGGAAACAAGAGATAACAAGAGAAAGTTCCACCCTGCAAATAAACATCACAGATCCAGTTTCAGGCTTTTTCCATGTGGAATTCACAAAGAAAGAAGCACTGACCATCAAAATACAGACATAACAGCCCTCATGTGTGCAACTGTTCTTAAGGCCTCTGTTGAAATCAGCTAAATCTACTTCCTCTTTCTGTTACCACCATCACTTCATGACCATTTTCCTAGCTGACAGCTAAATCTACTTCCTCTTTCTGTTATCACCATCACTTCATGACCATTTTCCTATCTGACAGCTAAATCTACTTCCTCTTTCTGTTATCACCATCACTTCATGACCATTTTCCTATCTGACAGCTAAATCTACTTCCTCTTTCTGTTATCACCATCACTTCATGACCATTTTCCTATCTGACAGCTAAATCTACTTCCTCTTTCTGTTATCACCATCACTTCATGACCATTTTCCTATCTGACAGCTAAATCTACTTCCTCTTTCTGTTATCACCATCACTTCATGACCATTTTCCTATCTGACAGCTAAATCTACTTCCTCTTTCTGTTATCACCATCACTTCATGACCATTTTCCTATCTGACAGCTAAATCTACTTCCTCTTTCTGTTATCACCATCACTTCATGACCATTTTCCTATCTGACAGCTAAATCTACTTCCTCTTTCTGTTATCACCATCACTTCATGACCATTTTCCTATCTGACAGCTAAATCTACTTCCTCTTTCTGTTATCACCATCACTTCATGACCATTTTCCTATCTGACAGCTAAATCTACTTCCTCTTTCTGTTATCACCATCACTTCATGACCATTTTCCTATCTGACAGCTAAATCTACTTCCTCTTTCTGTTATCACCATCACTTCATGACCATTTTCCTATCTGACAGCTAAATCTACTTCCTCTTTCTGTTATCACCATCACTTCATGACCATTTTCCTATCTGACAGCTAAATCTACTTCCTCTTTCTGTTATCACCATCACTTCATGACCATTTTCCTATCTGACAGCTAAATCTACTTCCTCTTTCTGTTATCACCATCACTTCATGACCATTTTCCTATCTGACAGCTAAATCTACTTCCTCTTTCTGTTATCACCATCACTTCATGACCATTTTCCTATCTGACAGCTAAATCTACTTCCTCTTTCTGTTATCACCATCACTTCATGACCATTTTCCTATCTGACAGCTAAATCTACTTCCTCTTTCTGTTATCACCATCACTTCATGACCATTTTCCTATCTGACAGCTAAATCTACTTCCTCTTTCTGTTATCACCATCACTTCATGACCATTTTCCTAACAGCTAAATCTACTTCCTCTTTCTGTTATCACCATCACTTCATGACCATTTTCCTATCTGACAGCTAAATCTACTTCCTCTTTCTGTTATCACCATCACTTCATGACCATTTTCCTATCTGACAGCTAAATCTACTTCCTCTTTCTGTTATCACCATCACTTCATGACCATTTTCCTATCTGACAGCTAAATCTACTTCCTCTTTCTGTTATCACCATCACTTCATGACCATTTTCCTATCTGACAGCTAAATCTACTTCCTCTTTCTGTTATCACCATCACTTCATGACCATTTTCCTATCTAACAGGTATTTTTTGTTTGTTCTAAAATGGAGTTCTTTATCACATAAGGTAAACCAAAAATAATTTTCACAAAAGCTAGGTTCTTGGAGACCCCGATTTTACTGGGCTGTCTGAAATTTCTACTGATCACTATCATATCCAAGTGAATTTGATAAATTTCAGTGAAGCCCACCATTTGTCTAAATTTTCTAGCAGCCTGGATAAAGCATCCCATCCAGTAAGGGGAATACTTTTTTTCAAGTGCTGGTTGAGCCAATGAAATGCTCTGAAATGGCTGTAAGGAAATTTCAGTTTTCAATGTAAGAGAAACACAACCGTGTTCCTAAGCTTTATCTACATGGTGCACTGTAATTAAAGGTACCAGGCTGGTGGAACCAACATTCTTGGATGTTTAACAGCCATTATTTGAGGCCTATACTAATCTGGTCAGAGGGCCTTAAAGGACAATTTTTGCCCCTTGACCTCCAAGGTCGATTAAGTTCCAGGGGACTATGGAGCATCTCTCAAAATGTCCTGTAACTGTGGTGAGTCACCTGTCATCTTGTTCAGGGAGGCCATGGAGACCCCACGAGATGGACTTGAACCAGTGTCTAGTCTACATAGAGGAGGGTCAGCTCAGAGGAAACATTTCCTCTGTGCTTCCAAGTGAAGCCAGCCACAGCCAAGTACAAACTTTGACTTATCTTCTCATAGATGGAACTGGTAAAAGAAAGGAGCCAGGGGCTCCTCCTAAGCCCGTGTGACTCCTGAGGATCAAATCCTCAAATGACCTTAAGTGCAAAAATAAATTGGATTATTTTGGCCAACTGTACAACCAGCACCTAAAAGGAAAGTTTAACCAAAGTTTAAAGTGATCAGTATAATTCTTTAAGAGTCCATGTGTATAGCTAAAGCTACATAACAAGAAACAATGCCAGACAGGAGATACCTTTCTTTGAGTTATTGGCCAGGGTAGCCCAAAAGATTCCCAGACAATAACTCAGCATAGAACTGGGAAAATGAACAGCAGATCCCAATCTTATCTAAAGGAATGTTGGCAACTGATTGCTGTTAGATGAGGAAGAGCTGATCTTCCTAAAACAAGGAACTTTAGATAGGCTGACTAGACTCAGTGGCTGGACTTGCACTGGGGAATGGCTGGGGACACTAACAACACAGTGGGCCTTACCAGGGATGACAGAGTATATGAGCTCCATTGGGGGTTGGGAGAGGCTATGGGAGGGTGCTATTTGGGATGTGCATATAAAGATGAATAAGATTATTTGGGATGTTCTGTATGAAATGCACAAAAATAAATAAAAATGAGTTATATTTGAGGAAGAAGCATAATAATTTGCTTCATATTAATTAGTAGATATGAAAAACATTACCATTGAAATCTACCTGATGACTTTATATCCATGCTCAGGTGCCAAGGATCTCAGAAAGTAACTGACTGTGACTAGTAATAATCAGCTATATAGAGATCAGAGACACATGTGCAACCATCCAAGTGTTAGTTGCAGTAAAGATGAGTTTTTCTGTATGAAACAGTATATTTTAAAATGAAATAGAGATCTTTTTTAAAGGTTAAAACCTCATTCAATTTTATATCTTATAGGGCTTATACTGAGTACAATAATGTATACCTGTATTAATTCAACACTGGGAACCTAAAAATTTAAGCCAATTTTGAAAGAGATGCATCCTTGCTCTGGAAACTGTTATTGACTATGTCAATGCTGTTATAATGAAATGCTTCTACTAATTATGTGGTCATTAAATAAATTAAAAAAATAAAATGGAGTTCTTTATTACATAAGGTAAACCCAAAATAATTTTCACAAAAGCTAAGTTCTTGGAGACTGATTTTATTGGGCTGTCTTAGATTACTATTACATCCAAGTGAATTTAATGAATTTTAGTGAAGCCCTTGATTTGTCTAATCTTCCTAGAAACCTGGGTAAATCATTCCATCCAGTAAGGGGAACATGTTTTTTTTCACTTGCTGGTTGAGCCAATGAGAAGTTCTCAAATAGCCATAAGGAAATTCGAGTTTTCAGTATAAGAGAACACGACCGTGTTCCCAAGGGAACAAACACTATGCCTTCCAAATCTACTAGACACAGCCTGGGGGGAAAGAATGTAGAAAGCCTAAATGTACATTAATGAAAATTAGGGTGGAGGCTGCAGAGATGGCTCGGCCACCGAGAGCACTAACTGCCCTTGCAGAGGACCCAGGTTCAGCTCCCAGCACCACATGGCGGTTAACAACCATCTGTAACTCTAGCTCCAGGAGATCTGATTTCCTCTTCTGGCTTCCACAGGCACTGCGTGAGACACAGGCATGCTTATGTACATGCAGGCAAAACATACATACAAAATAAAAAATAAGTAAATCTTAAAAGAAAAAAATTAGGGTAGTTTGGAAAGTAGACCAAATTATATTCAGCAAATGGGCATACTGGTCTCCTTCCAGAAAGTATCTGTATGAAATATGTTTTTATTCCCTTCTCATTCTAATAAATCTAAGTTACATGTCTTCCCCCCAAGTCTTCCATATTAGCAAGCTCAGTCTTGTTCCAAGATCCTGATGACAGGTAATATGAATCATTGGCTCCATCAATCAATATTCATCTGTAAGATGTTCCTCAGTGAAAATGTACCATTGGTTAGCCATTCTCAAAGTGCTTCACAAAGGAGGCCTTAATTTGAAGACTAGTTTTCAGATGCAGACCTCCGTGGGGGTGTTAGTGTACTAGCTGTCCCCTTCTGTCTGTTCCCAGTACACTGTTCATGCATTTCTACATAATGGGCTCAAGGTGCTGTCCTTCTGTAAATTAACTGTGTGTGTGGGTTTAGGGAGAAGTTGGCACAAAGGGAACCTGATTTGCCTGCTGCAACACTTCACTTGTAATTTTGGGTTTTTTTAGACTTGCTTTTATAAATACCATTTTTATTTGTCAATTAAAAACCACATCACAAAATAATTTTCTGAGTTAGCATACCAATCACATGCAGTTCTTAGGAGTCTGTCTGAGTTTCAGAGTCACTAGGTGTCTGACTGTCAGATGTCTACTAGTTCCCAGCAGTAACCTAACACTTTGTTTTCATAATAAGATGTTTGGTGGACCAAATGTTGTCAAACACCAAGAACCTGGGGTGCTTTTCCAGGAGATGTGTCGATCACCTCTGTTCCCCATCACCAGCTTCCAACACCATTGAGTGTTCCTGTTTTAAAGTATTTTCTTTTTTATGCATAGATATAGGTATTATTTGCTTATATGTATTTAGAATTATCTCATGTATATGTGTGCATATAATACATGAAGAATATTTCTGAGTTCCATGCATATATATATACATATATATACACACACATATATATATATATGCTCAAATACATGCTACCATACGCATATACAACATTTAAATACCAGAGTTTTGGTCACTAATGATGTTCTACAGCCTTTCAAAACAAGCAGAAACTTAGACTATCCAGAACATTGGTAAGACTGGTACTTTCAAATGTGGCCTTTGTCATCCCCCAGATTCCAAAGGCACCCCCTAAATTTGATGCCTCTTTAGATGCACCTGTGCCCTGTGCAGAGATTTATTGCCTATTGTAGGGAATTTTTGTCATTCTTGTTACTAGTGGCCACCAGACTCTTTAAAAATGAAACAGGCTCTGGAATTTAATTGTGCATCTCTCATCTTCTGACATGAGTGTATCTTATATAGGCCTATCATTTAACAGCAGGATATAGCCAGGATAAATCAGAATAATTGTCCCTAACCTATTTAATTTAATCTGCAGGATATCTAGAGTTTTCAGTGCTTCAGACAATGAAATGGAGACAGCACTAATTCTTAAGTTTAAACAGAGGCGAATGGACTCCTAATCAATCAGCATCTGCATATTCAGTACCAGAAATTGTGCTGATTGGTGATAGGAGATCCCCTTGCTGGAACTGCAGCCTCCAGAGACACTACATCTGATTCAGCTTGTAGCAATCTGCATTTACTTTCTAAGCAATGTGGAATCTGTGCAAGAACAACACATGGTGAGTTGGAAGCCACATACTCTTGTATCTTCTAAGTCTTTATTGGTGGCATTGATCTCTATAGCGTCCTCCAAAGGTTGCAGATTTTGTTTACTATGCTACAGGGAGACAATGGGACAGATTCTAGGTTCCCAGGCTTCTGAGTTTTGACGTCATTCATCCAACAGCAGTAGGTGTGCAATAATGTAAGTAGCATGATCTACCATGCTGTTGAATGCTGAGATTTTAAGGTGGATTGACTTTGTTGTGGTCATATTTGCACATTTTGAAGTGAAAGTTAAGAAAAAACAAAATGGAAAGATTTTCCCAAAATCAAGATCAAAAGAATGATTTATAAATAAAGTGTCAGAAAACTAGGCCAATATTTGGGGGAAAAGTTTCATCTGGGAGGGAAAAAATTAGCACAAAGTAGGAATACAATTAATTTCCAACAATGACAGTTTTGAAAGGGGAATTTTTGCTTTTTTATATTTTTGACACAATCAAAATTATTGTCCTTTTTCAAACACTGTTTCTGAAATTAGTAATGGACTACCTATTGTATTTAGTTTGGCATGGAATAAAATGATTCATCTCAAAATAGTCAGTATAAGAATCGGGTCTTACAGAATGGCATGCATCTTTAATTTGTAAACCACTGAAGGGATGAGGGGGCATGTGGAGTGTAATCTAGGGGGACACAGTTCCTCACCTGCCCGCCCTGCACTGCTGTAAGCAAATGACTCTGAGCACAACATTCTATGAGACATTGCATAATGTTTTCTGACATTCTCTAGTTAGTTCAAAACAAACTACAAATTTGATCCCTTTAATTTTAGCCTTTATTTGCTCAAATGGTTGTACTTTTATTTTCTTTTACTTAGCACTGGTTTTAGTTCCCTAAGGCTGTGAACACGTTGTACTTTCCTTGTGAATCCCCCTCCTAGCACCTTATGTAGTTTCTGTTCTTGATATGTCGATGAGTTACTGTGCCTCATGGAAAACAAGAATGAGATAAATGTTTGTAACTATTCTCTCCAATCTTTGGGACACTAAATTACTTGGTTTTAAATAATAATCTGGTAAGCCATGGTAAATTTTAAGTTTTTGATAAATCTCACCAGAATGGTGAATTTAGTTTACTAAAATAATGAGTTCACAGAGAAGTCTATGATATCCATACATTTACTCATTATGATCTCCAGTGTACAGTGAGATGTCCTCCACACAGCTGCATAATGCTTCGCAAACTACCTTCATAACTCAACTCTGAACCAGAGCCACGCAGGTGTATCTTTGATTTGCTGCTCCTGGCTACCCCTCTGCCCTTTAGAGACCTTAGATTGGGACTATATTAGTCTAGGTCCTCTAAGAAATAGATTCCAAGATGGAATTAAGTGTGTGCTTTTATTAGAGATGATAGAGGGGGAACTACAAAAGATTTGGAGAGCTACCAAGTATGTTGCCCTTCCAATGAACACTAAAATTGTGTGGAAGTAATGTAGATCATCTTTCCACCTAAGTAAATTTCACCAAGGT
Organism: Nannospalax galili; assembly: GCF_000622305.1. NCBI lineage: Eukaryota > Metazoa > Chordata > Mammalia > Rodentia > Spalacidae > Nannospalax > Nannospalax galili. The sequence continues at coordinate 496,080 of NW_008335439.1, forward strand.
ATTGGGGAGCCTTTAATCAAAGCTAGTGATTGGAGGATTTCTAGGTCACTCAGAAGACCTCCTGCTCAGACATTGACTGGAAGTAGCCTATAGGAACTCTGATCTCAACCAATGTGGGGGTGAATTTCAAAGCACAAGGCAAGGGTCCTGGAATCCCCCTGCAGCTGAAACTGTGGATACATTCTCACAGGCATAGCAGGATCTATTGAAGGACTAGCATGTAACAATCAACCAGTCTACCCTTTCATGAATTTAGCATGCACACCACCCTTCAAAGCATATTTTACCCAGTTAAAGTCTAGAATGGCATCTAAGAAGATGCTTGTCTCCTGATGACAATCACAACACCTTCGCTTTTTAAAAAAGTGGAGACTCCAAGCTCTGTACGGACTGGATTCTCTTTGAGTGATGCTCATCTCTCGGAAGTTGAGATCTTTCTGCATCCTTCAATTGAAATCTGAGCTATGGAGTTAGCTACTATTAATATAGGTTATTTAAAGTGGAAAATTAATATAGGTTATTTAAGGTGGAAAATGAGTTGGAGAATAAAAGTTTCCCGTACATTTAACATATTGATGCAATAAAAATATAAGTAAGCAATCCAGCTCTCTTTTTCACAGCTGCTCAGGAGGCTATGATCACTACTTACATCTTCTTTCTCCTTTGCTCGTATCATTACTCATTTAAACCCAGTCAGTACCCCAGACAGTAAGAGGCCTATTTCTGGTGGGTCTATGTTGTGCTGTGTTATAGACGCTTTACAGCCTTTACTCTGGGATGTGAAGGTACTGAGAGGGTCTCCAGAGAATGTCTCACTCCCCAGTCATGCTACTGAGACATGACCTACCCCTGTGAGTGGATTTCAATCTAGACAATATCCTGACTGGTATTCAGAAGCACATGCCACTCTTCAATCAAACCGCCTCTGAAAATGATCCCTGCTGATTTTCTCAGCCAGTGGAGACTGACTGCACCCTGTATTCAAACCTGGTACAGGTTGCAGAACCCTGTGTCACAAGCATTATAGAAATGTAAAAGATGAGATTTTTGTCTTATATTTTTGAGGTAAATTCAGTCACATATTTTTTTAACTTACAATTAAGAAATGAATGCTTTAAGAGAAGTAAAGAGAAACAAACCATTTCTTTCAAAAAATGTTGCAAATTATTATGATAAAGCACAGGCAAGAGCTTAAATCACATCTTCAGTATTGGGATCATCTTGGAGGACTGCACATCTCAGAACTTCAGGTCTATTCTGGAAAATGACACGCTACACAGGCCTGAGAGGATAAAAAAGGCAGCTCTAGTCTCTATGTTTTATAGAACACTTGTGCCCTGAAACTCTCAGCATACATGGAACATTGAGCTGAGAGTAGGACATACTGAAGATGATGAGGCCACCAGCTGCTAGGAGCATGGAGTACAGTTTTAACTTATGACACTGTGCACCGTGTCCCCACATGGATTTGTGAGCAGAATTTGAGGCTCTGAATCCCAGTACTCTGAGGCTATGGGGAGGAGGAATGCTGGGAGCATCTTTAAAAACACATCCATAGGACTGAGTTCTCTCTCATTAGGGTGAGAAAATTAACTTGTTATAGCTTATTGCAATCACAGGAAACTATATATAGGATTGCAATTTAATAACTGTAAACAGCAGTTAAAAATATATGCTTGCTTAGATTGTTTTAGAATTTTAAAATGCTTTTATACCAAGGTTCTTCTCACCTAGGAACCTGGCATTTTCTGCCTTACAGAAGAAAACCTTAATTTTAGTAAACATAATCATAATGGGTCGTTATTATTATAATAGTAGCTTGTTTGGGATATATAAGAAATTTTCTAGGCATTGCACATATTTAGTGCTTGAAACATTGCAATGATATATATGTTCTCTCTTTTATACACATGAAATCGAGGTTGAAAGGGACCAAGTAATCTGACAGAGTTCCAGTGTGTGGTCACTTCTTGCAGGCAGTAGTAGGTGTTCTATCCCGGCACCCTCCTGACACTCATTCTTACCTTAATGTGAACTGAGAACTTTAGCTAAGTTCACCAAGTTTCTCTATACAAGATTCTTTTATGTTCTCTAAGCAAAAATAGAGAAAAATTGAGATTTCTGTAATTTTGCAATCTCTCGCCACCCACCCCTGCCTTGTGCCCATTTCTCTGTGTACCCAGTCCAAGAATAGACCTGTTAAAGGAAAAGAAAGAACCTGAAAAAAGGGGATAGTAGGGAACAGATGTTACCAGGGAGGAGGTGGGGGAAAGTGGGAGTGTACAGCTGGGAGGGGAGGAGGGAAGGACTTGCCAGGGGCCATGGTGGGCGAGGAGGGAACTCAGGACAGCGGGATGCCAGTAGGCAGGTGTTATTGAGAGGAGGGAGGGGAAAAAGGATGCTTGGACTGGGGAGGGAGGAAAGAGGTCAGAAGTAGGGGAGAGAGTGTAGAGATGAATGCATCTTAGGGGGCTAGGGAAGCCAGAGGGACTGCCTCCAAACCCCCCTGAGAAATGCACACAGGGTGCCTGAACATTAGTACATATGCACACCTGGGGGCTGTGTGGCAAGGAGCACAGTGCCAGACAGGAGAGACCTCCCTTCCAGTGGTTGCTCAGAGTGGTCCAAGAGACTCCCAAAATAACACAAATTATTACCAGAGGCCTTGATTATCTCCCAGAACTGGAAGATAAGACTTTACTGCTGAAGACAGGACATACTTCATTCAGACCCTGGACTTGGAGCAATGGAGCAGGAACTGACTTGGACGGCTTCTATGTGAAGTTTAGCTCCCATAGTTCTAGAGGATACTATGCAATTTTTCTAAGGGAGAAAATCAATCAATCAATGGTCCAACCCTGCCCTAAAGCATAATGAACATAACAATCAGCACAGCAAACTACCTCTATTGGTGCTGTATTGGCACTCTTATCTGGTGGGTAATTAACAGCTATGTACTGGGACTCAGAGCCCTCTTAATGGGAGTGAACTCATGGGTGGCATGGTAAACACAGCCAAATATACATGGCTGGAGAGGTCATAGATTCTAGAGAAAAACCTATCTCTGTCATATCTCTAGACAAATGAAATTTCTTACCATAGGCTATATGAATCCGTATATTTACAGACAAGTAAACCGTACACCACTCATCAAAGAAGCTTCTTTTTGCAACAGATGGAGGCCACTGCAGAATCCCACAACTGGTCAGATGTAGAGAGTATACGTTTGAGAGATGCCCAGTCCTAGTTGACACATCGACAGTGGAGCCTCTACACCTAAGGCTTATGGAACATAGCGGAATAGGGGGTAGAAAGAAAACTAGTGCATCTGCTACTGTCACCAGTGAAGCTTCCTTGTACAGTAGAGCATGATGCACACAAAAGGCCACAACTGGCCAAGAGTTAAAGAATAAGAGACGGCCGAGTGTGTGTCCCTGGATAGGATCCTATAACAAATCTCTCCCACCCACAGCTCAGGGACCATTGTGGAAGAGGGGATAGAAATGAACACAGGGAAGCAGAGGCTTTCAGGTCACTGGAAGCTTGCACATGTGAACTTGCAGCAATGGTGTCATCAAGCACAGGACCCATGTCAACTCAATCAGACAAGGGCCCAGAGTGGAGCAAGTGTTATAGGTGGTGGGCTGGCCCTAGTCTGGGAGCTATAGACTAATTACAGAGTAGACCTTACTTAGTGTCTCCAGATAGGCTGACTAGACTATGGATGAATTTGCACTGAAGGACATCTGGGTACAAATGCTTGACTGGATAGGACTTAACATGTGTGGCAGAATACAGGAGGTCTGGAGGGAGTTTGGGGGCATGGATGGAGGAAGGGAGGTCTAAATTTGATTAAGAACTGTTGTATGAAATGCACAAAAGATCAATAAAATTTTTTTAAATGGACTTTTTTTTTATTGGTGCATGATACTTGCGAAGACCCTGAGGGGCAAGGATATGACTTTTTTAAACAACTTTTTGTTTGTTTAACCCCTTTGGGAGAGGGCAAGCCATTAAAAGGGTCTTCAAAGTCTTCAAGTCCATCAGTCAGCCAGATGGTAGCCTATCTATACTACAGAAAGTTGTATATAAATCTGATGGTCTATTATCTATCATATATGGTATCTAATAGATAGTCCATCAAGCAATCAGAATAGTCTATCAGCCAATCAATCAATCAGTCAATCAATCAATCAATCAATCATCTATATGTTTTAATATCTTCTATTTTTATCTCCTCTATCAATCAACATCTTTCATATTTCTTCTTTCATTCTTTATATCTCCATCATCCATTTGTCCATCATCTTAATAACTCACACACATTTGGGGGGGCACACTAAAGCTTGAGCTCCATATTTCCTAAAGATGGGCAAGGGTCAAGATCTAGGCTTATGCACAGGCAACCACAACAAGACTATCTCCCTAGCATCTTAACAGTAGCAAATACTTACCTGTGTTTACTATGAGCCAGGACGTATCTAGTTTTGATATTCTTTTTTTCATAGTCTCATAATGACACCACAAGTCAGATATTATTGATGTCCCTTTGTAGACGGAGAAACTGAGGAACAGAGACTTGCTTACATCACACAGCTTAAATGTGGCAGACCTGGAATTTGAACACAGCCAGCTTACTTTAAAGACTCTGATTTTACAACAATGGCTGTACTTTAATGGTTTTGGAAGTCCTGTGCTTCACTGTATTCTGTTTATATTTTCCTCTTTCTCAAATTGTAACCCAGATATTTATTTTCCTGTCAGCATAGACTTTATTCCTGAGAGTTACCCCTTCTTCTCACTGTTTAACAGCCCCAGACAGCTAAGCTTTCTACCAAGAGATGCTGACTCCTTGAGTCACATGATTTCCCAGAATTAGATCCTGACCCAGAAAAAGGGCCAACGAGGTCCCCAGAGCTGGGAAATAAGAGCTGAACTGGGCACACTGTAGCTCCTGGGAAGGTATGAGGCTCCAGCTGTCAAGATTCCACTGTTTCTTCCTGAGTCTTTGTTATTAATAATACCTTTGGATTGTGTGCATCACCTAAGAACTGTTCTAATAAATTTCCTTTATGGTTAAGCAGTTTGAGATGGCCCATGTTATTTGTAAGCCACGGTCTTACCTGAGCCACGTGTCCCATTAGCACTCTTGCACATAGGCTACTTGTCAAACAGTTCTGAAATAATAAATATTATTTTGCTAAAGCACATGCATGCTATTATTCTTCCCTTGGCAAGGCGAGGCACACTCAAATATGTGCACAAGGCACCCTCACTATATTTCATTTGTTCTCCACCAACTGTTTGTTCCTTACTGTACAGCTAGAAATCTCCTTTAGGTATTTCAATAAATATTTATTTTATGAAATATAAATATACTGCTGAATCTAAATCTTGTGACTAATACTAAATCTAGAAGTCACCTTTGATCAATCAAACTGAAATAACACTTATTACCTTGACATATTACTGAGCCAAATCCTTCCAAAACATGGTACATTTACTCCACAGCAAAGGTCATCATACAGTTATGGTTCTGAGTAGAACTTAGTCAGATCAGCAATAATACAGAAGGAAGCCAGAAAGGAACAGTCGTAATTTTGCTTTTAAATTATCTTGATCATGAGTGCTTTCAAGCCAGAAAAACATGTTCATGCTATAAAGTAAAAATTTTCAAATGCTTGTTTTAATTCCATTTAAAGACTAAACCAACTAGTTCCTCGATTAATATTTACATTTTGAAAGCCAGTTAGGTGACTAGTGCTTTGCTAAGTTATTGTCTTATTTCTAGCATTTTTTTTTTGTTCTATTAACTTTCTGGGTCATTTTTGCTAGTGGCTTATGGTGAAAATAACCAAAATTAGCCTTTGCTTAAAAACACATCATGATTGCTGAGGAGGAAATATGGGATGAGATGGACTGACTGCTCCTCCTGTCACTGCCCTACCTGATTCTCTCTTGTCTGTATGCCTCATGGCCGGGCTGAACATTTTCCTTTTATCTTAAAGATTTTCCTATACCTGGACAACAAATTTTAGTTTCCCTTCACACAGTGGTTCTCCAACAAGGGCTGCTTCATTCTCGAGGAAATATTTGGAAGTGTCTGGAGAAATTTTGCTTGCCACATTTGGATGCACGGATGCTGTTGCTATCCGGTGGCTGGAGGTCTAGGACACTGTTAACTTTTACTATGTGGAGGACATCTCCAGTTACCTACCCATCACTTTATCTGTTTGAATGTCCACAGTGCTGAGCCAGAAAACTGCAGCAACATTGCAATGAAGGCCATTCAAAGAGCTGCTCATAGGAACTGAACCTGCTTGGAACTGAACTGGCTTTACTTTAATGTGGCTCTGCCACTCACCGGCTCTGATGCTTTTGATGAAGCGCTGTTTCTACTAGTGCTTCAACATTCCTGTCTATTAAATGGAACAATGACTATTATTATTGTGTAGGGTGCTGCAAAGCTTGAATGAATCGATTCCTGTAAGATTTAGCTTACTTTAAGGTGTTACGGGAGGAGGTTTCAGGGATCTTTTCTGACCTGATATCGAGGTTCTGAGGGTCTCAAACAAATAATTGACCACGACACAGAAAAGCAGTAGTGAAAGGAAAGATTTATTAAAATGAAAGTAAAAGCAAGTGGAAACTCTGCAGAGTGGGAGCAGACCAGCAAGCCCACGGCTTCACAGCTCTGGATTTTGGTTCCAGGGACTTATGATTAGAGAAGGGAGGAGAGGAGTTTTCTGAAAGGATGGGCCTTTCTTCAGCTGTTTCAGGTAATTGATTTTTCTGTTTATTTAGCTGTAATTAATTTTTTTATGATTGTTTGCAAAGTCCTTTTGGTGGTCTAGAGCAGTTTAGGGATGGTCTTTCTTTGTTGGGTCCCAAAGTTAATCTTGTGACTCATGGTCACATCTGAACTCACATTCTAGCCTCATTGATACACAGTGTTTTATAATAAGTTACAAATTTCCAACTGTTTGATGAGATGCAGTTCTTTCCAAAGATGCATTTTTTTAAAAGACAAAACTAAAGGGGGAAAAATAACTAAGATGTGAATTAAAAAACAAAATGTAGACACAAATATTTAGCCAAGATCCTTTTCTTAAAGACTGTTAAGTGCAATCTTCATGGGGTCTCCAGAACCAGCTGGCCATTTCCCCTTGTCTTGCTCAGTTTTGGTAGGGCATAAGTGTGGCAAAGTGATTTCAGGGCCAGGTAGGTAATGTATATGACACAGGTGCCCTGACGTTGACATCTTCGGCACACAGGAGTATCTTCACTCCTACGAAGAAATACGCCCTTTCTGTTCTATCGAAACATGCAGCACTGAAGTCTTTTGTTTTTTTGTTATGACAGAGACATGGCTACAGAGGACTAGTTCTCTCCCCTGCTTTATACAGCAGCACACTAACAGGTGCACAGCATCCGACTATAGGCCTTGGAGTTGGGAGATAATGAGTGTGCCAGCTGGAGAAGGCAGGGCTGGCCTGCAAGTTCAGCCCATACTCAAATTCAGACAGTTGCTGAAACGTGGGACTATACGCCCAGTGGAGGTTGCATTTTATTAAGAAAGCTTGAATTTCGAATTTTAATGTGAACTCTGGTGCTATTTAAATACTAGTTTATATTGTTGAAAACTGATGTGAAGATTGAAAAAATAATAAACATGGTTAAGGGCTAGATTCAGCACAAGAGCTCTTGGTCTCCTACCTGTGTTCATACTTTGCTCTGTATTCAAATGCTTCAGCAATTCCTCATGCATTGAGGCATTTGTCAGTCACCGATGGCCACTTACTCTGAGTGTTTGAGCTGCAGCAAAGAAGACACAATGTAAGTATGGAACTTGCATTCACATGGAAAGATACGATGAAAAGCATAGCAGTTGGTCATACGGTTATGGACAATAGGAGCGGCAAAGAACGAGAAGAGTGCTTTGTGATGGAGGTCTCAAAAGAAGGGAGATTTGAGCACACCCTAAAGAAAGGTGGGAAGAAATGTTGCTGATGTTTCAGGGAACAGCACTCAAGGCAAGTGGCACAGAAGGTACAAAGGCAGGGGGTTTGTGGAGGACCTGGGAGCACAATGAATGGGTACCAAAATGCATGTCATCAGAGGAGGTGGAGCTGGTTCATGTTTGCATAGAATTCTTGTGATTCCGTGGAGCACAGACAGCGGAGATGCGTACTTGGGGGTTAGCGAAAGTGGCATCTTGGCAGCTGGTAATTGTGAATGCAGCACAACCTGCCTCTTCCATCTCACCTCCACACTCCCTAGTCACAGAACACCTTCTCCACAGAAGATACACTGGGGGAATGCGCACACATGGCAGTCTTCATTTCTTCTCTAGAATGTTCTAAGTATCAAGTACTGCTTTTCTATTGCTCTACTGGGCTATGTGGATCTGACTCAGCTTGAATGCACTCTGCTTGTCTAAGCCTGCCTGTTCTGCAGACTGGACTTGACCTTGCTTCCCTCCCCTCCCCTCCCCTCCCCTCCTCTCTCTTCCTCTCCCCCCTCCCTTCCTCTTCCCTTCTCTCCTTTCTTTTTTTTTGGTCTTTTGAGACAGGGGCTCCCTGTAGCACCAGCTGGCTTGGAACTCACTACATAGGCCAAACTGGCCTTGGACTCATAGAGATCCACCTGCCTCTGCCTCCTGAGTGCTGGGATTAAGGGTGTGTGTCACCATGCCCAGCATTCTCCTCTCCTCTCATCTCCTGTATGGACCACTGGCTTCTGGGATCCCATTCGCACACCAGAATGTGCCTCCCCCAGTGTGAGGCAAGTGGCTTAACCTTCTTAATTTCTTCTTGTTCTGTGAGGCTAAGGTGACTCGTGACACAGGCTTGGTCAGTTACAGACAAAGGTTATAGAGATGCGCCTGATTCTGTATTCTTTAAATAAACATGAGTTATTGTTAATTTTCCTTCTATTTAGATGGTTCAAAATGTATTATACCATTTAGTATGTATAAATTGAGTGTTCATACTGCTCAGTAAGCCGGTGTTTCTATTAAAAAGCATAGTGTCAATGGCTTTCAAAGGTTTAAGTATTCTGAAAGGCATCACTATTAGCTAAAAGTCACTTGTGTAGAGTGACTGTTCTCCCTTTTTGTACAAGACTCTAACTTAAATGAGCTGCAGCCGCCCTGCCTCTGATTCTGTACTGAAAGACTGTGTGTGGAGCTAAGGAATGTTAACTGTAAGGAGAACCTCCCCAAACCGTCCTTCATATTTTCATAGTCCACCAATGTAAGACAATTAGGGCGTTTAATGGGGTGGGAACATGAGATGACCTGCTAGTGGGAAGGAGATTGGATGCTGTTCTTTTGTCTTCGCCATTAGAAAAAGTAACTGTCTCAAGAGATCAGGCTTACTCTCCATTTATAGAGAAGGGTAAAGAGAGAAATGGGGAAGGGCTGAGAGCAAGCAAGCTAGAAGGCACAGGACCAGCTTGGATCATTGAGCAGCCTCACGATAGGTCTGAGAATTGGTATTTGTTGTTTCCTTGCTGTAGGGAAGTCAATGAGTGGAAATCACACATATAAAACAAACACAGGGCTGTCACTGCTTTTTAAAGATTGTAGACAAGGTTGCCTTAAAGCTTGAAACCCTCTGCTGTATTTCAAACAGCTGCAATGGAGGAAAAATCAGTTACCAGTAGCTTCTCAAGAGCTCTCCTGTATTTAGTAGTTCACTTTCACGTTTATCTTTTGGCGAGTGGTACGTAGAACATCTAGTTATTTTGTGGAATCCTGACTCTGTAAATTCGGATTTTCTAAATGTACTGTGTTAACAACATGGTGAGAGATGGGCCAGCACTTGAAATTTGGAATGACCCCAGTGTGTAAGTCCCTGAAGGTGGCCCATGGCTGTGATAATTAGGACAGACTAGACCATCACTTCAGGGCATTTCTTTTTAAGCATATTTTATTTTAGTATTTATCTTTTATTTTATGTGTATCAGTGTATTGCCTGCATACATGAAAGTACATCCTTGTGGGTGTTATGCAATGCCATGAAGTTCAGAAAAGGGAGTTGGATCCAGGGAGCTGGAGTTACAGAGGGTTGTTAGCCACCACGTGGGTGCTGGGAACTGAACCAGGGTCTTCCACAAGATCAGCCAGTGCTCTCAACCACTGAGCCATTTCTCTAGCCCCCAATTCAGAGCCTTTCACCTGTTCATAGTGTGGCACAAACAACTGTTCTTTTAAACACTGATCCCCATTGTCTAGAATTCTCTCTTCTAAACTCAAATACATGTTTAAGTGTAAAGTAAAATGTTTACACACATTTAAATAAAAATACACATGTAGGTGAAAATATATGCCACATATATTTTAATGAAAACAGGCCTGCAAATTGCTACATCCCAGGCTAGGTCCTCTGTGTAGTGGTTCAGAGTTGCTGTCAGTTTATAAATCTGCTGCCTCCAGTACAGAATGCAATCATTTGACTCACTATTGTCCTGGTGTGCTACATCTTCCTCTGAGTTGAATACTTTGCATCTCTGCATGGCTTCCCGTTAAATATTTATTATTGAACAATGTTGGGAATTAGGTGAGATTTTTACAACCGACTAAGACACAAATATGCCATGCTGTGTCCCTCCTCTAATTAAACCTCTGAAACCTGTCCTTGTAATGCTCCAGCAAAGACATGAACGAGCAACAAAAGTCTCTGATTAGGCTGGCCTATGTTTGCAATGTCATTACAAAAATGCATGTTCTAAGCCAGGGAAAAACAAATAGTGTTATGAATAAAAATTCAATTCTCTTTCCTTTTTAAATGTTTAGGCGACATGTCAGTTAGTTTAGCATCCAGCAGGGTGTAAATGAAGTGATAGACTCATTAGAACTAATTTGTTTACTGATTGGTTCTTTACTTATAGTTAGTCCTGGTTTGCTGAAATTGGTAGCAGATAACTAGACGTGTGAAAATCTATCTTATCAGTTGCATTTGAATAAAATCATGTCCTGTGGTACTGGTTTTTGTTCTCGTTTACCAGTGTGAGCCCAGTTTCTCATGATGAAGGCGTACTTTGAAGGTCCTACGGAAGAAAAAATTAGATCCCTATTAATGTTGATGGAGTTCACTGATCTTTTGGGGGCTCCTTCCCAGGGACAGATTCCACTTCTAGTGAGATAGACTGATGCATATATCACAGAGTCATTTGAATAACAATAACTTTTATGTCCCCCAAATCTTAATGTCCTAAGTACTTCACTGACCTCATCTTATTCTGCAGCGCAGAGGCTAAGGCTCCCTCCAGAATTCAGGTTTCCCTCCAGGATGATTTATCTCCACACTTTTGATCACAACTGGATGCAGGGGAACGCAGGGGGGAAAGGCCTCTGGTCTTTGGTCCACACGTGGTCTTCTCTGCCCATTCTGGAGGTAGCTCTCATTTTTCAGGGTCTCTGCATCTTGAGTGGGTGCTCTTTGCTGATACTGTGTGAAATGGTGGTCTTATCTGTTTCCTTTGAGACTCTTGTTAGCACCTGCCTCTTGGTCAAAGATCAAACGTTCATGATGAATTTTGGGCATCGAAGTCTCTCGTGTTATCAAGTTCGGATTCCCAAGCCTTTACAATAATGTTCAAAGGCAGGATGAGTTTTACGTTTTGAAAGTCTGGAGGGTAGTGAAGGATATCTCAGCGCAGAGCACTTGCCAAGCATGTGTGAAGCCCTGAGTTCAATACCTAGTTCTGAGAAATAAAAAGCTGAGGAATTACATACACACACAGATACACGGACACACACATAGGTAAATTCTGGCCTCCTTCATAGGTAACCATTTTCTGCATATTATCATCTTCACTGTAAGAGTTATTTGATATTGACATTGGGTATAAGAAGAATCCCAAATACATATTTTTGGCCAAAGAACTACCATTCAGATGAATTTAAAAAAAAAAAAAACTGACCAAGTGTGTTGAACAGGAAAAATTTAGAATTATTTGATATTTACATTGGGTAAAAAAAAAATCCCAAATACATATTTTTGGCCAAAGAACTTCCATTTAAAAGGAATTAAAAAAAAAAAAAAACTGACCAAGTGTGATGAACAGGAACAATTTTGGCTGCATTTTCCTCCCCAGAAGGCAGAAGGGTCTATGTGGGACTGTGCTGGCAAATGAGAGCCGCAGAGGCTACCTTGGTACAGGAATCCTGCCGCACGTATGACTTCCTGAGGGCGCTACTTTCTGTCAGGCCTACGTTTTATACACACAAACACTAGAAGGATTCGTGTTAACTAGCACTGTTATTGTCTATTACAGTCCCTGGAACCTAACAAGTACTAAATAGTATTTGCTAAATTAAAGTCAAACCAGGCAGCTACTTAGGAGGTGATGGAAGACAAATCACAGGTTAAGATCAGTCTCTACTACAGAGTGAGTTCAAGGGCAGCCTGGGAAATTTAGCCAGATTTTTTTTTTCAAATCTGATGAGTAAAAACACATAGCTCAGTGGCAGAGTACTTGCCTATCATGTGTGAGGCTTTGGGTTCAGTCCTCAGTACTGCTCCAAGAAAGGAATAAATAAATACATTTAAAATATGAAGGTGAATGGATAGTCACATCATAGGGCTGCTGCTAGAGGAAAATAAAATATGGCAAAAGAAGGGAAGGTCAGAAGGAGCACAAGTCCACTACTAAGGAGCTGAAGGGAGACACTCAGTCTTCTGTGACATCCCGGTCTGGCTTGTCATTTGCGTGCTGTTTAGGAGACTTCACTCAAGGGCGGTGTCTTTTCGTCTTGTTTAGGAGGCTTGTCTTGTGCGTCTTCTCTATCACCTGCAGTGCCTCGTTTCCTGTTGCTTCTGCTCACTTCCCTTCCTGTGGCTAGCCGCTTCCCTCTTTGAACACCTCAAGAGCAAGAAAAATCAAGTCAGCAGATTCAGGAAATGTGAAATTGAGGGAAGTGGAGGCTTGTGCCCGCTTGATTATTTCAGTCCACTCTTTCCAGAAGCTTTCCAAAACAAACTACCAATTAACAATGATGTTTCTTTTGAACCCAAAGGGATGTCCAAAGTAACCCTTTGTTACAAGATGCAGCTTTCACAGGCTACTAGAAACCGAGAGAAAAGTTTCTTCTGTTGCTAGATTTGGGAGAGTCCAGAAGAGGAATTCTTTAATGATGCCACAGGAAGCCATAATTCTCCTTCTACTGGCCTTGGTGTTTACAGTGCACAATGGCCCCAAGCCTGCGACAGCTTCTTGTAGGCAGGAGGGTGATTTTGTGGCTCACAGCACTCTGCAAACCTTCCTTACCAGTTCATTGCTCACAAAGCACCTGCACTAAATATTTTTATGCCAAGGCCATGAAAATCCAGGGAGGGCAGCCGCCCTCAAAATTTCTCATTTCTTACCTGCAGTGGCAAGGTCAGTAGGTGGCTGCACAAATGGCTGTGGAATAGATTGCATATGGCAGGGCAGGCAGGACATAGGAGAGGGGTTATCGTGAGACGGCAGAGAGGGCCTTACAGACCTCTCTCAGTATTTCCTTACATAGGCCTGGTTCCAGAGTTCTGAAGGCGTCCTCTTCCCCAGTCAAAGTTCTTCCTGTGTCTCATGGGCATAAACACGTGTGTCTCAACTTTGGAAGGAAAAGGCTGTCTCTTAGCACACAGGGATGCTCCTGGAGTCTGCACTTTCTTCTCTATCAAACTCTAAATTCTGGGAACCTCTTTCTTCTCGAAGGTGCAAATTCTATTTATTCACCTCACGTAAAAAGAAAAATCAAAGGAATGATACCGGGAAAAGGGTGTTCTAAGCACACACAAATGAGTGTGATGAGTATTGATTCCATATATCGCTATTGCATTCTCTACTGCTCGAGTTCCGGAAGCCACACTATGTGATGCTTATGAGAACACAGAACTCATCTACACCTACTGCGTTCCTACAACAAATGTTACCTGTAGGGGGCATATTTTACTTCAGACTCATGGGGCAACTGTGCATTTGAGAGGCAGGTGCCATTCTCAGCAGAGAAGGCCATCAAGGGGACAGTAATGTCTGCCCCCCCCCCAGGAGGATTGCCCATGTTTTAAAGACTTCCCCATCTGTGACATTCAAGCTTCATAATAAAACACTTTTCTCCTAATGCTCTTTACCTTTTCGGTTTAACATTTTCAACTTTACACTTCAAGTTGCTCATTTTTAATCCTCAATCCATTTTTTCTTTTGAATGTTTAACTTTTTTCTCTCATGGCTTTGCCTTTTATCTTAAGCTTTTTATTTTCTTGTCTCTTACGTGCTTAACCTTTTATCTCATTGACTTCATGAACTTTATCTCTTATTTTAAATCACATCTCTTTCATCTTTTTATTTTTAACTCTTAACCTTTTAATTTCATTGGCTTTCTAATATTTTATTTTTTTAACTTTTGCTTGAATGTAAATTTTTTCTGTCACATTTTCTCTCACCTTAGTTTTAATTTTACAATTAACCATCTGCCACAGCATAGCTACTTTTAAATGCTGTAGAAGAACACAAGGTTTTATCCTGTAGTATTTCTGTAGTTTGCATTTCTTTTTATTGGTGTACAGGAAGAAGCTGTAAAGGACATAATACATAGTTTAGGTTAGAATGGAGAAACTGATCAGAAACAGTATTGGGAGACTCAGATCACGTGGGCTGAGGTAACCAGGAGGAGTCACTAGATACTTTGTTGTGACTGGAGGAAAACTAAGAAGGAGTGCTATACCCTTCCTGAGTTCATAGCTAACTAGATGAACTAAAGACACATCAACAAGAGAATAAGGGGCAGAGGAACATGGGCATCATGCATACCCGTGGAAGCCCTTGGGGAGGAGTAAGCCAAAGGGGTGGAGAAGGCATGCACAGTACCTTAAACTGCACCGAGGCAACAGGGAGAAGAAGAGATGACAGAGCCCCAGGGACAGCACACGGAGAAGAAGAGATGACAGAGCCCCAGGGACAGCACACGGCGAGAAGGCCAGTGAACAAACTGAGGACAGGGCTGAGTGTCGCTTTGTCATAGGCTCTTCAGGTGTAGAGTCCAAATTTCCAAATTGTTAAGAATCTAGATTTTTGTTGTTGTTCTGGTGATAAAGAATCTATCCTCTTTAAGATGAAGAACTATTGGCAATCAGTGGATGCTGAGGGAGGGAGAATCAGCTGTCTTCAGGCACCAGCTCCCCGAGGGGTCATCTAATCCCAAATGGGCAGCCTTACACTCAGGTACACATGAGTGCCACTAAATGTACACACACACACACACACACACACACACACACACACACACCCATATATAAATGAAGGGGAGGGACTTGGGAGCAGGTGAGGGGGGGACTGGGAAGGATGGAAATAATGCAAAGACAATCCTCACATACGAAGTTCTCAAAAATAGAATCTTCCCAGAGTTCATGGTAGAGATGGAGAGTTCAGGAGCTGAGCTCACATCTGCTGTTTCACAATTACTTTAACTTCAAATAATTAGTATGGCCAAGCAACATCCTTGAAGGCAGTGTACTCTGAGCCCTTCAGCTTCCTGGGACATGAGTGAAGAAATGGGTTCAAAGGTCAAAGTACGAATGTGTTTAGCAAAAGTGGCAAGTATTTCAAATAAACTTATTTTTGGAGGAATATTGGTATTTTCACACTTTTTTCATATCTTAGCTATTTTTAGTTGCTTTTGACAAGATTATTCTGGAGGGATGGTGGAAATAAAATGCTGATTACAGATGGTAAAAGACAGAAATCTGGGCCACATGCACTGACATATGCCTTTAATCTCAGTATTTGGGAGGCAGAGGCAGGCAGATCTCTGTGAGTTCCAGGGCAGATGGGACTACAGGGATAATCTGCTTCAAAAGCAAGCAAATAAAGAAATAAATGAACAAGAGAGAGAGAGAGAGAGAGAGAGAGAGAGAGAGAGAGAGAGAGAGGGAGGGAGAGAGGGAAAGAGATATTCGTAAATGGAAAGAAATTTATGGTCAGAAAGTCTTTTTTTATGTTATATAGAGATGGAGGGTTAGCTAAGTGGTAAGACAGGGTCTTAGCGTGCTCAAGGCCCTGGATTTCCTCTTTAATACTGAAAATAATCAAAGAAAACAAAATAAAATCAAAAGTGAAATATTTCATTATGTTTTTATCATGATATAAATGATTTACATTTTTAGGAAAATTTTATATTGTAGCACAGAGTTGCCAGTTGTTGGGAAGATCAAGTGACTGGGCAACTTAGAGTCTAATGTGTGTAAAAATACTTGCTTATTGTGGGGCAGTGGGGGACTATGTACCTAATGATGCTGTGTACGGCAATCACAATTTCATTTCTGCGATTTGTATCCTGAACACTATGTGCACAGCTAAATTAAGGGTCAGCACAGTTACGCTCACTTTGTTGAACATTTGTATTGTAATACTAGAGTATGGGATTTAAACTGAATAAGGAACTAAAGACATTAAGGAAATATATTTCTGTAAAAGTGTAATAGGTTCAATGGGTTGTAAGTTCCAGTAATGTAAGAATGATTCCAGTCAGGGTATTAGAATGAAGCGAGATGGAAAGGTCAGATGTGAAAGCTGGAAAGACAAGAGGCCAAAAAAGAAAAATCAGATTTCCTCACAGTTTAACAGCCAGGTCATGATTGCTTGGCGTCTGAACGCTTGTGAGTTAGGATTTGTTGGGCACACCCATGGAACCTAACTTTTTTTTTGTAATGTATATATTTTATTGAAGTTTTGTTCATTTCATACAAAACATCTTAATCATCTTTATACCCCCTCCCCCATTCACCATCTGAACTCCCCTATACCCCCCCCCCCAATTTCATGTATATGTTAAGGCCTATCTAGTCAAGTCACTGTACCGAGAGGTCCCTCAGTACAAGTTCATCCTGGCACTTAATTTCTAATGACCCACGGCATTTTATGTGAATGTCCAGTCTCCAGAAAACAGCTTGAATTGTAAAATCATAAAATTTATTTCACGAAAGAGATGTATCTTTGCTCTGGAAATTGTTGTTGAATATGTTAAAGATATAATGAAATGCTTCTTCTAATCATGTGGTTATTAAATTAAAAATTTTTTTTAAAAAGTAAATGAGATGTTTGCCTATCTAAACAGATATGAACCCTGCAAGAGATAAGACCAGTGAGTTCACTTTAGGTTACTCTGAGAGATTTCAACTCCGGCTGCACCGCCCACTCTCTGGTCATGCCTGCTGTTCCTTGCAGTGTGTATCAATAAATTCTCTTTGTCTTTTTTGAGTTTTGGTGAACCTTTTTTTTTTTTTTTTTTCTGCCTCTGTGTAATGGCCACATGGAAGAAACTGGAAAATGTCAGTTTGAAAAAGAGGATATATAACGAGTAGATACAATTGTTGGTAAAAATCAACATTAAAGATAATTCTGAAAAAGTATGGTTAGAGGCAGAACAATAGCACTGGAAGAGAAAAGGTGAAGGGTCTACAAAGTCCAAGTTCAGGAAGCAGCGTAATTAATGCTTTTAATAAAAACAGATCATTATTAGAACTGAACCGAGCTGGAACACTTAAGAGAATGACCTGGCAGACTACAGGCGACCACACTGGTTGAGGCACAGAGGCCTGAAGGGTGGGCGTGACCTTCAAAACTGAAGGCTTTCACAGCCCTGGGGAACTACCGTTTCAGAGGAGGAGTTTGGATGGGAGAACCGCCTCCATGTCCACACTCAGCATGGTCACGTGAGAAGAGAAAGCAACCAGAAAAGTGTGAAAGAGAAGTGATGCTCTTCCCACGAAGTTGCAGTGGCGAATGAGCCCAGAGCCTTCAGAGCAGAGCCAGGAAACAGCAGGCACGGCGAGGTTCAGAGTGGGGCACAGGCCTGGGAGGCTACCGATGGGGCCAAGAGGAGCTGCTGTGGCGGCCACAGCCCTGACTATGCCATAAGCAGGGCAGACAGCTTACAGCCAGGTTTATGGTAATAGTAGTAAGGCTGTTAACATTCTCTTCTGGAAGGAGTTAGGGAGAGTCCAGTCAGCACTCTCCTGGCCAGCTGCACATGGTATTAGGGGCCATTAGAATACGCAGTAGGAGGCAGAAGGTGAGGGGTTGGGGCTCTTCATTGATGTAGCTTTCATGAGCCATCAACCATGATGTAGGGGGAGTTTCTAGGAATGCAGTTGCCTTGAGTTGTCCGTTTTCTTATAAATAAACTGGCTCAAGCTAGGCTTTGATGGAATTCTTTTGCTGGCTTATCTGAGATGACTGGATGCAGGTTATTGTCTGCGAAGCAAACGCTGTGCTTCAGATAGAGTTAGCTGAGGAGACGCTGCAGTCTTAGAAGTCAGGGAATGAGGGTGAGTATTAGTTGCTTTTCCGTTGCTGTGATAGAAACACTGACCAAAGCAACTTATTGAAGGACGACTTTATTTGAGCCTAAAACGATTTCAGGGGTATTACAGTCTGTCATGGCAGGGAGGCATGGTGGCGGGAGGTGGCTGGAGCAGAACCAGAAAGCCAAGCACTCACATCTCCAAGCTGGCACAGGAAGCAAGAGAGAAACTTGAAATCCAGCAAAGCTTAAGAACTCTCTAAGCCTGTCCAGTATGTGCTTCTTCCAGCATAGCCACACCTCTTAATACCTCCTCAAACAGCACCACCAATTAGGGACAAAAATGTTCAAATACTTGGAGCCTATGGGGGCATTCTCATTCGAGCCCTCACCGGGTATTTTGAATTTCTTGGGTAGCAGATGTTCTGCAAAGCATTAACACGATCATCACAATGGTCTGCCTCTAAGATGGTCCTGATGGTTTAGGTGCTGTGGGATGAGGGATGGAGGCTCAGTGAATGACAAAGAGCTTTGCACCCTGGCTTCTGTCTGCCTCTGGCAGTGTGAAGCCAAGGGAAAGACAGCGACAGCAGGAACTGAATCCTTCCTGTCACGTCTCACTTGTCTCGCAGAACATCTCAGTTGTATTCTTGGTATAACTGCTTGGAAAGCCCTTTGACTTGTTAGATTTGACAGGTGAGAGGAGGAAGTGTTAGATATGGGAGGTGGGGTTTATAAATCCCTGGGATTGTATAGGGCCCTTCAACTCTGCCTTGAAAAGGGATCTGAGCAGACAGTACAATGAGAAAAAAAAAAACAACAACACTGAGCACATAAAGATAGAAAAAAATATATACACATATGTATATACATATATATTAGAGTATATAAATATATTGTATGAAATTTGCAAAAATTCAATTAAAAATTAATTTAAAAATGTACCAGGGGGACTGGAGAGATGACTCAGTTGTTAAGAGCACTAAGCTGCTCTTGCAGAGGACCTGGGCTTGATTACCAGCACCCATATGACAGCTAGTAACTGTATCTCCAGTTCCAGGGGAATCCAAAGCCCTTTTCTGACCTCTCTGGGCATTGCACACACAGGTGTACTTACACACATGCAGGAAATACATTCATACACATAAAATAAAAATAACAAAATATCTTTAAAATAATAAAATAAAAATGTTCCAGAAAGAAAGCAAGAACATGCAGATATCTTTATTAAATGACTTGAAATTTGAGCTCTGTCATATTTTTAAGTAAGCTAAAATAAAAAATATTTTTCCTAAAAAAAAAAAAACAGAAAAGACATTGATAAGCTCTTTAAATTCAAATGCATGCAAATTAAGGATATAGAGGTAACAGTTTTCAGCTGTCAAATTAACAATGACTGCAAAAATTTAATAACGTGCTTTAAATACTTAAAAAAATTAGTAACTTTTGTTCAGTAATGTTACTTCTAGGAACTTAGCTGAAGAGATTGATCAGAAAGTTAAAAAGTTTTATATATAAAATTGTTTTCTTCCACGTAATTGTAATAGATAAATTAAAATTAACATATTAAATACTGAGAACTATTTTAAAATTTATGAACTATTTCTATTAAGGGAATGGAGAGAACATTTACAAAGATACTTTCAAAGAACTTTTGACCTTTATTTTCAGACAACACCAGTGTATGGGGTGTCAGCATCTCCAGGGACTAAAGCTGAACTAGTTGGAGTACAGCCATCCTAAGAGTGGGTCATGGTGGAAAAGCACTTGTTTCAGAGTAAAGTAGGAAGCTTTTCAGAACATAGAGTCCAGACCATTCCAGATTAGTCCCAACTGGGGAGTGCTTTCATCCCAGGAGAGATAGTTCACTTGGGAGAGAATTGGAACCATAGCTTAGGACAAAAAGAGAAGGTTCAGAAAGTCTACAGTGTGCTTTTAGGAACAGACATTTTCATGGGATTTGGGCTGGAGGAGAGAGAGAGAGCCAGTTGCCAGTAAAATCTGCACTTATTTAAATAACCAGAGCAACAAGCAGTCATTTTAGGAACCTCCTGCTTTGTCAGTCACTTGGCTGTGCTAGAGACATAAGCCTGTCACTGAATTGTACACTCTGAAACCAAGACAAGCGTCACAGGACTATGGTCTGAAACCTGCTCTTCAGAAAACCCGTAGGTAGGGGAAAATCTTTGAATCAGAACTTCACAGTGTTCGGAAAGGTGTAAATCTGGTCTGAGCTGTAGTCTGGTGTAGATTACATAGACGCAGGCTTCATATACATGCCTGGGCTCCATGAAGGACCACACAGACATATGATCAGCATCTGTGACCTGACCTGTGAAGGACTGCAGGACCAGCTCCAGGGGCCCAGTCCAGTGATGGAACACCTAGAGTGGGTCCAGCCAGCACCTAGTCAATAGTTTGTATTGACTCTGCACCTATCTTCTTCCTTTATTTTAATTTTTCCCTTATTTAATACCTAGTGACAATTTAGCATCAGACGTTCCCTTCCTCAACATTTATTCCTGCTTTTGTTCGTTTTCTTTCTGTTATGTTTTCCCAAAGAACACAGGCTGCTTTGCTGTTAGTGCATCTCTCCGTCTCAGACCCTGGAGGGCAGGGACCGTTTCAGGCAGTCTGATTGTATGTCTTTATGTCTTCTACTGTAAGCAAGAGCTGCCTTAATGTTCACTGTGTTAACTTTCCTCTAGTGTTTATCCTTTTCTCTCTTGTTCTCCATGTAATAACGAGTGTTCTTCTGTTTTCCTTTACATCCCTGTCCTCCGTAACTAATATCTTAACATGCATCGTACTGTCAGTTCCCTTCCTGCCCCCATGTATTGTAGTTGAAGATGTGATGGTTTTTGCTACTTTTACTACATCTTCACAGTCGCCTTATTGTTGTGTTTGCCTCTGTGCATGTGACTTTGCTCAAAGGAGGGAACTGAACATTTGGGTTGAAGGCCTAACTATCAGCTACAGCTGTAGGCCAGGGCAGAGAAATGTCACCTCAGCCATACTGCACTTGAACATTGTAAATGGATATGGTGCTTTAGAAAAGTATCCAAACAATGGCCAAATCCCAGATGCACAAGTTTCAATGCAGAAACATGAAAAAAAATCAGGAACATAAATAACTCTTCATAAAGTTACTAATTCTACAATAATTGCTTCCACAATGAGTACGAATTAGATGAAAGCTCAGATAAGGAATTCAAAGGAATGGTTATACGAATGTACAGTGAAATGAAAGAGGACATAGATAAACTTCAGAGTAAATTCAAAAAGAACACAAGTAAACGGCTGAATGAAATGAGAAAAATAGGACAATTCTGAAAGCAGAGCTCTGGAGACATAAACACTGAAAACCGCAAATGGAAGCTTCAGAGATTCAAATCTCAGTGTGTCGAATGAAGAAATTCAGTGGATATCCTCCCCAATAGAAGCGATCGAGTGAGAAATAGATGATCAGGGCTTGAAGACACTCAATTGTAGTACTCAGACAATGACAAAGATAAAATAAAAAGAATCTCCAAGCAGATTGTAAGAGATTTATGGGATATCATTCCAGCATTAAACTTAGAAATGATGGGCATCGAAGAAGAATTTCATGTTAGGGGCATAAAACTATATTTAATGAAATGAAAGCAGGAAATTTGCCATATCCAAGGAAATAGATAGTCATCCAGGAACCGGAGGCATTTAGAACACCAAACAAGCCTGGAAAAGAAGGTTCCCACATAATATTATAATGAACACATAATAATCTAATCTAACATTGGATATGCAGAACAAAGAGTGAATATTGAAAAGCTACGAAAGAGAAGCACAAAGTCACATAGAAAGGCAGCCCATCAAAATAGCAGCCATTGGCAACCCAAACTCTAACAGACAGGAGGGCATTGAGCGACGCATTTCAAGAACTGAATGAGGACGGTTGCCAACTCAGATTACCATAGCCAGCAAAGCTTTCCTTCACACTCGAAGGAAAAAGAAAATTTTCCCATGAGAAATACAAGCTAAAGGAATTCATGACCTCTAAGACAGCTTTACAAAAGATACATGAAAAGAACACACACTAAAGAGAATTATAAATGCATCCATGAGGGCAAAATAAATAATAAACTGCACTAAAACAGTAAATAAACAACTGGGGACTAGGAAATTGCCAACATTACAAAAGCAACAAAATGACAGTAATGAACACACAACTGTTAATATTAATAACAACTCTGAATGCTAACGATGTGACTTTCTTAATCAAAAAGCATGGACTAGTAGATTGAATTAGAAAACAAGAATCATCTATTTATTACTTCAAGAAATGCACCTCACTATCAAAAACAAGCATAACCTTACCGTGAAAATACTGAAAAAGATATTCCACCTAATAGACAAGAAAGACAAGCAGGTTTAGAAATACTAGTATTTGACAAAAGAGACTTCGAACCTCAGTTTCTCAGGAGAGATAAAGAAGGGGACTTCATATTAAGTGAATACTAGGTCAAGAAGATACTACATTTCTTAAGCATATTTGTACCAGATATCAGCAAATCTGATTTCAGAAAACAATCACTATAAATGTAAAGGCACAGAATGAACTCAAACCCATTGTAGAGGGTGACCTTGAACTCTGCATCCATTCTCCCAATGCAGAGGCCAACCAAAAAGTGCTGAACAAGGGACTGTCCATGTTAAGTGGCATTTGACATGAGCTGGGCTTTTAGACAGAATGCTGGACCCAAACACCGCAAAAGACCCATTTTTCTCAGTAGCCTACGGGGCTTTCTGTAAAAAAGACTACAGTTAGGACACAAAGCATTTTATTTGCACACAGTTCTCACAATTCATTTTATAAACGGTGCTTTGGTGAAACACATTTTTCCTGAGATGCAGTTTTTCTATGTTGCCCAAAATGGCCTCAAATCTTTGAGTTCAATCTTGCTGCGTCAGCGTTCCGACTGCCGTTCTGACTTCAGTGGGCACCGTGGGCACAACAGTCACAGCACAACATCCAGCTCTGAAGTCCAGTTTTTATGTTGTCCTTGAATCTGGAAAACTTGCTACATTAGTTTCTTTGTTTTTGTACTGTTTTTGTTTTGTGAGACCTTGTCCCCAGATGACCTTGAACTTTCAAGCAGTCCTTTTGCTTCAGCTTCCCAAGCCTTGGTATTACAGGTGTGAGCCCCATTCCTTCTTTATTTATTCAAACGCTTTATTATGAAAGTCTCCTGGATTTGTCTATAAGCATAACTGCAACTGAAGAACAGAAGCTTTACTTCTTTCTGCAAAAATGTATGTCTTTATGACTGGCCAACTGCGTGGAAGATGATGGGTAGTTCAGGACAAGACCCTAGATTTACTCATGGTCTTAAAAGGAGAGCTGCAATTTTACCATTAAGTATATTTGCTAGAGGTTTTTTTACTCTGCCTGTTTATATTACTTCTATTGTTCTCTCTCTGAGTCTGTATGTGTGCTTCTGTATATATATATATATATACATATATATGTATATATATAGTCATTGTACATGGTGCTATGTTACATAAGGGCATCTTCACACAAGTATACACTATACATGGACCACATCCTCCCATCATCTCCCCCCGCTTTATTCTGCTCCTGCCTCCTAGTCCCTGTTGGTCCCCTAGACGGTTTTCCTTCTACTTCATGTCGTGTATGCTTACATGACTTTATGCATATGTATAAAATTTTAAAGTTAACAAATGACAGAACACATAAGACTTTTGTTTTTGAAGACTGGTTTGCTTTGTTTAATGATTATCTCCAGTTGCATCCCTTCCCACAAACACTGTTCTTTTCTGTTGGTGAAAAAACCCCATTGCATATCATCAATCAACTGCTTATATATCACATTTTCATGATGTATTCCTCAGTAGATGAGCACGACATTTGATTACACAGCTTAGCTACTGTGAATAATGCTGCAAGAAACATTGATGTGGAAATATCTCTGTGATATGTCAACTTGGTGCCTTTTGGGTAAATGCCCAGTAGTGGTAGCTAAATCACAGTCAGCCTTGTTTTAGTTTTCAAACAACTTTCATAGTGATTTCCGCAGTGGCTGCAGTAGTTTGGATTCCCACCAGTATCCTGGCCAGCATTTGTTATTTGCTTTTTAATGAATGTCATTCTGATGTGGGTAAAATGAAATCTGAACCTTTTCTGTAGCAAGGGAAGTTATTCTTTGACATTTTCATAAATGTGTGAAATGTAGATTGAATTTCTCTGATGACTAGTGAGGTTGAACATTTTTCATTTAATTGTACTTCATCTTTTGAGAACTGGCTGAACATTTCATAACCCCATTTAGTGATAGGATTGTTTGGGTTTTTGATGTTTACTTTTTTGAGTTTTTGTTTTGTCTTGTTTTGTTTGTTGTCGAGACAGGGTCTCCCTGTAGCTCCAACTTACCTGGAACTTGCTATGCAAACCAGGCTGGCCTAAATCTCATGGAGGCCTGCCTGCCCCTGTCTCTTGAGTTCTGGGATTAAAGGTGTGCGCCACAATGCCTGACATGTTTTATTTTTTTTTGAACATGTCATAGACATTAATCCATGTCGGATGCGTAGGTGACAGAGATTTTCTCGTATGGGATGTCTCTTCGTTTCATCAACTCTACTGCTATTCAGAAGTTTTTGTAATTTCATGAGCTCTCATTTTTGAAGTTGTTGGCATTTTTTCCCTACGTGACTTGAATCCTATTCAGAAAGTTCTTATACATGACTATATCTTGAAATCTCTCCCCTACATTTTCCTATAACTATTTCAGGACTTATATTAAGGTCTCTGAACCATTCGGAGTTGATTCTTGTCCAGGGAAAGATAGATGGGCATCTAATTTCATTCTCCTACATGTGGATACCCAGTTTCCTCAGCATTGTTTATTGACAGTGATGACTTTTTTGATGTATATTTTTGGCATCATTGTAAAAAAAAATCGTGTGGCTGTAGCTGCAGGGGTTATGTCCTCTGTTCTGTTGTAGTGATTTGTGTGATTTATTTTGTGTGCCAGGACCACGCTGCTGCTGTTGTTACGGCTCTGTCGTATAAACTGAACCATTATGGGGACACCCGCACCTTTCGTCTTCCTGCTTCTGGGTGTCTGGAGTCTTTTCTAGTTCACGCACATGTTAAGATGCTTTTTTTCTACCTTCATAAAGATTGACATTGGGATTCTGATGAGGAGTGAATTGAATCTGCAAATTCCTTTTGGTACTATAGCCATTTTCACGGTGTTAAGTCTTCCTATCCATGAACATGGAGGGCCTTTGTCTTTTAGTGTCTTCTTCAGTTTTTCCCCTCAATGTTGTAAAATGTTCAGAACACTTTTACTTCCTTAGTTAGGTTTGTTCCACTGTATGCTTTTTTTAAAGGCAATTGGGAATGTCATTGTTTCTTTGATTTCCTTCTCAGCACGTTTGTGATTTTATATAGAAATGTTATTGACTTTCACTTATTAACTTCATATCCTGCATTTTGCTGAAAGTGTTGAGTAGTTCTAAGAGATTTCTGGTATATTCATTAGTCTCATAAAGAATCATGTCATCTACAGCTGAGGACACTTTGACCTCTTCTTCTCTGATTGTGTATGATTTTCCCATCTTTTGAAGTTCCTTAGCTAAGACTTGGGGCACTCTAATAACTAACAGCAGAGAAAGTAGACACCCTTGTCTTAGTCCTGATTTTAGTTGAAATGCTTTGAGTTTTTCTTCCATTTAGTCTGATGTTAGCTGTAGGTTTTTCATACACAACATTTATTATGTTGAGACCTGTTCTTCTTCTTTCTAGTTACTTCAGGGTGTTTAAAGAGAAAGTATATATTAGATAACATTATTTAAAATTCATTCTCAATATTGCAGTAGTCCGGGATCACTTAGAAAATTTATTAATATTACAGATGCCTTGGTCCCATCACAGATTCTAGAGTCTGTTGGAATATGAATAATTATGATTAAAAAATGATATTTTATTTCAGGAATATTTAATACTTTCACAATTAAAAAATGAAATAATCATCATTAAAATCTCATTTCTTTTTTTTCCTTAAGGCCAAGTCTTCCCCTCCCGCATAGTATCAACAGATTACTCTCACAGCACATAAATGAATGAGACTCACCCTAGTCAGGGACAAGTTTAATAAAATCAGTATGTAAGAGAAATAAAATATATCAGTACTAAAAATACTCAAAACTCCTCTAGGAATTTCATTTTACTTAAAATGCATCACAAATTTCATAAACAAAGTCTCGGGTATGGGAATAATATTCAGGAAAAAACATCAAGACCTTAGTTGGCTGAGACACTGGGAAGGGAGTAACAGGAAAATACAGATATTCCAGGGGACACACATGATTTGGTTTCCCCTGCCTTTGGAAAGGCCACCTGCCCTGAACTTCATGAAGAGAAAACCACTTTCTGATTATGTGCTGATGATACTTTTTATTTACGTAGGTGGCAATAGACAAAATAAAAATTAAGCTTTATTATCTGCTCTTAAACCATTCCAAATACTAGTTTATATATTTGATGGGCATGCATCCTTACTAAATTATTTACCTTTATTAACTCCAAGAGAATTCCAAGCTATGCACAATTCATTAAAGAATATATTAAAAAATAAACTTTTATTTCTCATTAGTTGCCGATTGGCTTCTCTATCATTACATTGTTAGCTGACAGTTTATGTGTGGAAAACAAACTTAGAAATGTAATTGCTTTACTATTTACCCCAATTAATTATCCTATTTGTCACCATGTAGAGAAATTACCTGGGAGAATATAAGGCTATGGCTGAGTCAAAGTAAAATCTTTAGATAAAACAAATTTAGATGAGCTAAAGTAAGGGAGGAATGATTTATGAATCTGCCTTAGAAACAGAGTGTGCAGAACGGTATTGCTGGACAGAAAATGGAAGTGAAGTACGGCCATGTGTTCACCAGTCACAACACTGAATTTGCTTCATTGGAGCATAATCTGATTGGTTGTTTGCCTGTGACTGACTGCAGCCTGGCTTCTGTGTGTAACTGAAATTCAGCTATATGCTATAAAATACATTTTAAAAAGTTATACTTTCAGCTGCTTATGTGCTAAGTTAAGTTCTGGTTTACTACATAAGGATTCAAATTACAGAGAAATTGGTGGGCCAAATTTAGATTTATTTAACAATTCTCTATTTGTGCCTAATCTCTTAATTTTGAGATCTCCCAAAACTTTGGGTACTGATTCCACTGTCTGTCAGCATCCTCACAAACTTAACCTTGTGTTAGGATGTAATTTACAAGTCACAAATTCAAGCCATGGAGTAATGCTTCATGTTCTTGCTGTCCAGGTACAATGACAGGAGAAAATGACACACTGGAGGGACTATTATTATGAAGCGTACTTAGCAGAAACTCCAATAATCCAAGACAATAACTAAGCAAACACTTCAAAGTGAGGGAGTACAGACACGGTGTGATGCTCACTGAAATGAGAGTTTCTTTTATGGTGATCTGAACTGAAGTGTTGTTCAATTTTGCTGGTAGTCTGGTGGTCCAAGTTATAATAATCTGGGGACTCGTCAGAGGAAATAAACGTGAAGAAACTGTGTTGTCTACTCAGGATGACTGCAGTTGCTGCTACCACAAACCCACCCTAATTCCCCCCACCTTCTTTTTCCCTGTTTCTTTCCAATTCCGCTTTCTCTTTCCTTCTTTCTTGAGACAAAAATCTCATTGTGTGACCCAGGGTAGCCTTGAACTTCCAATCCTCTTGCCTCGCCCTCTTAAGCGCTGGCATTCTTTTCATGTGCCATCACACCTAGCCTGCTTTTCTTTTTCTTGAGAAAAGTCCTAAATGTATGGGGTGACAATTTTCAATAAAACAGCACTGTCTACTGTCTTTCAAAGTAAACTTTCTACAGTAGCAAAATTAGGGGACTAATAAGCTTAGTCTTCAGTTTTGTTCAAACTCTTTCATAAGCCCCCAAAAGAACAAATGAACACTTGACCTTCCATTGAATATTTTTATTGCACATAAATGTCATCATCAACCTGGTGGAGGGTGGATTTTTCTGTTTTAACAATGGAAGCATGGACAGAAAGTCTCATGTTCCCCCAACTGGTGAATTTGCTTCAAATTTTGTTCTTCTAGCAGCCCATTGTCACCAAGAATGAGCCACTAAGAAACTAGCTTATCTTCATAAAATCAACAATTGATATTTTATTTTTGGTAAAGCATACACCTTAGCTAAAATTACGTATAAATCATAGCCAGGCAGGAAAACATAAGGAAGCAAAGTTTGAAATCTGTATAGGGCTTTTCTTCTGGCAAAGATGCTTTGATGCATCATCTGAGGAAAAGATGTGCATGCCAGGATGCTGTGTCTCTCCAGAAAAACTTCCCTGGCCAACTTTATCATAAGGTTCCAAGTGGACAGCTTCAGGAATCTTGAGTCGTGAGGCTGAACCTTAGGGTTAAGGTCCTGAGGTTTTGCTGAAGGTTGAGTTGCGAGAAGAACTTGAGACTTTGATGGGGCCTATGGGAAATAGTTCTCTGCTGATGTTTACAAAAGATTTAATCCCTGAGTTCTAGATCACAAGGGTTTCAATTGCCCTCAGTTGTTGGATCATAAAACATTTTCTTTTCCTGGTAAAATATGCTTTTACAATGTGGTTAAAGCCTTTCCATAATTCATTCAGAGTTCAACAGGCATGCATGGGATTCTACTCTTAGAGATGGGTCTTACTGTCGCTGCTACTTCATAAGAAGTTAACATGGTTCCCATTGGGAGTGGATCAGAATGCCTTGTAAGGAAATCAGAAAATGCCTGTTGAAACACGCAGCAATGGTGTGCTGATTCCTCTGAGCTCAGAGAACTCAGAGTACAGCAGAAACAGGAGAAGTTTTCTCTGAATTCCTATTATCTACTGAAAGATGGCTGCTCCCAAAGGAACTCTATTGTCATGAGTCATCTCAGGAATCGCATCAAGCAGAAAAGATTAGCTCTGATCCTAGGAAAGGAGGCTGGAGGATGACGCCACTTGGTGACAAACAGTCAAGGTGATCACCTGTCCTTTGAAGGCCCATTCATCTTTCCCCAAATCATTTCCTCTCTCCTAAATTGCCATCATACCTCATCTCCTGTCTCCTGTAAAGAGGATTTGAAGCTCACTGGATTTGAAAATATTCACTTTTCCTTTGTGTGATACCGCTGTTCACAATACACCCGTATACTTTTTCTCCTGTTAATAGTTTCAGTTACCAAAATAATGGGGAGTTGAGGGCAAATTTCCCCAAGTACACACAATGCAGGTTAGTGGCATTTCTCTAAGCTTCAGTGATATAACTGATTCAATTACATCTGTCAGACTAATATTTTCCCCATTTTTCTCTTTCTTCTTTACTATAACATTTTAATTGATTCTTTGATAATTTCACAGTGTCTTCTGACCATACTCACCCTCCACTCTTCCCTACACCTCCTACCCGTTCACTCCCTCCCAACTTCATGTCTTCTTATGTAATTTTTAAAAATGACCCATTGAGGGCTGGAGAGATGGCTCGGCAGTTAAGAATACTGACTGTTCTTGCAAAAGACCTGGGTTTGAATCCCAGCACCCACATGGCAGCTAACAACTGTCCGTAACTCCAGTTCCAGGGCATCCGACAGCCTCTCCTGTCCTCCGTGGGCATTGCATGACACGGGTGCACTCACCTACATGCAGGCAATACACTCATGCACATAAAATAATAATAAAAAAACCCACCGAGTCCAATTTATGCTAAACATATACTTCTAGATGTGGAGCCTTCCACTAGACCATGGTTGACCTATCAGGGGCCATAACCTGAAAAAAATCCTGTCTATTTCTTCCCAAGAAATCATCAACAGTCAATAGTTTCTCAGCTAATGGAGAACATCATGAGTCCCCTTCTTACTACATCTTAGAATGCTGACTGACTTGATCTTGTACTGGGCTTTTGCAGGTGAACACAGCTGCCGTAAGTTCCTGATACAGTGGTCCTGTCCTGTTCAGAAAACACTGTTTTGCTCTGGGTCTCTGTACCTCTGACTTTTTTACGTTTTCTGCACCTTCTTCCTACACACTCTTTCAAGACGATTCATGACCCCTGGGGGCAGGCAACATGATGTAAATGTCCCATTTGTGGCTGAACACTAAACTGACACTTGTTCTCTGCACTTTTATCAGTTGTGAGTTTCTGCACAAAGAAATTTATCTTGAGTGAGGTCTGAGAACTGTATTATTAACCTAAGGTATGGCTAAAAGTCCTTCTGAAGAAAAGAGCACCTTCAACAGATGGTGCTGGGAAGCCTGGATTTCAACATATAGAAAAATGATGATAGATCTTTCCCTCTCACCCGGCACAAACACAAAATGAATAAGAATTACAATACAAGACCTAATATCCTGATGTTGTTAGTGGAAAAGGCAGGGTGTACACTTCAATGTATAGGCATAAGTGACTGGTAGCTTAGGAAATAAGACCAACTGTTGACAAATGGGATCTAATGCAACTAAAAACATCTTTATAGCAAAAGAAACAGTTAATCTAGTGAAGAGCCAGCTCAACAAATGGGAAGGGATCTTTGCTAGGCACACACCTGATAGGGTTAGTGCCTAAAACACACAGTACTGAAAATTAACCACTCCCCCAAAACAACCGGACTCAGTTAAAAATGGCCTATGAAACTGAACAGAAAGTTTTCAAAAGAAGATATGCAAATATCTATTAAACACTTAAAATTGTTTGTCATTCTTTGTTATCATGGGCATGCAGACAAAAATTATGTTAAGATTCTGTCTCACTTGAGTCAGAATGGTTATCAGCAGGATCACAAATGACATCAGAAGCAGGTATGAATGTGGAGACAGGTGGATCCTGTTGGTGGGAGTGCAAACTAGTGTAGCCACTATGGAAACCAGTTTGGAAATTTCCCCAAAACTACAAATTTGCTAGCATATGATCCAGTTACTATTATTATTATTCTTTAAAAATTTTTTTTATTATTTTTATTTTATGTGTATGAGTGTATCGTCTGCATGTATGTGAGTGCACCTGTGTCGTGCAATGTCGTGGAAGTCAGAAGAGGGTGTCGGATTCCCCTGGAACTGGAGTTAAGGACGGTTCATAGCTGCCATGTGGGTGCTGGGAATTGAACCCAGGTCCTCTGCAAGAGCAGTCAGTGTCCTTAACCGCTGAGCCATCTCTCCAGTCCCCGAGAATTTACATCCTTTAAAGTACCAGTTTTGTCTCAACAATTATTTACAAGGTCATCTTCCATAATTTCACCTGACCATATGCTGTAGAGTTCATTTAAATTGCAAATCTCAACAGTTTCATTCCTGACTGGCAGTATCAAAATCTGCCAAGGTGTTTCCTTGCCATTCAATTTGGTCTTGGTTTGTTTGATGTTTGTAGAACACTTACACGAAACCAATCAGTTTCTTATTAAAGTTCTGAGAATCCTTACCTTGTCCAATTGTATGATTAGATTTCTAAGAATTTCATATATTTTCTCAAACATGTATTAATAATATAACCATACAAACATAACTCAAAGAAGATTTAGTATTATTTTTTGACAATTCTTTCCATATAACAGTACATCAAATAAGATCACCTAGTTAATATCTATCTTTATGATAATTTTCAGGATTATATCTGGAAATCTCAGGTAATGTAAAGTCAAGAAAAGGATTTTGCCAGTGTGGAGATATGTACCTAGAATCCCAACACTTGTCAGGAATATCATTATTTTGAAAGCCAGCCTGAGCCAAAAGAAGACAATTTATAATTTGACTAGGGAAGGTTGATATAAAATAACAAAGATTTAAAACACTTATTAAAAATATTATTATAGGTCATATAAATCATAGGTAAAATTATAATCATTCATTTATCCACAGTACTATAACCAGTGCACCCTGTTTTGTGACTTGACCTCTGCAGTGCTATTTCCCCTCTCATTACCAGCATTCTAAATTATAAAGAAAAACAATCCCTAAATGATGGAGATGTTAACCGGTAAGTGCTCTTGCTTTGCATTTTCAGATCCCAGAACATCTGCTGATTTTCACATTATAACAGAATGTGAAAGATGATGCTTAACTTAAAGAAATGTTCTGGTAGAGAACTATGAGAAGCTGTCCTAGGAAGTCCAGTTTGATCATGTAGTTCTAACTTCAAGAAACAAAGTCTAATACTATATTAGCCTGTAGCCATCTTGCCACTATCCAACTGAGCTTACCGTCCCTCTGCATGCTCTTGCGTTCTTCAGGTTGGTCTGTTTTGAAGGTGGGGGGCACAGTACTCCACTCAGTTTCTCAAGGTGCTGGGTGAGTAAACCTAATGTCCTCATAGCCTCCAAAGTCTCAGCTCCAAGTGATGAGTGAAATAGTTTAGATCCACTAACAAACAACATGGAAAGTTACACAGTTACAGATAAATTTAAAGAAAGACCCAATAATAATTGAAAGCACAGTGGTTCAATATGTTGATATATAAAATCTTTATTTCCTAGGAATGTTGCCTAAATGGTAAAGCAAAACTAAAGAATTCTCACTAGGAACAGATCAGCAGGCTCAAAAATTTTGCTGTTTTGACAAAACTGGATCGAATTCTAGTTCTGCTTCAGTATGCTTTGATATCATTACTCTGTTTTTCTTTAATAAAACACATACAAATATTTCACTTTCAACCTTAACCAGGCTCCAGGAGACAGACTTACATCAGGGATTGGTGGACACAAGGATACAAATTTGAGTCATGTATATATATATATATATATAGAGAGAGAGAGAGAGAGAGAGACATGTATGTACATATATATATAATCATATATATATGTATGACAGAGTACATGAAATTGGGAAGGGGTACTAAGGGGGTACAGTTGGTGGAGTGGGTCTAAATATGATCAAATACACTGAACAAAATTCTTAAAAATTCATTTATAAAAAATTCTAATGTATAAGTTTAAAACAATTTTTATGTCTCTAATGATCTGTATTAACCCTTTCTTCTTTATCATTTTGGAATAAACAGTCATTTTACTTCATGACACAAATGCTTTTTGTTTCGCTTGAAAATATATCTTCCCTGTTTCATAGCACCAGTTGCCATGAGCGTGTCTCCCTTCCTTTGCATATATAGTTGTTTCTACTTTTTTTCCAGTTTTAATTAATACACATTAATTAGAGTTTTCTGCTCTTAGAAACCTTGATTTCTTGTGAAAACCCAGGAGGTATGCAATTCTGAGTCGTATGCCATACACCATGATCTCATGAATATACATTTCATAATTTCTAGAAACATATGCTTGCTCGTGGTATAATTTTTTTCATGTTTACTAACAGACTAAATTATATTTAACTTCTCTATACCATACTAAAACGAGATGCCAAAGTACATATACTGTGAACTTCTGTTCAGCAATTAATGCTTCAGTATTTTAACTGAGAAATAATTCAGGACCTTCATGAATATCTATTACTTTGTGAAACATTATTTTCACGATCTCAAGGTATTGAAAAATAGTTTTTAAAACTATGAGAAGTCCATGAACCAACTTAAAAAAATTCTTAACAGATTTTTATTACCTATTCTAACTTTTTTTTCCTTTGGAGTTGCATTTTTTTTCTGTTTTTCCAACTGAATTTCTGTGTATTTGATACAATGCATCTTGATCATATTTAGACCCATTCTTCTATCCACACCCCTCCATAGAACCCCCCCATAGAACCCCCATCATATTTTACACAATCTGTTATATATGTTCAGGCTTATCAAGTCAAGTTTGTGTCCCTAGATGGCCCTCAGTGTGAGTTCATCCACTGGAGCCTGGTCTGTCTATCTGGCATCACTCCCTTAAAGAAGACCAACTCTCCCTCACCCAGCCATGGGCAGTAGCCAGTAGTTCCTTAGCTGGGACTGTGGCTTCTTACCCATTTCCCTGCTTTTGTTTAATCCTTCAAAAAGAATTCTTTATTCAGATTTGAAATTGTCATCCTAACCACATTTATGTTGTGTCTTCAGCAATAGGGTTTTATTATGAAGTTCAAGGGGGTATCCGGGAGTAATGGCAATAGCCTGTCATGTTTGGGAGTCTAAGGGGATTCCAATGGCCAACAACTCCAAAAAGGTAATTTGTTCCTGGTTCTAGGGGTTTTATTTGCTACATGAGGTGTTTAGGTGGGGTATTGTCCTCTCACTATAGGGTACCTCCATTTAAAATTTTCATATATGTATATGCATATGTTTTAGAGAGGTCTGCTGTAGTAGGTTTTAATATGTTTTTGAAATAGACCTTTAGGGTTAGGTACTCCTCCTTCATTCTCCCTCTACCTTACCCTCCCATTCACCATCCCATTCAATCCTTCCTGCTTCATTATTCACTTTATGCCTTTATATCACTGTACTCTATCTCCTTCCTTTGGAAGATCCCATCTCCCATGGTCCCTTACTTGTTTCCTAACTTCTAGAAGTATTCCAAATGAAACCCACATGTATAAATATTCAAAGGTAAACATCGTATATGAGAGAAAACACATAATGTTTGTCTCTCTGGGCCTGGGGTAACTCACTCAAGATGGTTGTTTCCAGTTCCATCCATTTACTTATAAATTTCATTATTTCATTTTTCTTAATCCCCGAAAAATCATGTGAACGGACCACATTTTTCTTACCCATTGATCAGCTGATGGATATCTAGGTTTTTTCCATTTTTGGACCGTTGTGAACAGTGCAGGAATGAACATGAGTGAGTAGGCATTAATTGTGGTAGGACTCAGAGCCCTTTGGGTCTATGCCCAAGAGTGGCACGGCTGCATCTTGTAACTGATCCGTTTCTAGCGTTTTGAGGAAACTCCACACTGATTTCCATAGTGGCTGTACTGGTTTCATCCCCACCAGCAGTGAATAGGTGTTCCCCTTTCTCCACATCCACGTGAGCGTTTGTTGTCATTTGCCTTTTTGATTTTACCATTCTGACTGGTAAAAGATGAAATGTCAAAGCAGTTTTAACTTCTGTTTTCCCCATGATTAAGAATTTTGAGCATCGGGCTGGAGAGATGGTTCAGTGGTTAAGAACACTGGCTGTTCTTGCAGAGGACCCAGCTTCAAATCCCAGTACCCGCATGGCCGCTGACAACTGTCTGTTACTCCAGTTCCAGGGAATCCAACCACCTCTTCTGACCTCTGTGGGCATTGCACGACACAGGTGCATTCACCTACATGCAGGCAATACATGCATTCACATAAAATAAAAATAACTAAAATATTAAAAAAAAGAATTCTGAGCATTTTAAGTGTTGCTCATCCATTGTGTTTAATCTTTTGTGAACTCTGTTTAGTTCCTTGCCCCATTCTTTTAATTGGGTTGGTTGTTTAGTTCAACATGGTTCCATTTGTCGATTGCTGCTCTTAATGCCTTGCTACTGGGACGCTGCTGAGAAAGTCCTTTTTTGTCTGTGCATCCCAGTGTGTCCCCCTTTTGGCCTCTCTCTTGTTCAGAGTATCAGGTTTTGCACTGAGGACCTTGATCCATTTGGAGTGGAGTTCTGAGCAAGGTGACTATGCGTGGCCATGGGTGTGTGGACTATATCTAGGTTTCTAATTCTATTCCATTGATCAATGTGTCTGTTTTTTTTATTTATTTATTTACTTTAAATATATTTTATTTTATTTTTGAGGATTTCATACTTGAGTATCGTATTTCTGTTATTTACATCACTTCCAGTCCCCCTTCCAAATGCTCCTATGTCCCCCTTTTTCTCAATTTCTTGCTCTTTTTATACAAAATTAATTTTTATTGAATTTTTGTGAATTTCATATAGCATAATTTGATCATATTTAGATCCCCTTCCATATCTTCACCCTCTTACTAACTCCCCATCAAATTTCTATACTCTAATGTACATATTATGTATTAACATATATCTAGAGACTTGCTTTTATGCCACTATCATACAGTGTTTATTGTTATAACTCTGTAGTATAACTTAAAACTGGGGATGTTGATATTACCAGCTCCTTTTTGGTCACACGGGATATCGTTTGTTTTATTTTGTTTTGTTTGGACTGTCATGGGGTTTTGTTGTTTCCATGTTAAATACAAGATTACTTTCTCAATTTCTTTGAAGAATCATGTTGGAATTTTGATGGAGATTGTACTGCATATGTAGATTGCTTTCGGTTGGATTGCCGTTTTCACAATATTGATCCCTGCGATTCATGAGCATGGGAAGACTTTCCGTCTCTGGTATGCTCTTTAGTTTTGTTAGTCAGTGTCTTAAAGTTGTTGTTAAACAAGTCTTTCACTTGCTTAGATTTATTTGAAGATTTTTTTGTTTGTTCCTTTTGTGAGTGGGATTATTTCCCCAATTTCTTTTTCAATATGTTTGTTTTTTGTTTATAGAAAGGTTATTGATTTCAATGTTTTAATTTTGTGCCTTACTAAGTGCTGAATGTGTTTAATCATTTCTAGGAGTTTTGGGGTAGAATTTTTCAGGTCTTTTATATATAAAAGCGTGTCTTCTGTAAATAAGAATACATTGGCTTCTTCCTTTCTTATTTGCATCCCCTTTATCTCCTTCATTTGTCTTCTAGTTCTAGATACGATACAACTTTAAGCATGATACTGAATAGGACCTGAGAAAGTGAACATCCTTGTCTCATTCCCAATTTTAGTGAAAATGCTTTGAGTTGTTCTCCACTCAACATGATGTTGGCTGTGGAATTGTTGTATATTCTCTTTATTATGTTGAGATATGTCTCTTGTGTCCCTAGATTCTCTATGACTTTTATCATGAGGGCCCTTTCTGTCTTTAATGTAATGATCATATGGTTTCTGTCCATGAGTTTGATTACATGGTGGATTACATTTATTAATTTATATATGTTGAATAATTCCTCTTTCTCTAGGAAAAGCTGATTTGATCATGGTAGTTGATCTTTTTTATTTGCTCTTTCATTCTGTTTGTATTTTATTGAGAATTTTTGCATCTGTGGCCTATAATTTCCTTTTTTTGTTGGATGGTGGTCTGGTTTTATTGTCAGGTAACTAAATTGCCTTTCCTTTCTACTTTTAGAACTGTTAGTATTTTTTTTTAATGAAACTGGTACCACTGTGTTTGGTGCATATGTATTTAGGGATGTAATATCATTTTGGTGAATGTTTCCTTTAAGGAGTATGGAATGCCCTTTTCTATCTCTTCTGACTAGTCTTGGTTTGAAGTCTATTTAGTTGGATGTTAGAGTAACTGTACCTGCTTGTTTCTTAGTTAAAATTGTTTGGAATACCTTTTTCTGCCCTTTCAGCCTAAGACAGAGAGCTCAGGATGTAAGTGAGATTTGACTCCAGCAGAGAACTTACCATTTCTTTGGGAGATTATGGGCACGGTGAGCCACACTAGGTACCTTAGCTTACCACCTGGCATTCCTGGCGTCCACTGGTGTATTGCTTCAGATTCTTTGTCTAACGCAAAACTGTTAAAGATTTTTAGACATAAACAATTTCTGGAGGCTACAGGTTAGCATGAGCCCAGGGAAGCCTTCCACAAGCCTAAGTGGCATTTACGGACTCAGCAATGAGAGTTTCACACAGAAGGAGCTTGACTGCTCAGAACTTGGCATTTTCCACATTTGAACATGCTTGATTATGTGGAGATTCAACAGAGGCACCCTCCTGCCAAATTTAGTTAAATTTATCATCTGCTATTGATCTTGCCCCTTTCTTTGACTCTGAGGACATAAATTCATTTCCAGATAAGTCGCTAGATTTTAACAGAACTGGTTGCTGTGCTGTCATATACAATTTTGATCGTAACAATAGATGAGCTTTATAAAATAATAACTCTAATTCTCATCAACTCAGAATGGAGCTGTGTAGAACATTTCCCTTCTGTGACTTATTCTTTGATATCTTGAAGTCATTCTTGGACATAATTTTTCTGCCATTCTCTGGCAGCTACAACATGATTACTCCAGTGAAATGTGGATTACACAGAAATTTGTGAGACAGGATTGGTTTTAAGAGACAACAGGCTGTTTTGTCAGCTGACAGCATGAATGGCTACTCTAAGCCAATTTAATGAGTGGTATGTAACCCTGATGTTTGAGTGATGTAAACTGATAAGCATATTTAGTCATCTAATTTATTCGATTAATTGTGTTTCTATTGTTCTTTCCAACCAGTTTGTCTCAGAGAGCCCATCAGGAAGGAAAGTGGCCAAGATCAAGGCACAATGCAGAGGAAACATAGAACGTGGCAAAGTCCCCTTCAAAAGCAGAAAGCATTGAGGATGTGACTTGATGTCAGAGTACTTACCTAGTTAAAGTGCCCCGGAGTTGACCCCACCACCGGAAGTAAGTAAATTAATGAAATAGAATACAAGCATCAGGTGCAGGTATGAATATTTATTTGTGATTAAAAATCACCACAGGCTGGGTGTGGTGGCACATGACTTTACTCCCAGAACTTGGGAGGCAGAGGCAGGTGGATCTTTGTGAGTTTGAGGCCAGCCTGGTCTAAATAGTGAGTTCCAGGACAGCTGGGGCTACAGAGAGACCCTTTCTCAGAAAGACAAATTTCACCTCAGAACAGATAGTCAATAAACATAAACACAGACTTCACAGGTTTTTTTTTCTCCTTCAAGGAACCTCAGATGCCCCCCCCACACGGACAGAGCTGAGATGGGCATCTCATTAGCATCTTGGGATTTCCATCTTCATGTCCTCCAGAGATTTACTGTAAAACTGATAACTGATGATGATGTGCAAAGCTTGGACCTTTCTGTTTAAATATTTCCAGTCTTAAACGACTATAGTCACATAATCTGGAGACAGTGGAGGATTTGGTACTTGACTATAGCAGATGGAAGCTATATTTCTAGGGAATTTTTATCTTTTTATCCAGTATATTTAGACTACCTCTGAAAAGAGTGAGTGAGTGAGTGAGAGAGTGAGTGAGCGAGAGAGAGATTAAATACAAAAATGTGTCTTTCTAGATTGTCCACTTTTATAAGAGGATGTCGGCCCAAAGCTTACCTTAGCTTGAGATGAAGAGATAAGGCTCCACACTCAACTGCTCTCCAGACAGGTGTAGGGAAGTGTAGGGCTTTACATTTACCACCCTGACACTCATCCAAAGCTTGGCTACTGGACACAGTTTACTGCCTGCTGCTCTCTCCAGAATGTGAGCTCATTCCATTCCTCTGGGAAAAAGTATTGCTTTGTAACACAAATGAGCTCCCAGACATGAGAACAAAAATTAAATGGCCACAACACAGAGGCAATCTATTAATTGGGGTGGGGATCATTCACATTAGCAAATCACTTTGACTTCTCAAGCCTCAGTTCTTTGGAACAGGGAAACATTTCTGGATACATTTCCCTCTTATTTCCAATCAACTATATGTAGGGTTCCCAAAGCTTCATTCCAGTTTTAAATACTACCTGCTTTATAGTAGAACCAGATTAACCTTCAATTTGTGAAACAAAAGGCGCTTTCATTTTTTTGAAACCTTCAAATATGTCCTTCATATAAAAAAAGTCAAACCCAGGTTTCCTAAATCTATGTAAACTCATAGGTACACTTTACTCCTGCTCAGCTCTGAAACTGCCAGATTGTGACTGAAAACTGCTCAGTCCTCTTTGTCTATCTATTCTAGCTGGCATGTTGAATTTCTCATACCTGTGCAGTTACTGCTCAAGGCATAACTAAACATAAATGTTCGTTTATTCTGCAACCATCAAAGCAGACTTAATTTCTGTTCCCCCCACTTCCATTTGTGTGTGCTCCTAACTTTACCGAGTGTCTCTGTTGCTTTCTGTTCTATAACATAATGTTGGCTTGTGTGACTCTGTGCAAATCACTACACTCAGAAAACCTTCTTACACTGAGTGAGCACAGAAGTATTAGCTGAAAGCTATTGTCAAATAATTTGAAATGAAAACAATTCCCCTCCCTCAATTTGGACACTGGACTTGGGAAACTATGCAAAAGTTTAGGATCAATTACCAAATGTTGACTCTAATATTATTCCCAAGAAAGGTGACTCTGATCAAATAACCTTTAACTCTAAGCTTAATAATTTCCAAAATGGATGGCATGTTTACCTGCAGACATTATTCTAAGAGCTAAGGCCAGTACCAGGGGAAAGCAGGGTATGTGTTAGATCTGCGCAGTTGAAGAACCTCTCCTCCACTTCCTGCCTTTCCCCATTGCTGGGATTGTGAGATTCTCCAGGGCTGAGTGTGCCACCTCTCAAGTACTTGAGGCCTCAGCGCTGGGGAAATGTGTGCAATTAGTGGCCGTTGTTCTCCACATCTGAGGCTGAATTTCCTCCTTTAACACTCAGCCCCTCCAAGGAGTTTAAACATTTCTCGGTGTAACTGAAAGATGGTATTATGCTCAGGTTATGAATGAAATCCTAGCAGGCAGAACATTGAAGGAAATTTAGCAAAGTCAAGGTTCTGAAGCTCCGAGGAGTTGTATTCCACCTCCAGGGGGAGCATCATATGAAATTCCTCAGCCTCGCCCCCAGGGACTGAACATCTTAAGCTGCAGTCATTCCCTTTCCTGACTTTTTCAAATTCCACGCCTTTACAGCGTGGCTAATGCCTGGTGCGCTGAGGACTTGCTGAGAAGGGAGTACTTGGGAGTGAGGATCTTAGTATTATTTCTCATTCGTGAAAGTTCAGTGATTAGATCTTCCACACAGATCAAATTAATTTACCTACACAGAAATGAATAAATGAACCAACTCTCTTGGGACTGATTTGCCTGCTGAAAGTAGTATTATAAAACACTAATGTGTTTGTGCATACATATAGACAGCTTATATATGTGTGAGTAAATGTATTTACACCTATCTGTTCATCATCTGTGTATTTAGAATATAGATAACTCCGTTTGGCTCACAGTAAAGAATGTATTCCTGAAAACCCAGAGTCTGGACATTTTGTAATTTACAAATATTATAAACTGTTTGTGTTGGCCCTGTATCATGTCCAGTTAGAGAGATGAGGTGTTGTCTTTAAATCTCTATAAGGCTTAAGGTCTATGTAAGAGACTCAAACATATAGTATAGTAACTTCCTATTCTTTATTTTTCAAACTCTGGTAATCGGCTCACCCACCTGCAGAGCAAGCCTCTGTGGTAGTGGTGGAGTGTTTCACTTCCTGCACATGTCTCAGCAGGTGTCCTCCAGGGAAACAACTGTTTCTCTGAGCAGTATTTCTCATCAGCTCTAGGAAGCCTGAGGGCTAGGAACCTGATCACTTTTGCCCTTGATGTCTAACTCTATTCTTACTCTCTTCTAATTCTTTCCTACCAAAATGTGCCCATACACACATGTGCATGTACACACACCAAAGTCATCTTTCCATGTTTTGCATTTCTAACTTCACATGTAAGAAAAAATTATGGAAGAAAATGAGGGTAAAGTACAACATGCTGTGACATACCCTGGCATTCCCTTAAACGCAAGTGATTGCCTCATACTTAGGAACGAATATTCAGCCGTGTGGTACACTTTGATCCAAAGTGTTTTATTTATTTCTGATATGTTCAATGCTTGGAGTTTCTGTTTATGAGAGCATAGCGGCTCTTCTTATGAATGTATCCTTTCATATCTTAATGCTTAAATTGTGGCCTCCACAGAGTAGTACATCAATAAAACACATTAGAGATGCCCCAATAAAAAAGTTTTGCTGATTTAATTCCATCATTTCCTCCCCCTTTAAACTTAAATATCAAGAATCTACACCTTTCCCTTCACCAAAATCATCTTCCGGATCAAGACCCCCAGATTCTGACAGCATCACACACTCACGTCAGGTTTGTTTGGATGATTAGTTATACCCTGAGGGGGAGTGAAAGTTTAGGGTTATTTCTAACCCTAGATATAAAATAACACCTCTGTACAGCTTAGCGACTCTGAAAACTGTCACTTTCACACTCAGATAAGACTTCGTCAAGGTTGTTGGGGAAGGCAGTACAGTTTCTCAATTTAAACAACTGCTCATGTCACTGAAGTCTTGGTTAAACAAATTCCCAGTGAAACACAAGATAAGACCAATCTATTAGTATATTAAATGGAAAATTTGTTGCTGCATTATGTGTATCATTGGGGCAGAAGAAGGAGAAAACATCTGGGTGTGATCTGATAATTAGCCATTAAGCAATGCAATTAATAAATTCTCCAGACAATTTCCTTGAGCAAATATTTGCTCAGGCCCAGAACTATTATGTTGATGGTATTAGATAAAGAAGTCTCGGGCATAATCTTTTGCTGAGTTACCCGTGTCTGCTGTGAAGAGCTGGGACTGGGGGTCTTGCTCACACCCAGATGTACCATTCCTGGAGTCTGGATATAGAGATTGCATTTAGGAAATAGAAAGAGGCAGAAAGATGAAAACAATCTGTGCAGAATGGAAGGATTTTTTTTTCTACTCTCCTAGATACAGAGTAAATTAAGCAGTGTTCCCCTTAAACGAATCTCAGATTACAGTTAGGCTATCAGAATTAAGAATTTCA
Source organism: Nannospalax galili (assembly GCF_000622305.1). Taxonomy (NCBI): domain Eukaryota; kingdom Metazoa; phylum Chordata; class Mammalia; order Rodentia; family Spalacidae; genus Nannospalax; species Nannospalax galili. The sequence continues at coordinate 538,932 of NW_008335439.1, forward strand.
CAAAAAATAAAATTTTAAAGTAAAATCAACAAAAAAAGTGGGCTTAAGAATCATTCAAATTGAATGTGAGTCCTGATGTTGACCCAATAGGCTCTGCACACTAGAATAAGTCACAGAAAATGAAAGGATTAGGATGAGGGAGGATTGTGCAATTTCCAAGGTTGCTAATGCTTGGAAATTCTGTATGAAGAACAGATCTGCCTCTGACCTTCTCAACGCATCCAAAGATATTTCATTAATGAAGCACAAACACAGCTCGTTGTGAGGCAGTTTTAGTCACGACAGCATGCTGAAGACACCATTCCCCAGCACCATTGTTGAAAAGCAAAACCCTGGACCCTGATCCCACTGCCCTTGACCCTGACCCGAAACTTGACTGCTGGACACAGTGCTTATTGCTCACTCTCCTGAGACCTTGCACTCGGGCCAATTTTTATCAAGTTTTTGACACAGTGACAGCATTGATATTTTCATAGCATGTAGGTTTAAAAAGAAAGGAAATTCAATGATTTCAAGCAAGCTCTATGAGGTCCATCCAGGAAATCTCAGACTCATCCTGGAGGAAAGAGGCCTCATGAGGCAGATCGACTGGGACCTTCTGTCCTCACACTTCTGTCCTCTTCCTGTAAAGTGGCTTGAGTGCAGGCTTTGTCCTTGGTGGGGTCTCTACCATTTGATTAACTCTTTCCAAAGAGTTAATTCACACATTCACCAAAGCCCCACACAGCAGTCCACGTGTGAACAAACGCACACCTTATATAAGCGCTTTATTCCTGTTTGTGTAGGCCATACTCTCAGCTGGCCTAAAAAACAGATTGGTGTTTAGGACACAAAAATATATTTAACTACAGTCATCTGAGAACGTTCCAAAATGATGCCTCTGTACATGTTCTTGATCGAAAAGATCAGTTTCAGTTATAAGACGGATTTTTAGATAAAGGAATAAAATTTGCTAATGTAGTATCAGCTGGTGTTTCACAAACTGAGGAAGTACATCCACTAGTCAGTCAAGTTACATTTTTTAAAAAAATTATTTATTATTTTTATTTTATGTGTACGCGTGTATTGTCTGCATGTAGGTCAGTGCACCCACTCGTGCAATGCCCGCAGAGGACAGAAGAGGCTGTCGGATCCCCTGGGACTG